>NC_133769.1:184823347-184866009 GCF_003597395.2 Chelonoidis abingdonii
TGTTGTAGTAGCATTCCATCAATTCCAGGTTCTCTTGTCTCGTCCATGAATGGTTTGTTCCAGTAGCCCACTTATCGTCAGATTGTCCTGGTTCCTCAACATCTGGCGCGGACCTTGTTAATCCAGGCGACGTCCGAGCCAGCATGACTCTCCTCGTTCGTGTCACTCTCATATTTGAGGTAGGCAGGTGAAGCATTAGGGGGTCTTTTGCCCAAGGACCCCTACTGGAAAGTTGGGTACCAACTGGCATTTGAACCCTAGTCTCTCATATCAAAGGGAAGTCTCCCGTATCAAAGGGCAGCTTTCTTAACCACTATGCTATCCAGTCGCACTATATATATATATATATGTGTGTGTAATTATAATTCAGGCATGTGTGTGTAGTGGGTAGTCCAATAAACTTAAAGTTCAGGTTTTTCACCACTGTGTGGGGGACTTAACGTGGATAATTTTCATTAGCATTAATTGGATTAGGGACCTGTGATGCTTTGGGACTTCACCCAGACAAGTTTATTGCTCCTTTAAAGAGTCAGTACACTGCAGCTCATTAATTTAATGGGTGTTCGACAAACAGTCTTATTTCAATCACAGCACTGAACTGGTTTATAGTAAAAATAAAACTAGTTTGTTAAATAAACCAAAAAAGTGATCTGTTTAAGAAAGTGATCGGTTTAAGTGATCCCAGTACAAGGAGTACGGATAGAAATGGTTACTGACAGACAAAATTAACATGCGCTTTTAAGACGAAAACTTCAGAAAGTTCTCTTTTTCCCTAAGCAATTTTCTCACCTATATTCAGTTTCTAGAGACTTTAATCCCATTGGCTGAAGGACCCAGTGTTTTGTGATCTCACAAATTTTAGTCCCTTGTAGCACCCAAGTGATGGACAATTATAGGTTGTTCTTCCCTTTCCTTTTATAGTCCAGTAACGCTTTGGAATATATTCTTTGAAAAGGAAGCCCAGGCAAAGCCTCTAGCCTGATGGGGTGTAGATGCTGTGCTGTCTTCCCAAAATTTGTTGACCATCATTCAAGATGCAGGAAGGCTCCTTAGGAGAGCAGTGTCCCTCCTCCTGCTGATTTATATGTAAATTTATTTTAATTGTTCTGATTCTACACTACTTAATTTACATTGGAGATGGGTAGGCAGCTGTCTTCCCTCCTGTCTGAGAAAGAATCTATTTCTTCCAGTGTTTGGTCAGAGATTTTAAAGCATAATATCTGTGAAAGTAGAATGAATTATATTGTAAGAATAGAAAGGATTAAAGAAATGTTGTCTGTACCTTTAAGCAAAATTGTTGGAATGTTGCAATCCAGGTGTCAGGAATACAGACATTAACATAGAACAATTGCACCGTTTAAGGCAAGTTGTGGAAGTATTAGCCTTAGATCGATAACAAGTTAGTAAGGAAAGTGGGATATGCATGCTGTGCCCCCAGGTGATTTTTACTGTTTTTGCTTTCTTTGTCCCTTTGTCTAATTCCCACTCTTTTATCTGTATAAATAAGACTGTTTAGGCCTTGCATGGCTGCTCACATTAGCTGGATGTATTAGCAGAGCGCTGTGATAATAAAACAGAGTGGTCTGACAAACTGTGAGTCCTGAGTCTAACTTTGACATATCAGTGAGTATCCATAATTACTCATACAGTGTTAATGCATACATTTCACAGTGATATTAGTCACCAGTGTTTCTCAGGCTTTCAGAAAGACCTTACTTGCTACTCTTTTTGCTTATCATTTGAGGTTCAGACTCTTTGCTTACATAGTTGAGGCTATATCCCCCATTTGCTAGTTTGATGGCTTTATCATTTATGTAAAAGTACCTTCATTACCTCCTTTTATGTAAAAGTACTTTAATGACAATCAGGCTGGTCAGACAAGCAAATTCACATTCCTTTGTCTAAGGCAGAATGGGCTTAAAATGCGTTTGGCAAGCAATACATAAGAACATAATTCTAGCACATATTTATAACTCTTTGTATATACCCTGTACATACACCATGCAAGAATATTAATGATCAGTGAGTTCGTTTTCCAGTGGTATATTACATGCTGCCTTTTGGGTATGTATCATGAGAACAATGAGTGTGATGACTATTTAAGACCTGACAAGAGTGGCTATAAGGATATTTGGGACTAGAACTGGTGGAGCCTGGAACAGCTGATGTTCCCATTCCTCCACCAGGAGGCTATGCAGAGCCATGTTCACGGAGCATTGTGGAGATTAGGCACCACAGTAAGTTCTCCCCAAAGGGTCCAGGGTCCAGAACCGTGCGGTCTATACTCATTATTTAACTCTGATGGGTGCCCCAGGAAGTTGTCTGGGCAACTGCACAGACTTGTAGCCTGCTGCAATTGCAGAACTCACCTTGCTTTCTGATCTCCAGTCTCTGACACCAGCCTCACTCTGACTATTGTCCCCTGACTTCAACTTGGTAATGATCTCTGATCTCTAGCCTCTAAACCCCTCCTGAGTCTGACCCTGACTCATGCTTACTGATCCTGGCTCAGGTGACTACTCCAATCCCTGCTCACTGACTACCATCTTGTGACTATCCTTGACTTGTGGGCACCAGCTCATCTATGATCACTAGGTAAGACTGCCTATGCCTCAGTCCCTTACAATTGCTGACCAGAAAAGTGAACAACCAGTAGGCCTTTGTGTTACAGGACCATATAGAGAGTGTACTACAAGTTCTTATGTAAAGGTGTGTTGGCTTAACTCCACTGCAATTTGTAAAGAGTTTCTCTAAATTTGTCGTTCACAATACTGTTTCTCCAAGAAGGTATTTAGGGGCCATATCTGCAAAAGATAATTTTACAGTTTTAAAACTGCCGACAAGATAGCTGAGTTTTGTATTTCTCCCTGTTACAATCTCTTACCCAAAAATGGATATGTATTGAGTAAAATCCTATTCTTATCTGATGCTTTTCTTTGTCTGGGAAACGTATTGTATGTGCAATGTTCTGTTTCCATTCCTTACTGTACAATTCATAGACAAGACAGAATGTTTTTTTTTCCTGGGTGATATGTTTTTTGATTCATAAACTTATTTATCTACAGCAGGGGAATTACCTTTAACTTTTGGCCATCAATCCAACATAATACTATAATGATTATGGATAAAATTTTCCAAAGTATGTAGATAATTTAGGAGTCTGTCCCACTGAAAGCCAATAAGTCATTTAAGACTTAAATACAATAATAAGAATTTTTAAATATATTAGGAACAATGTTATAGTCCTATTACCAAAAGCAGATGGAAAACTGTAAAGATGCAGAAAAGGCAAAAGTAGTCCATAAATATTTCACTTCTGTATTTGGCAAGAAACAGGAGGATGTACTTTTATCATATGAGGATAATGAAGTGTTTTGCAGTTCATTAGTAACTGAGATCTTAGACATCATCTTGTAGGGGTAATTTTTTTAAAAATCATCAGGCCAGGGTAACTTGCATCCAAGAGTCCTAAAAGAGCTGGCTGAAGAGATCTCTGGCTCAATATTAATTGTTGATAAACCTTGGAATGTCTGGGAAATTCCAGAAGACTAGAAGAGTGCTAATGTTCAGCCTGTATTCAGAAAGGGCAAGCGGGATGATGCAGGTAACTATGGGCAGGTTAGTCCTGAGCAAAATAATGGAAAAGAAGATACAGGATTCAACAGATACAGAACTAAATGATAGGAATATACTTAATGCTAGTTGTGATGCTGTATGATTGAAACATAACAATTTATATCATTAATATTGCCACTTGTCATAAACGGATAGTTAAGGGTTAATGCCTCTTTTACCTGTAAAGGATTAAGAAGCTCAGTAAACCTGGCTGACACCTGACCAGAGGACCAATAAGGGGACAAGATACTTTCAAATCTTGGTAGGGGGAAGTCTTTTGTTTTGCTCTTTGTTTGGGTTGTTGTCTCTTGTAACTAAGACGGACCAGACGCAATCCTAGGCTCTCCAAATCGTCTGAATCATCTCATCATGTTTCAATTCACTGTAAGTAACAGCCAGGCAAGGCATGTTAGTCCTTATTTTTGTTCTCACTGTAAATATTCTTTTTGCTGAGAGGATTTAACCTCTGTTTGCTGTTAAACTTTTAAACCTAAGGAATAGAAGGGAGTTCTCGGGCTATATGAAGTCTGATTACCTTGTAAAGTATTTTCCATCCTGAATTTACAGAGCTGACTTTTACCTTTCTTTCTTTAATTAAAAGCTTTCTTTTTAAGAACCTGATTGATTTTTCCTTGTTTTAAGATCCAAGGGGATTGGATCTGGACTCACCAGGGACTGGTGGGGGGAAAGAAGGGGGCATGGTTAATTTCTCCTTGTTTTAAGATCCAAGGGGTTGGATCGGTGTTCATCAGGAACTTGGTGAAAATGCCTCTCAAGGCTGCCCAGGGAGGGGAAAGTTTTGAGGGGACAGGAAGTGTTCCAGACACTGAAATTTCTGGATGGTGGCAGTGTTACCAGATCTAAGCTAGTAATTAAGCTTAGAAGTGTCTGTGCAGGTCCTCACATCTGTACCCTAAAGTTCAGAGAGGGGGAGGAACCTTGACACCACTGTCAGACAATTTGCAACAAATCTTGTACAAGGTATATCATGTAAGATGTCAATGGAAAAGTTATGACTTTCTGAGTATGATTTATCTTGTTTATATGCACATATCATTTTTATATCAAAAGTTATGAATATTAGCTATGTAGCTGATTTCTTGGGAATAAAGGACCTTATATGTGATGAAATTGGTTTTCAGTAACCATTAATCATAAAGTCTAGCATCTGGGTGATGAAACAAGGGCTGGGATGCCTAAGGAGACTGCAGTTTGGACTTCTTGTTTACTGGTGTGGTGAGACAGAAATTTACTTTTGTTTCTGGCCTAGTATATCTAGTAATAGAATAACCACCATTTTGGTGTGAATCTGCCCTATTTCTCAGCAGTCTATCCTGAATCTGCCATCCTCAGCTGTGACCCACTGAAGCACAGTGACACTAGTCAATATGGTTTTATGGAAAATAGATCTTGTCAAACAAACCTGACTTCATTCTTTAAGATTACAAGCTTGTATGATAAAGGTAATTGCGTAGCTGTAATATTCTTAGACTTTTGTAAGATGTTTGACTTAGTACAGTATGTTCAGATTTGTAGAAGTCTGCTGTTGGGAGAGGGGGTTCACCCCTCTCCGGGGCAGCTGGGGGCCAGGCCACCTCACTACCTGGGGTGACAACAACAGTTCCGGGCCCAGACCCTCAGGCAGGGGCTGAGCCAACAGTTCAGTCTATAGAGCCCAGGCCGTGGATCAGGGCGGGGCAACAAACACTGGTGCAGGTCTCAGACCCTCAGGCAGGGGCTGAGCAAGCAGTTCCATTTATCCAAGGTAAGAGGCCCAGACTTCTGGGCCTGAGCGTTGGGGTAAGGAGGAGATTGCCACCAGTGAGTGGAGTGGCAAGGGGGACGCAGGCCCACCGACTCCTCTGCGTCCCAGCCCTGGCCCCTAACAGCAGCAGGCAACCTGCTGCTGTGTCAGTGGGGATCCTGGCTGCAACACACTGACATTGGCTCTGGTTCTGCTGCAGCCAGACTAGGGTCGGCTGCCCCAGGGCTACTTCCAGACTCCCCCTCGGGGCTTACCTGGAACCTGAGGTCATCCTCCACAGGGTCCAGGTGCATGAGTTCATCCCAGTTGGGGCTGGAGGGCAGGTCCAGCAGCTCCTTGGGGTAGCTAGCACGGGGAAGCTCCGGCAGCTCCTCTGGATAACGAGCATGGGGGAGCTCTGGCAGCTCCTCTGGATAACGAGCATGGGGAAGTTCGGGCCACTCTGGGTGGCTACCCTGGTTTGCAGGAGTCTCCCAGTCCTGAGCTCCCGGAGGGCCATCCACTTGCTCCGGCCGCTGGGGCCTCATTGAGCTCGGAGGGCCCTCCTTTATACTTCCAGTTCAGCACTTGACCCCCTTTATACTTCTGGGTCGGCACATGACCCTTTGTGGGGCAGGCTCAGAGCTCTGTAGCTCTGCCCAGTCCGGCCTCTGGCTGGGCTCTTCATCCTCCAGGGCGGCTGGGAGCCATGTCATCTCACTACAAGATTTAACAAATAAAAGCACTATACAATGTCAGTAGAGCACATGCTAAAGGAGAAAGAACTGAATAACTGACAGTTCTCAAAAAGTAGTCATCAATAGGTAATCATTATAAAACGGGGGTGTTTCTAGTGGGATTCTTCAGCCATCAGAACTTGGTCCAACTATTAACAATTTTCCTAAACAATCTGGAAAATCAGTGCTGATAACATCTCTGGATGACACAAAGATTGATGGAGTGGTAAATAATGATGTCGACAAGACAGTCACACAGAGCAATCTGGATCAGATGGTAACCTGGGTCCATTCAAACAAAATGTGTTTTAGTACAGCCAAATGCAAAGCTATATATCAAAGAACCAGGAATGCAGGCCATACCTACAGAATGGGGAACTGTATTTTGGAAACTAGTGACTATGAAATGGATGCAAGGGTCACAATCGGCATGAGCTCCCAGTGTGATGCTGTGGCAAAAGGGATAAGTCGATCCTTGGCTGTATATACAGGGATGTAGGGATGTGATTTGGCCTCTGTATATGGCATTAGTGAGACCTATGTTGGGATACTGTATACAATTCTGGAGTCTCCATTTTAAAAAGTATATTGAACAATTGCAAAAAGCTCAGAAAAGAGCCACAAAAATTATTTGAAGGCCAGAGAAAATACCTTAGTCAGAGACTTAGGGTTCAATCAGTTTACTTCATCAAAAAGAAGATTGAAAAAGGTTGCTATTTTGGGGTCCATTTTGTTATCTGGAAAGAGGAGGAATTAAAACATTTGCTTCTGTTTTGCAAAGGATCAGCTGAGTCCCTATGGAGGGAGATCCCACCCTGTGGTAGTGCTTAATCTCTTCCTGAAATAATGGCAAAATTTCCCTGACTCTGCTTTCACTGAATGCAGCCATTCTAATCTACTTTATACCTGCAGTGTAATGGCCTGGTGGTTCCTGTGTGCACTTCAAAAGCCACCAAGTGTTTTATGAGAGATCAAGAGCAGTAAATGGGGAGAGAGTCTTCTGTTTGGTAAAAACAGTTTCAAATACTCTGTTAAGGCTAATTCCCCACTCTGGCACTTCAAATCCCACAAGGGATTCTAAAAATTAATAGTGGCCACTCCAGGCTTGTATAAAATTCCCAAGGTTACAGCTTTTCTCTGCCGTTGAGTGGTGGCAGCATCTACCAATCTAAGTGCAGAACCCCTTTAGGAGCCCAGGAAGGTGCACTTGGGAATTCCTTCCTGTGAGGCACCCTCAAGCCCTTTAACCTGCCCCTCTGGGGAAGAGCTGAGAAAGAGGGTGGGGGGAGGAAATCAACTGTTGCCCCCAGCTAATTAAACAATGTGCAGAAACCTTTTAAGACACAAACACCCAATTCCGTTATTTAAAAAGGTAAATTTTATTAATAAAAAAAAGAGAGAGAAAATGTCGGGGAACTCAGGCTATTGCTTGATTTTAAAAGATCAGTTACAAGGAATAAGCAACAAGAATAGCTTTCTTGAGGTCCAGCTTAAAGGTTACAAGCAAAACAAAAGCACTTGGGGTTAGCACAGAGGAGTTCACCAGCCATAAAGAAATAAAAAGAGATAAATCACGTCTTCCTAGACATTTCCTGGTTTACTTACATATCTGGGGTTTCAAATGAGTAGTTTCTAGGTATGATACAGAGGATTTTTCATACGTGGCCCAAAGCTTCTTACAGCATAGTTGTTGCCTTGTCTGCTTCCTCCCAGGAGAACAATAACAGACAGACAAAAGGGGACCTTTGTTCAAGTTTAAAAATTTTTAGCCTTCTCATTGGCTCTTCTGGCCAGGTGCCCACTTACTTCCTTTTACCTATGCATTGCAGTGAGACTTTTTAACCCTTTACAGGTAAAGCAATTAGAGAACAGCTACTAAAAGGATTTTATAGCTATTGGCTGGCTGTCCATAAAAGGGAGTCACCCCTCCCCATCATTTATCACACACTCCATAAACAATTTTCTCTTATTTCTGAAATAATTAAAAAAAAAATCAAAGGACTCCGTTATTGTATTAAAATCAATTGCAAGTTGCTTTCTTCAGTAAACTGTGTGCATGCTCACAAAAATAAAGCTGGATAAATTAAACAAGCTATGTCTCCTATAGTTTTGGAAGAAAGATTATTTATCTTTTTAAATATCTGACAGGTTTTCAGATAATATAGTGATTTAGGGCATATAAGACACAATGGAAAAGCTCCCATTGATTTGGGTAATTGATTTGATACTTGGAGTTAGTATCACAAATAGAAATGAGCAGGAAATATAAACATAAATGTAATTAGCAGGGGCAGACGATAAATGCAAATATGACTTTTATGTATGACCTGTTTCATTCAAAAACAGAGCCCTTATATTGACTTCATGATATGGAGGGGACAGAGAAAAACACTTTAGTCATGTCAGAATGTGACCATAGATTGTACCTGGAATGGGTCGCAGCATGTCATGCTTCCTCCTCATTAGCCTCCGGCATACTCTCCTTTGGTAATCAGCACTGTAATATGAGCAATTTTAGGGGAAAAAACTGGCCTGCATCCTTCCCCAACACATTCTAACTGACATGGCAAACTTGTTAGTTACAAGATGCAGAAATTGACCCCTTCTTTGCAGCTTCTGCCTCTCTCTGAGGTGGGAAATAATGTATAGACATACCAGGGGAGTTGGGTGCATAGCTAATACATCAATCGTGCTGCCAGTGAAGAGAGGGGTCTGGAGACCAGTGTAAGGCTGGCTTAACTAACAGGAACAGGACAAAGTTAAGACAGGACATGCCTGAACAAGTACTTGCTGAAACAACTAACTATTGTGAAAATGTTCACAGTAAATAAGGGAGGCAGAAACTAACTAAACTATTGTAGGCATCCTTAGAGTAAACAAAATAGTCAGAAACACTCTGAACAGATAAATTTGCTGTTCCCAATCTGCAAAGCCATTGTTTTTTATGTGTAAGAGGTATAGATGTTTGTAGCTAGAAAAGATGTGTATAAATGTGTGACATGGATTGGAATTGTGGTATCACCCTGTACCCACCACCTTTGCATGTGGGCAAAGAGGTCTTACATGCCTAATAAAGTAACCTGAATGGTGACCTGGAGTCAAACTGAATATTTTGGGTCCCAAAGAACAGGATGAAGTATTCTCCCAGAACTGGACAAGATGTTCTGGATAAGCCAAGTGGAAAAGATCTTGGAGGGAATCCCAAAAAACAGTGTAGAAGGACAGATACTCTATATGGATGCTCCAAGGTTAGTGTGATTGGTACCCATTTTCTCTGCAGATCCTTGAGTTCACAGCTCTGAGATGCATCCCCTGGCTTTTGCACGTCTCTGTTAGCCCAGCCTATCAGGGAGAGAATGTGGCGCTATACTCATTCTCTAAACTATGCAGAATTATTGTAGACTTTTCTTCTCTACTTCCCTGTTACAATGGTGATGAATGTGGTCCAATCATTCTTCTTTAATATAAACGGAGTTTAATTGTATAGGGCATCATAATTGTCCCCACCACAGTCATCGTTGCAATTTTACAATTTAAAATTAAATGTTTTGCTTTGAATATCAAGGGAAGAGAACATTGAGGAAGCCATTTCCCCAAGTTAATTATCTGTTGATACAAATGGACAAATTGCTACCCAGGTGAATGGCAGCAGTAACCGCCTGCCAGAAAAAAAAATGCATTTTTTCCTTTTCGTTTTAAAATACTGAAGCACCAGCAAGTGTCTAGGAGCTTCAGAAAGCATGAAATCCAAGCATTCAAATGCTATCAGTATGCCATAGTGGTTTGTCCTAGTCATCTAACTACACTCAGGGTCCTGTAGTGTCTCTCTCATAAAGGTGATTTGCAAATAGGATTCAGAAAACTCCATTAACTCTAGAATAATATACAGAATGCACCAAATACACTGTCAACCATGTGAGAGAGACTCAGACTTGAAACTTTTTCTTTCTTTTGTTATTTCATTCATTCTTTTAGCTGCAACAAAGGCATGGATCACTGCCTCCCTTTCAGTGTGATGGCCCCAGCATTCTCTGCAGTTATCATATCCACCTTGGAAAATCAGTGGAGCATAGAGCTCATCTATGGGAATCAGGCAGGTGGTGACTTATTTAGTATATTTTATGGGTTTGGAAATTTCTAAACTGTGCATTTTAAGGCCTCTATTCTACAAACACTGCACATCTACATAATCACCTGAATAGTCCTTCTTGAAATCAATATGACTAACTCTCATGAGTAGAGATATGCTTACATAGAGTGTGTGTTTGCAGGAAGAGGCTTGGTTCTGTAATCAATAGGAGTAGCTAACAGAAACACATCAAACTGAGATACTATGGTGAGAGTAAAAAAACCTTAAATGTGGCAGGAGGAGAAGGAAATATCCTCTGCATTGTTGCCATGTGAAGAATTTGTCGTAGCTGTATGTATCTCAGCAAAACTTAGAAATGATGTAACATAATGTAACAATCCTCACCCCATTTCTAACTCTGAGTAAAATACAGTATTTGAACATTCTTGTTAATTCACTTTGCTAGTATTCATGAATACTCGGATAAGGGGAGGTTGTTCGCAAGACTGTCTGCAGGAAGCAAAAAATGTCTTAAATATCAGTTCAAGTAAACATTCTCTGAATAATTGAAGCTTTCTTGTTATGCTGTAAAAAAGAGTAGTGATCCTCAGTACAATGTTACACTCAGAGAAAATGAGCATGGCAGTGATCAGAGTATGTGAAGGATAAGGAAAAGGCTTACATGGAATATCATGCCATTTGATTAGCACTCTTCTTGGCAATCTCAGCAGAGGAACTAAGGAATGAATGTGTTTGGAGACCACATGTAGAAAAAGTTTACTGGAAAAACAACAAACGAACAAAAAAATCCCTTTGCCATTTTGAGAAGATCTCTAGTATTTGCACAATAATTTTGTCTAATGCCTATGTATGTTCACTGATAACTTTTACAAACAGCAAAGAGAATTCTTCCTGTTTCTAAAGCTTAGTTGATCCAATCAGGGACCAGAAAGTATACAGTGTGACTGAGGCCAGGTCTACACTGCGACTTTAAATCGGTTTAATGGCCGATATACCGATTTAACGCTGTACCCGTTCACACGACGTCATCATTAATATTGAGTTAAACGGCTCCTTAAATCGATTTTGGAACTCCTCCCAGACGAGAGGAGTAGCGCTAAATTCGAAAGTGATAACTCGGATTAGGGTTCGTGTGGACGGAAATCGACATTATTGGCCTCCTAGAGGTATCCCACAGTGCACCACTGACCGCTCTGTCCGGCAACCAGACTCGGATGCGGAGTGCGGTAAACAGGAAAAGCCCCGAGACCTTTAGAATGACATTTCCTGCTTTCACGTGTCCAGCTCTGATCAGCACTGGTGCGATGCAGTTCAATGCAAAAGTAGCTCCTGCATTGAACCTTACGGGAGATACTAGACTGATCGCTGTATGGTGAGACAATCTTGTTTATCAGAGCTCCGTTAAAGAACAGAAAATGCCAAAATGTTTTGAAAAATAAACTCCAGATACACAGCGGTGCGTGACAACCATAACGGAAGCCAGAGACTCAACGGTGCTCATGGAGGAGGGAGGTGAGGAGGGGGTATGAGGACTACATCTACCAGTTCCACAGCCGCTCTGGAAAACTATTGCATTCTTGACTGAGTCCCAATGTCTGTAGCTAATACACGATGTCTTGCATGGTTCACGGACAGCTTCAGTGTCTCTTCCCCCCAGCACGTGAAAGAGAAGTAAAATAAATAATTCTTGCAGTACTGTAAATGCACCCTCTGTTACTGAATGCTGCTGCAGAGAGTACGCGAGGTGTTGACAACGGCAGGATACCGTTTGTGGATCTCAGGGTCCATGATTGCTGTGCTGGCGTTTGCTCATGCACTCAGAAAAAGGCGCCAAAGGGGTTGTCTGCTGCCTTCACAAAGGAGGGTGAGGCTGTACCGCAGCACACCCGGGGCAATGTTTTCTGCCCCATCAGGCACTGTGCTCTCAACCCGGAAGTGGAACTTATGGGATAGCTGAGGAACAGCTACCCACAGTGCACCGCTCCTTGAAATCGATGGTAGCTTTGGACCATGGACGCAAACAATCGATTTCGTGATCCCACTGTGGACGCGCTAAACCGATTTTATTAGATCTGTTTTGTAATATCGGTTTAAGCTAATTCGAAATAATCGTGCAGTGTAGACGTACCCTGAGTGGCCAATTACGTAGCGACTGATCACAGTGAGCAGTTCACAAATAGCCCTAACGCTGTTTGCACAAACTGTTCACTGAACAGTTGCAAATAAACAAACGTGAAAATCCATGATCTCTTCTTGGCTAAATCACAAAACATTAAAAAGGTCTAATTTGATTGGATAACTTAATCACAACAAAGAGCTTGGTCAGCTGGAACAATGATAAAGATAAGATCACAGTCCCCCTGGAGCAGCTGGTTTGTGGATCTTTCTACAAACTATGACAGTTGTTGGCTATCAATAATCAACATGGCCTGAATACAAGAAATAGTGTTGGGTTATGGAATCCACTCTTCCTCCATCCTATCTCTGCTCTTTTAAATTAATAAACTTGCTACATTGGAAAATAAAAGTTTCAGATTCACATAAAATCTATGGCCTGGTCAATAGAAATAACCACTTGCTTTTATCATCCCACCAGATTTTTTTTTAATTATTTTTTTAACCTAGACTTTAAAGCATGGCTGTGTGATCTCCATGTACATTCATTCCTTGATTTCTCTGCTGAGATTGCCAAGAAGGGTGCTAATTGGATGGCATGATATCCATATAAGCCTTTTCCTTTGGCTCCACGTGCTCTGATCCACTGACATGCCCATTTTCTCCAAGCATTGGAGGATTGCTACTTTTTTACAGCATAACAAGAAAGCTACCATTATTAATTAATTATTAATCTAATTTTATGTGGCTAAATCAAATATAAACCATCTAACCATATGACCTCAGTTAATTGAATAACTTGATATGTACCAAAGAGCTGTTTTTTTTCTTTTTCTAATACTGACTTCACTTAGGTTGAGATTTACCTGCACTGTCTCCTGCTAAACTTGACTTTGCCCAGCGATGTGTATTGAAATCTCATAACCCATCCTCACCCCTTACCTTTCTCTCATTTGCAAAAGTCAAATAGGGAGCAGAGGGGAAAATGAACAAGATCTCCTCATCTATTTAGCATTGATTCAGCATGAGAAGTGTCCTATTGCACACTCAGAGCAGCCTGTTAGTGCCCTCTACTGTTTTTTTCCCCCCTCCTCTAACTTGTAATCATTTCTGGAAAAAGAAGAACATAGTAGGCAAAAATGTATTTTCTCCCATTATTGTACTTCAAAGGTTTCTTTTATGTGGAACAGCAGGAAAAAAATCAGGTTATAACATACTTTTTTTAGAAGAGAATGTTCTAAATTCTTAACTTTGCCCACAATAAAGGGCACAGTGAGGAAGGGGGGAACAAATATGCTTCCAGCTGCATCCCCTTCACAATGAACTTCTGCAGTCCAGAGTGCTTGAGGGAAGTGGAACTGATGTAGGAATGCTGTATATTTTATACGTTTTGCTTAGCACAGATTAGACATGGCCATAACAAAAGACGCTTTTCTTGAGAGAAAATAAATTTAAAAAAACATTTAAAAATTCCTTTTGTGTGTCATATTTTCCTTTTATTTCCCATCAGTTCAAATGGAAGAAGAGAGGAGCTTTTAAACCAAACTGATTTTAAACACATATTATTGTTTTTACTCCCAAATTATTCAGCCACTCGAGTCCAAGACATTTTGAAATTGACTTGTACACTCAAGCTCTGATCTTGCAGTTAATTGTACATGACGGATTGCTGTTTTGGGGTGTGCTATCAGTTGCAAGATCCTAAGTAGACCATACTTTAGAACACTTATTTATTATAATGATATAGATGGATTCTATCGTTGTTTTGGGCACTGTTTATGTAACTAAAACCAATTAAGGGACCATTTTATCAACTCTTCACCACTGTTCTGTGATGGACCCCAATAATTTTTTGTTAGGCACATAATAAATGTGGTTGCTCTTAACTATTGTAATACATGTTTGAATTTCCTTTTCAGTTTTTTGATGAGATATTTATATACATTTAAGACGTTATTTCCCCTAATTTTGGTTGAGAATATGAACTAATCTGCCAGGGATGAGCGCAAACTCTTTGGATTATAGTCACTTTGTATTGTGGTCGTTGGAGTACATATGAAAATCAGCTGCAAATTCCATTTAAAAATGATTCCAGTTTGTTTCAAAGCTGGTTTGGCAAGACAGTACTGGTTTGATAAGGAACAAACCTTTATTTTTTTTCTCAAAAGTTTGAACATAGGTGATAGTAGTCACTCTGGCCCGTGCAAACATGTTTGAAATGAGTACAAAGACCATTCAAAACCTAGTGTAGGTAGGGCCATTAAGTTCTTTTCAGGCTGATGAATGTCTGTTAGAAGAACCTGCCCCAATATTTGGCTAACTAAGCATGCTCAGTGGAGTTGTTGGTCTTGTTCTTAAGAATTAGTTGCTTTAAACAACAAGAGGATCAGATGAGCAAGTGTCAGATTCTGTTCTGGAAAAGTGTTTAATGCAGAATACATTATGCTCCATGTACAATGTGATCATGTAGCCGTGTGAACTTCTGACTAAATGTCTTAATTTGCTCCAGAATTATGTACCAGAATCTAAAAATAATTAAATTGATAGCCCTTATGTTTACAAAAACAACTTTCTAAGTATTAAATCAATGTAAATAGATGCAGAATTATCCTGGAACTGCCAACAGCTAGAAATAATAATTAGGAGAGGTGTGAACAATGCCCTATCAACCAGGCATTTATTCTGAAGCCTAAGGTAAATGTTATAAATATCAGTGGTGTTGACTACTTCACTGCTGATCACTGTAGAAGTTACATCAGGCTAATGTGCCCAGTAGTTGGGTGGACTGGGGCAGCTTCAGGGTTCACTATTCTGCTCAGTGAAGAACTCATGCTCCCACAATATACAATTTAAAATCTTTTGTTCCACTTTCCAAAAAGAGGAAGGGAGAGAAGCAAAAATCACAACAGCCTCTTCACTGTCAAATGGAACCCTGAGCTGACTCCTGTGCCTTCTTGGGTGCCAAAACCCCAACTGTTCCTTATCCAGCTGCCAAAGCCTATAGCTTTCCCCAATAACTCCTACAGTGAAATTGTGTGTTTTTGAAAACCGAAACCTGGGGGAAGCATCCAACTGAAATAATATGAAAATAATTGAGATAATGGTAATGGACATGACTGGAGGGGTTATTCAGTGAGGGAAAGCATGCGAGGGAAGAGCTGTGTGCCCACCTTGGGGGTCCTTGGTGTCATATTGAATATAGTGTGTATAGTAAAGACTTGAAGCCTTAAGAATGCTAGGAAGGAGGACCTTTTCTTTAAAGCCCTTAGTGGACTAAAGGTCATGCTACCTCAAAGACCATCTCTCTCTGTCTGCTCCCCACTATCACAGCAAATATCAGCAAGAGGTCTGAAGCTCACAGTTGTCAGGGTCTAGTTAAAGTCAACTACCAAAAACAGGCTCTGCAGTTGTACTCTGCAGCCTTGGGTTTCTGGTAAGTTTCTGTAGGCCAGTAGCTACAGGGAACTATTTTCATCTGGTTCAAGGCCTCCAGAAGCAATGTTTAATTTGCATATATTGTACATTGTTTTATTTTGGAATACATTTGGCTCCTGGCACTTTCTTGTGGTAGTAAATTTTACACCTACTGACAGCAAGAATAATTGCTATGAACAGAATGAAAATGACTATTTAAGAAAGTAGTTTCTTCATTTCTTTTTTTACAATGTGAGCATTACTGCATATGTAAGTTTAAAAACACCAATAATTTCTTAGGTCTTCTTCTGTGAAAGCATCTAGAAAGCTTAGTTGCCAAAATGGAAAGTTAAGAATAATAGGGCTATTTCTAAATCAATACCACTTTATTTCCTGGTTGTTTCTTTCACATTGGTTGCTATTACTTTGACTCGTGGCTGTCATTTTGCAGATATTAAAAGATATTGATTTCCAGTTTTAGGACTTTTCATAAAACAACAATGGCCAGTTTTAAAAAGGGGGACACTGTCAAGTCATCTAAAATGTTCTTACCATTCTCCATTATTAAAATATCATATTACACTCTTAAGGCCAATGTTGGATGTATGTGACCTCCCCGTCCTTCCTATGTTGCCAAATGGGATGTGGGTCACAGTATGGAGAAGGCTGAGAATACAGCTACTTAAAAAATGATTTATTGAAACTATGGCATTAAAAACAAATTTGTTTTCAATAAAACATGCTAAATTTTAGTCAAAAAAAAGAAAAAGAGCAGCCAGACTACTTCCCTCTCCCTGCAAACAGAAAAAGAGGGGGGCAGGGGAATTGACTAGGTTCATTTGAGAACTGCTGTTCTATGAGACAATGCACAGTAGCCTCTTATTCCCGATATCATAGTCTGTCCTATGGCTAAACCCATCCTCAGGGTAGTTTTGGAAAAAGGCTGCAGAAGAGTTCTCCATATTTGCTTTGTGGTGCAATCCAATGAGTGGGGGTGAATGCCTTTGGAAATGAAGTCATCATTCTCATAACCTCCTTCTGCAAATCCTAGTACCCATTTCCTCTAGCATAGAGTTCACAGAGAGGATTGTGCAGTCATGGAAGTACAACAAACATCTCAAAGAAATTTGGGGAAAGAAAATAGAAGTAGGGTAGTTCCCTAAGTGTTATTTACACAGACACGCACACACAATCACATGAACAACCTAAAAGTTGAGGTTTGCCTTGAACAAACCCTATAATAAAGCTAGAATGCAGGCCAGTGTAAATGCCCCTGGAATACCAGTCTTGGAGGCTTATTTAGCTCAAGAAGTTATTTGAAATGATGGAGGGAGAGAGGTTTTAATGTTAATGATAGATTGGTGTTTCCTAATGTATGTCTATGGTACCTAGCTAATATGGTGTTTGGAGCATTTGTTATGGGTGGATAGGTATGTTGCAGAGATAAATACTTAATGTTTTCTAAAATACTTATTTCCATTAATGCAAAGGTTTGGGTGTTCACCAACTATTAACAACTTCAATGTAGACAATATTTTCTCAGAGAAGACATCAAGGGGCTGTAACAAAGCAGTGTAATAATTCAATAATAAGTCTGCTAAGTGCAGTAAGAGTTTGAAATCAGCGATAAATTCTCTTTCATTCTTTATATCAAAACTAAAATGTATCAGCATCTGTAACATCCCTAGAAAGAACTTCCCAAAGAGAAGGTACTAAGGGCTAAGGAAATAGCTGCTTACATAAATCGATATTAGACTGTAGGCTGCCAACTAATGGCCTGATCGAAAGGCAGATATAACCAATTAGCACATTCTCCAGATTACTTCTTGTTCATCCTTCACTTTAGCACAGATGAGACTCGAGATGGGGCTCCTAATTTGGGGCAGCAGTTTTATTAGGATAAACGGAACCATAGATGAGACAATAGAAATCTGCAGGGATTGCTCCTACAACCAAAGTCTGAGGCATTCCAGGGGGAGATTGTTTCCAATTTTACTTGATCCACTCTAACTTTAATTCCATGTACTATAACTCAAGATGTACACCGCAAACTGCTTGCAATATCCTGACTATTTAGTGCACCAATACCATGTCCATTCAGTAGTCACCTCAGTGATGTAGCCCTATAGAACAGAAACACTTGAACTGTAGGCATCATTATGCTCTCTGCTTATAAAATGGTGGACCTTAAAGTCAATGTGGTTAGTTAACCGATTCTAGGTTGAATGAATGAATTTTAATTTAAAAGCAGAGATTTTGTTTAATGTGTTCATAGGTTGTCATTAGTTGTAGAAAAGAATATTACCAAGATATTTTCTTTATTTACATATACAGTGATTTCATAAAAAGTTTCTGCTGTTTTGAAAGAGAAACTATTTCATCAGTTTTTCTCATTCTAAGTATAGGAAATATTTGTCCAGCTGGGAATTTTTTTTTTAAATGGAAGAAACTTAAGTGCAACCACTGAATGCAATACATTAGAGAAGCAGCTATTTAAAATGAGCAGTGACAGTTAAATCCTACTTAAAATAAGTATATAATTAATGCTGATGAGCTAGGTATCTGCTGCACTGGGAATGAAGGTATTCCCAGCTCAATTAATAAACAGCACTGAATCAGGTCTGAGGCATCATCAACACATCAGCAGAATAAAATACAAACACATATAATGGCATTGTCAAGAAAGCATTGCCAACTTTCCTTAAATTTATAAGGTCATTATAGCCAAATGCCAACTTAAAGCAGAGACAGGTCTCTTATATTTATTAAACTCTTTAAAATATACAGTGTTAAGTGTTCTTACCCATATGGAAGAATCCCAGCTATTAAATGGTGGCAATCATTGATGTCGCTCATTTAACAATACTACTTTTATTTTTTACTAATGTCAAAGTTAGACTCAGGACTCACAGTTTGTCAGACCACGCTGTTTTATTAGCACAGCGCTCTGCTAATAACACCCAGATAATGTGAGCACCATGTAAGAAACAAACTATCTTATTTATACAGATAAAAGGGCGGGAACTAAACAAAGGGACAAAGAGAGCAAAACTGTAAAATTTACCTGGGGCACAGCATGCATATCCTACTTGCTTACTAACTCTTACCGATCTTCTGTTAATGTTTTGCCATTAGCACCATTGTTTATGCCTAATGTTGAAATACAGGTACCAGAAAAAGAAACATTTCTTCTTTCTGCTTAAAGGTACATACAACATTTCTTTAATCCATTCTTATTTTTACAATATAATTCATTCTACTTTCACAATCCCTCCTTTTGGTCAAGCTTACGCCATGACCAACAATTACTGGGTTCCACAAATCAATCATTCTTTATTTATTCATCAGTGATATTTAAAATCATCATATTAGCACACTGGTTTGGGGCAGCTATCTGTGTGACATGTCTTACACCATTTTGGATGCAACAGGAGATTAACATACAAAAATCATTAGGATTCCAAACAGGATAGTCAGGGCTCCCTGAAACAACCAGTTTTCTGTGCCAGAGAAATTGAACAGGTTACTTAGCCACTTCCATAAAGAACTCGGCTCTACATGGGGAAGATATGCGATTTGTCTAAGTGGCTAGCGCGATCTATTACCTCATTGGTATCGTCAGGTATAAACACACGACATTGTTTTCCAATGGGAGCACGGGTCCCTCCTTTGGTTGCCAGCACTATGTCCAATGCCTGACAGTTTTGAGGGCCACCTGTCAGATCGCCCCTATTTCTTTGGCCAGGGCTCTTAAACTTTCTCCAGCTTTATTTGCCATTATTTTAACTACTGCTTGTAACCTCAGGAGCCTTTTGCATGGTGTATTACTCCCCCAAGTGTTATTGCTGTTTCATATTGTATTAAACGGATGAGGTCCTCCAGTGAGGTCTGAGGAATTGAGTGGGATAGCCAGGACAGGAACACCAGTTTGAGAGTGGGCAGGGATTTGGCTGCAGACCCAGCATTTAGAAATATTAAGGGTCTGAGCTATCCACACTTGCTGCTGGATAAAACAATTGTCATTGTGGACTCCCCAGACCTTAAGACACCAACAGCCGAGGAACAGGTGCCACCAGAGGCCCATGTTGGAGGCAGGGCCCTTCTGGTTCTGACAGCCTCAACTGAGGGAACCACAGTCACGGTTTTACGTCCCCCAGGCAGCAGGTGCTAGGCTCGCTACTGCTTCTTCTTGGGCCTTGCTTTAGGTTGCCATCTGCTTCTGGCAACCTTCACGAGAGCGTAGATTGTAAGGTATTGCAGGCTGTTCCTCTACGTCGTCTTCTGAAGTCAAAATTGACTCTGCGTGGTCCTGAGGTGATGATTGGTTCACTGGAGGTGCTGCATTCTTACACTGCGAAACATGTATCCACTCTGCGATGCTAGACAGTTTAACAGCCGTCGGGTAGTAAGCAGTGCCTGACGATTCTTTGATGTTCTTTAAGTCTCTTTGCTTCTTTCCTTGACTCTAGCTGTAACAATGGCCTTCACACCTTATCTTTTCCTGATGCATACATTCCTCATTCACACAAACAGATTGAAAATACAAACAGCAGTATTTTATATCGAGCAAAAGGCATTGCAAATTAAACCTTGCTAAGTTTTACAATCAGTAACCAAGATAATTTACATTAAGACCCAGGCCTTCAATGTTTCTCTAATTTACTTAACATAGACACAATAGAGAATCCTGTCTCTTACTACCTAAATCTTAAAATAAAGAGTTAGAGAGGGCCCAATTTGTAATGCATATGGGAAAACAGAATCTTATAGTCCCAGAGGGTCATTTCTTTCTGCTATTCAAAAAGAGTGGCTAGCAGGATGAAATCAAATCATACATTAATTCTTATGGGACATTATAAAATCCTGTTCCTACATATCCCCCTTTTGACACTAAGATTATTAATCGCCAGTGTCACTTCTTATTTAGTCCACGTAATATAAAATACTGGGAGGTGATTTGGGCCTATGGCTTTAGCTTTGCATACATTCGTTTTATCCAACAGAACATTTTAAACATTTCAATTAAACACATACAATTTAAAACCAAAAACAATTGGGGTAGTAACATTAGCATGCCAGTAGTTGAGGGAGACCATCCAGAAAATGTTATACCAATGGTAAGCTGTTATGTCTTTCTGCAGTGGCAATTTTTAACATGTCCCCATTTGCATGTATAATATGAATGTTTTTTTTTCTAGGAACTGTTACCTTTTAATAGATGATTGGTAACTGTTTGCCATTCAATGCCAAGATTGATAGAGAACTCAGCTAAATCAGTGCTTGCAGTAAGCTGAGACTTCCTTTTTTTTGTTGTTGTTGTGGCAAATAGTAAATGTGATTATTGGTAAACACAGTACTTACATTACATTTACATTTGTCTTCTGGTGGGTTGCTAAACACTTTCTCCCAAGAATTAACACATACACATAGCCCATTATACAGTACTTTGGATTTTCTGAAAGATAAAAATAAAATAACATTCTACTGCTTTTGGGGTGGCATTGATTATTGCTTAAAGATTCTGTTCTTTTACAAATACCCTTATTGATTGCAGGCAAAACAGAGGAATTACCCCCATATTTTCCTGTGTGTGTTTTTGTTTGTTTGTTTTTGTTTTGTTTTATAGGCAGGCCAGGTTTTAATGGCTTCTACTTTTTAAGTGTTATGGAAAAACTATTCCACTGTTAAGTTATTAAATTAATGAGGTGGTGTACCTAAAGTTTTTCCTTTTATATAGCAGACCAAGTTTGTAATGTTTTTCCTGCTGTATTAAGCTTAAGTTTATTCACAGGTAATAGCTGAGAAGCATCATTACCATATTACCTTAAAGGATTTTTCCAAAAATCATACACACTATAAATTGTTAAGGGGTACTTACTAACATTTAATTTATTTCAATGTTTAATATTAACAATAACATTAGCACCAAATCTATTAAAGGTATCTTGTTATACCATGCCTTTTATTTAGGAAATTTGTTTGCTGACTAGGTATGTTTTTTATTTGCAGCTTCTTTTGTGCTAGCAGTTCTCACCTTTCTTTATCAGTTAGGTAATTTGCATCAACACAGGCTTGGCTTTTGGATTCAAAGCCATCAGCAGAGCTCAGAACTCTGTCTTAACACACAGGGATCTGAAAAGAAAACACAGCCTATTGCGGCTCTTTTTGGAGCCCTAATAGGATTTTAATTCAGCAGCACGTTTCATTTGCATTTTTTTTAAATACTCCTTTTACAATATACACTGCACATGTCCTAGGGAAAATGCACATTCTTTCTATACTATAACTTTTTTAAAAACATTAGCCATATTAATTTTTACATAAGGTGTAACTGTAACTGTTTTGTTCTTACAGAGTTTTCATGTACCCTTATAAAAAGTGACAGTCTGATTACACAGAGCTATTTTAAGGCTCAGTGTTTTTAACATTGCTTTCTTTTTGTTTTGTGCACTCACCTCTGCTGTTGCTTCAGAGGGTCACTGTTAATTTCTTATTCTTTTCACTTACAGCTCTTATCTGCTATTGTTACAAAAACAAACCCCAACAACAAAAAGACTTCAGAATCTCTCCCTATTCTCCTGATTTTGACTGCCCTATTGCAGCCATGACTTGGTCTTTATTTAAAAAACATTTTAATTTTGTAAAGATCAAGTTACCCCTTAAGGGTTAAATGCTAAATCCCAAAGCCAAACAGCACTAATTACCTGTGTCTTGCAAAAAAGGTCTGTCAGTTTTGCAACTTTGAATTAAAGAGTCAAATGAATTTTTAGTGGCATTAAAAACAAAAACAAAACCAATTTATCTCACACCTAGAAAACAGGAGTTTTACAAACCAGATGTGTTGGTTTTAGATTCTTAGAACTTTACATATTTTCACAGACAAATAGATACATATACATTTTCTTTTCCTTAACATTTCTTTACACTGCTTTGTTTTTACATAGCTGTATATATATTATGGATTATTTACAGGCACTCTTCTGGAAAAGGGCCCATTTTCCCTTTAGAATGGCTGCAAAGAAACCAAGAATTCTCTCTTTAACATGGTCCTTTTTAACATTTTCCACAAAGTTTAACTGCTTAATTCTCTTCAGCCTCTGTAGAGTTAACTTTTCACTCTCTTTTCTTAAATCACTTGTTTATGTCCCAAAATGACACCTTTATCACCTCAGATTTCACCATTTTAAGTATTGTTCCAGGGGTTCATGCCTGCACTTACTGCTTTTCTTACTCCTGACACTATTCCCTTAGGGCTTTCAACCTGTTTTTCAGTTTCTTATCTGTTGCTTGCCTGCTTGTCTGGGCCCGATCCTGCTTTTTTTCCAATGACCGTTTGTGAGTGCTATTGTGGTCACTTCACAATTTTGAAAGAAATGTTCAAGGAAAGGGACCAGAAAGGGTGGGGGCTAGTTGAGGAGCCCCCCCCCTTGCTGAATTGGTTAGTGGAACACTAAAGAATCAGTTTTTGAGGCAGACAACAAAGGGGAACAGAACAAGGGGCTTTTTTGTCCTTTTTACAATGAGATGGGAGTATGAAGGTGGTTGGATCGATCCCCGGGGTTTGGAGAACGGGGAAAAGGGGAGCGCTTGGTCTGGTGGTGGGAGAGGAGGCTTTTAATAAAGCTTTTAAATTATTATTTCAATATTTGAGAGGCGAGTTTTGATTTTGTCCACCTACAGTTTGCCTCTTCCCACCACTGTATGAAACAATTAACTTCTCCTTTAGCCAATTTAGTTTTAGGTTGGCTGAGTTTGTCCTTAAGATGTCCACTTGGTCTTTGTTCTAAGATTTTAACAGTGGCCACTGAGTTTTGGGATCCCCTTGAGTTAGCCTAGACAATTTTTTTTCAGAAATTTACAGGAGTCCAGACCCTTTTTACAGGAGTCCGGACTCATCCTAAAATACATAAATGAGCCGGCGTTCATTTAGGCAACTGTCCCGACTTAGACGACTGGTTACCCATACAGGAGGACTTTACACACCAATTGCACAAGAAGGAAATTTGGGTTCTTCAGAGCGATGCCTGGTGCAACACACAAAAGGAGCCCACAGGCTACTGCCTCAATCGCCCTTGCTTTCACACCAAGAGTTTTACCCAAAGTGCAGTGCGGCTGCGATTGTGCAGATTCCACTCACTCAGACTGCGGGGACAGGAACCTCTTGGTCGGCCGATGCCTGGACGGAGACGGCACCCAGAGTCAAACACTCAACAGGGAGGATGGATAGACAGAAAGACAGGACAGTCCTCAGTCCAGACAAAACACAGAAATAATTACCTGACCAGATTGCTGATGTAAGATCCTGGGATCCCTACCAGAACAGAGTGGGAACCAACAGGTTCGATGGCATAGACTTCACTGTGGCTGAGCACCTTTCCGTTCTGGTGGAGCACCACTTGGGCCAAATGCCCAGGTGCCAGTTGCCACAGTCATCCTATAAAAACTGTCAGGAATCACTCAGCCCCAGTGAAGACAGTTGCCATCTCAGTGGGACCTCCAGATTATCAAAGTTAGACTCAGGACTCAGTTTGTCAGATCACTCTGTTTTATTAGCACAGTGCTCTGCTAATAACACCCAGATAATGTGAGCACCATGTAAGACACAAACTATCTTATTTATACAGATAAAAGGGCGGGAACTAAAAGGGACAAAGAGAGCAAAACTGTAAAATTTACCTGGGGCACAGCATGCATATCCTACTTCCTTACTAACTCTTACCGATCTTCTGTTAATGTTTTGCCATTAGCACCATTGTTGATGCCTAATGTTGAAATACAGGTACCACAAAAAGAAACATTTCTTCTTTCTGCTTAAAGGTACATACAACATTTCTTTAATCCATTCTTATTTTTACAATATAATTCATTCTACTTTCACACTAATGATTTAACTTTAGTCTGCTATTTTCTATCATCCTGTCTTCCAAAAATCTAGCCTTTCTGGTGGCCAATTTACTAGTTAAATCTCTTGAGGAGAGGATAATACCAGGCTGCTGTTACTTCTTTCTGTAATGTGCTTGACAGATATAAAGCTACTTTTGTTCTCACCTTCTTTGAAAGACAATGGGGAAGGAATTAAGCATTCATTATTATGCACATTAGCTTTTTGTGCCTGTTAGTGGCACAAGCTCCTGGCATTTGGGTTTTATTTTTCTTGGTGCTAGATAGGGGGTGGTAGTTTGTTTTTTCTGCTATGGGATTTCTGTTTCTAGCTGTTAAACTATGGATCAGGCCAGTTTCACAAGTCTCATTTTGGGTGTTCCTCACTGCTACTGTGGTTGGTAGATAATTGCAGATCGGCAGAGAGAGACAGTGGGATAATAATGGACTCCAGTAGACAATGTAATTGTTCATCTGACAGCTAGGCAGTCATGAGGGAAAGAAAACAAACCACCATGAAAACTGCTGTTATGGCTAAGGAAAGAAATAAAAGGGGCTACAGGCCTATCCATGGACAAACAAATGAATTTTTGTAATGGCTTTCAAATCAGTTTTTATACACACGCTGACCTATCCCTCTCTTATTGTTGGTCCTGGGGGGCACGGGATCCACTGATATCCCCTTATCTATTTTCCTCTTCCCACACATTCATGATTCCTGTATTTACTGACCCTCTGGTGAAGGCAGATGAGGCACACTCCCTTCCTCAAAAAGGCTCAGAAATCTTTATGGACCTGCTCCCATTGAAGTAAAATGGTAAGACTTACATTGACTACAGCAGGGAAGAAGGCAAGGCCAAGCCCCCAATGTTGTCAAGGCACTCCCAGCTCCTGCTCGCCTAGATGGTGGATGATCAGCTGCATAACTTGAATTCATATTATGTAGTTAATCTTAGAAACTGACAGCAAGATTAAAAACATTAGACATTGTTATGGATAATTAGAATGTCCACATTAACTTTAGGTAAATAAATAAAGGTATATAACCCTGGGGCTTCAGGTCATAAGCCAACTTTTTTGCCTAGGGTTAGAAAGAAACCTCTCATACAGTGAAATTATTTTATAATTTTTCACTCTGAGGGTTCTTGCACTTTCTGCTGAAGCATCCAGTACCGGTTACCTTCTGAGAGATGACACTGGTCTGGAGGGATGACTAGTTTGATCCAGTATGTCATTCTCATGTTCCTATTTTTTCTCACAGATTTGGACTAAGCATGCCACTTTTTCAGGGAGGAAGACATTTCTATAGCAAATTGTATGTGATTTGAAAATAGGAATTCATAATGATAGTCTATCACTATGCTAACATGTCACTGTTCTAGAGTTCTACATGTCTACCATCATTTCTATATACATCCATTTAGCAGTGTCTTATAATGCATGTGTAAACCCTTATTTACCTACACTTAGAGGAAGTGTATAGCAAAACATACATTTTGATAGCTATTTTCACTTTAAGAGATTTCTACAGAATTATACAATCTAAATAAACTGATATAGAAACTGTCATAGTGATCACATCACCCACTACTGAAATGCAGCCCAGGGTTGGGTGGGACATCAGCACACACAACAACAGTAAACAGTAGTTTAAGAAGGAGAGTGAAGAAGGGAACCATGCTTTCCTGGAAGCAGAATATATAGCCTGAGGCTTACTGGTCTCCAGAGAAATAAAATACCAGAAACCTGCTGCCTTTATAAACAACTGCAGTCCAGGAATACAAAGCCATGACTAGCCTCATCTTCTGAGGCTGTGACTTCATTGTTATGTCCATTAAAAGCTGCAACAAACTGTATTTATTCAAAGTTGTATACTTTAAACTGGAGCAATATTCAAAGTAACATTTATCAAAACAACAAGGAGTTGAGTGGCACCTTAAAGACTGACAGATTTATGTGGGCATAAGCTTTTGTGGGTAAAAAACCTCACTTCTTCATCAAAACAGAAACACTACATCTATTCAAAGCCACATTCAAACCAAGTTTACTTGCTACTGCTCTGAGGGTGTATGTGGATGCTGCAATATATCAGACTGATTATTTACAAGGGCAATGAGATTTATCACAGCGATATTTATTACATTTAGACTTTTAGGTATAGTTCAGTATGTTAACATGTTGGTATTGCTTGTTTCCCACTTCAAGTCATGTATGTATGTTGAGTTGCATGTTAAAGCACCTCCTAAACATCCCACCTGTTTTTTTCACAGTGTGAAACAGTTGTAGGCTGCCCTGTCCCTGGCAAAGGGAGGTGCATTAGGATGGTTCTGTGATATTATACCCCATATTCCTTATAGAATATGCTTATGATATGGATATGGCATAACTGGGATATATTTTATGCAAGATAGGTCTTGTAAGGTATCATTGGAAAGGTCATGGTTTACTGAATGTGGTTATCCAATTTGTATGCATGTATCACTTCTGTATCTGGAGTTAGGAATATTAACTATGTAACAATTACAACTGTGTGTGTATTTGGGAGACACCCATCGGACAACAGGCCATCAGCCTTGATGGGCCATTAGCAAGAAACAGTAAGACTTTGAAGATACTAATTTCTCTCCTTCCTGAGAAGTGTCCTGGGATGTAGCTGTGACACTACTAGGTCAGGTGGTCCTCTCACCTGGTACTAAACACCATCTTGGACTTCTAGTAATTATCCACTAAGGGGAGTGGGAGGTCAAGACTGGGAAACAAAAGATTCCCACCTTATGTAAATCTTATTTAAGGCTGAGGGGTAAAGCAAACAGGACTCTTCTCCATTGCCCTCCTGCCCAAGAAGAAAGATGGCTGAAAGTACCTGGAAGAACAAAGGAACTGGGTGGTGGGAAAGGCAAGGGCTGAGTCCAGACTCAGGGTATGTCTACACTATGGGATTATACCAATTTTACAGAAACTGTTCTTTTAAAACAGATTGTATAAAATTGAGTGCACGGAGCCACACTAGGCACATTAATTCGGCGGTGTGCGTCCATGTACCGAGGTTGGTGTTCATTTCCGGAGCGTTGCACTGTGGGTAGCTATCACATAGCTATCCCATAGTTCTCGCAGTCTCCCTCACTCCTTGGAATTCTGGGTTGAGGTCCCAGTGCTTGATGCGGCAAAAAACATTGTTGCGGGTGGTTCTGGGTACAGCCTCACCCCTCCCTCCATGAAAGCAGTAGACAACCGTTTTGCGCCTTTTTTCCTAGGTAAACTGTGCAAACGCCATAGCACAGCAAGCATGGACCCTGCTGAGCTCAAGACAGCAATCATGGACGTTGTAAACACCTCACACATTATTGTGCAGTCTATGCTGAACCAGAACCTGCAAAACCAGGCGAGGAGGAGGCGGCTACGGCAGCGCGGCAATGAGAGTGATGAGTACATGGACACAGAATTCTCTCAAACCGCGGGCCCCTGTGCTTTGGAGATCCTGCTGGTAATGGGGCAGGTTCTAGCCATTAATGTATTTGGGGCCGGGAAAAAGCACAGACTGTGGACCGCATAGTTTTCGGTCGTTTGGATGATCTGAGTGTGCGAAACTTTCCGCATGTGTAAGGGCACTTTCATGAACTGTGACTTACTTCCGCCCCGCGCTGAATTGCATCAATACCAAGATGACGAACACCTCACAGTGTGAGAAGCGAGTGGCAATAGCCGTCTGGAAGCTTGCAACCACAAGACAGCTTACCGTCAAGTCGGGAATCAATTTGATGGGAAAATCTACTGTGGGGGCTGCTGTGATGCAAGTAGCCAAAGCAATCATTAAACTGCTGCTACGAAAGGTTGTGACTCTGGGAAATGTGCAGGTCATAGTGGATGGCTTTGCTGCAATGGGATTCCCTAATTGTGGTGGGGTAATAGATGAAATCCATATCCCTATCTTGGCATCGGAGCACCAAGAGGGTGAAGAAATTGTCTCCAGGGAGAGAGCCCTGGGGCACACTGCTCTGTCCTTGCTCTGGAATAATCTGAGTGCGTGTGAAAGCATGCACACTCGGCCAAGCAGGTGCTCACAAGAGGTGAATGCACTCTGTTATATATCAAAATTAAACATTGGAGTTTGGTTGGGACATTGGTGTAAAATCTGTTTCTTGCCCTGCTCTTGCAAGAAGTTCCATGGGATCTTTAACAGCCATAGTGTCAAGGCCTAGTTTTATCATGGGTTTGGATGCGATGGAATTGAAGTTCAAGGTGTGTCACTTTTAACTTTGTATTGCTTCCCACCTGCCCTGCATTTTGTGGGTTATTGTACAACAGCCTAAGAACAAACACAATGCAATAAAACCATAATAAAATGCCACCCTCTTCCACTTTAACAAAAGATAGGGATTGAAATGGAAAGTAATACAGTTAAGAACAATAGTAGTCATCATATAAGTATCTTTAAACTAAATTTGTTTTGTTTTTCCTTAATGTGGGAAAGGGCTGAAATTGCACTGACCTCATGTAATGTCAACACTTTAGAAAGAATTACAACTTTCTCCTACTATTTTCTCACAGAAGGGCAGAAATGCTGAACAGTAGGTTTGGAACATTCAGAGGTGGGTAGTGTCTAATATGGAGCATAAATGGGATTTAAGCATCCATGGAATTGTCAGAAAGATGTTTAATTGGACAGCCAGGTCGGGAGAGATTGCGTGTATTTTCGGCATTGTGGACATGACTGTGAGATACCCTACAGAAAGAATCACAATACTTAGTGATAGGCGGGCGGGAGGACAATAACCGAAAATGTGGAAATGACTGAGGTGCTTAATGACATCTTTGTTTTGGTTTACACCAAGAAGTTTTGGTGGCGACTGGACCTTTAACACGGTGAAAGCCTCTGATCCTACCTCATTTTCACTGGCAAAAATAGGGAAAGAACAAGTTAAAAATTACTTAAACAAGTTAATGTCTTCAGGTCACCAGGGTCTGATGAAATGCATCCTAGAATACTTAAGGAGTTGACTGGGGAGATAATCTGAGCCATTAGCGATTATCTTTGAAAAGTCATGGAAGATGGGAGAGATTGCAGAAGACTGGAAAAGGACAAATATAGTGCCCATCTATAAAAAGGGAAATAAGGACAACCCCAGGGATTTAAAGACCAGTCAGCTTTCTGTACCCGGAAAGATAATGGAGCAAATAAATAAGCAATCAATTTGCAAACATCCAGAAGATAATATGGTGATAAGTAACAGTCATCATGGATTTGCCAAGACCAAATTATATTAAATCAACCTGATACCTTTCTTTGACAGGGTAACAAACCTTGTGGATAGGGGGGAAGTGGTAGACATGGTATATCCTGACTTAAGTAAAATTTTTCAAACTGTCTTGCATGATCTTCTCATAAACAAATTAGGACCATGCAACCTAGATGGAGCGACTTATAAGGTGGATGCGTAACTGGTTGGAAAACTGTTGCCAGAGAGTAGTTCTCAGTGGCTCACAGTCATGCTAGATGGGCATAATGAGTAGGGTCCAGTTCTGTTCAATATCTTTATCACTGATTTACATAATGATGTAGAGAGTACACTTATAAAATTTGGAGACAATACCAAGCTGGGAGGGGTTGCAAGTGCTTTGGAGGTTAGGATCATAATTCAAAATGATCTGGAGACATGGTCTGAAGTAAGTAGGATGAATTCCAATAAGGAAAAATGCAAAGTACTCCACTTAGGAAGGAATCAATTGCACACATACAAAATGGGAAATGACTGCCTAGGAAGGAGTACTGCGGGAAAGGGATCCGAGTGTCATAGTGGACCACAAGCTAAATATGAGTTAAAAGTATGCCAAAAAATACATCCCAGAATATTTGCTTTTTTTTTTTTTTTTGTCAGAAGAGTTGAAAGAAAGACACGAGAAGCAATTCTGCCATTCTACTTGGTGGTGATTAGGCCTCAACTGGAGTATTGTGTCCAGTTCTGGGCACCACATTTCAGTAAAGATGCGGATGAACTGGAGAAAGTCCAGAGAAAAGCAACAAAAGTGATTGAAGGTCTAGAATGCATGATCCATGAAAGAAGATTGAAAAATTGGGTTTGCTTAGTCTGGAAAAGAGAAGACTGAGAGGGGACATGATAACAGTTTTCAAGTACATAAAAGGTTGTTAAAAGAGGAAGGGAGAAAAATTGTTGTTCTTAACCTCTCAGGATAGGATAATGGGCTTAAATTGCAGCAAGGGAGTTATAGATTGGACATTAGGAAAAACTTCCTAACTGTCTGTCAGGATGGTTAAGCACTGGGAATAAATTGCCTAGGGAGGTTGTGGAATCTATGCTATGATTCTATATTGTGGGGGAAGGAAGGGAGAGATCATAACAAGAATAAAGCACTGACTCTTGGCATGGTCATACTAGGGTAGAGGTTCTGAGTTAATGCTGACTGACTTGTGGAAGGGAGTCTGTGCTCTTGCAAAATTCCTCCTGAAATTAGGCACATCATTCAGGGTCCTATAATACACACCCCTTTGTTCTGTATACGGGCTGAATTCACCATTACCCTGCTGACTTTTAAGCTGCTATCCTTCCCATTAGCAGCCTTCAAAAATGGATGGGAAATGAATTCATATTAAATTCATATAGGAGCATTGTAGTCTACAAACACACAGAGAGATGAAAAGAGCACAGTATATTGTTGCTTAATTGAGCTATTGCTATGGAAATAAATCCTAGAAGAGAGTATTATATTCCTAGTCAATGATCTATTAAAAATCCACTTCTGAGTTCCTTGCAATATTCAGATCTGATCCAATTTTCAAGTCAAAGAAAAATCTTCATATCAAGAGAATCAATATCTTAGAATAATTTTCTATTCAAGCATAGAAATACATTAGAAGTACTCGTGAAGGTAAAAATGACTATGGAAATTCATAGACTGGCTTTGATATTTTTATGTATATTATAAAACAGAAAAATGAAGATTTTCTTTTTTCCCCCAGGGATAAAAATATTGAATCTCTCACAGGGCAAAACTGAAAGTTCAAAGTTGGGTTTGGCACCTGAAATCTCTAAAATGCCGTTAGTCTGTGTCAAGCAACTCACTCCTTGAAAAAGAGTAGAAGGAAGCAACCAAGTTTAGATAGCTCTCTTGAGAATACAAGTTTTGACAGTTGTCAGTGTATAACATCTGAACAACATTACTTTGAGCATCTAAACAACATTTGAAACATGATGTGACTTCAGCAGAATTACGTCTGGGATGATTTGGCCCTACGCTTTTATTTGGGGTGAAGCACAGCTGATTTAATACAGCAAGAGAAAATATAGGCATACAAAGAAATAAAAAACCAGAGGTGAGCTGCAACTTGAGTCTATTTGAGGCAGTTTTTCCACTTTACTTTCGTATTAGACTCAAGGCCAGCTCCCAAGTGTTTCCTGGTAAAATGATTCTTTACTTTTTTAAAAATAGTTTATTTGGATCCTCAAAATGATAGACAATAATGGATGAGGATGGCTGGAATTAGAGAATTAGAAGGTAAAAGCTATTTATGTACAGTTATAGTCTGAGCTAGCCAGAGATGGTCTGATTCTCATCTCACACGGGTTTACACTGATGTCACTACTGACTTTACTTGAGTTACTGCTGACTTTTGCCATTGTAAGGAAGAAAAGAATTGGGCCCACAGAGAGCTCAGATGGAAGAGACACAAGAATATATTCCATGATATATAATTGTGTCTCTCCAGCTCTATCATTCTGAGCACCACTTCATGAGAGAGCATTTTTCATTATTGAGGTATTTACACACAATCTACAGTGGGAGTCAAGGCTAATATTGTCATAAATGTTTAGGGTTTTTTCCCCAGAAAATTTCTGGTAAGTTTGAAAGAAAAAACAAAACTATCAAAAACATGTATTTCTGTTAACAGGCCATCTTTAGATTTGGAGGAGCCACCCGCTCACAAACCACATTGATAGGTGTTGTCTGTCGAGTTTACCTGATCGGTGGCTTCATGTTGATGTTGAAAAGGAATATACAGAAAATTGATACTTGTGGGACTCCAAGTGGTGATTCTAGTGGTGGAGATGCAGTTTCCCATTGCTAGTGCTGGGTGTGTCCCTTCAGGAAGACCAAGAAGCATTTTAGTGAATTACCCTGGACTCCTACTACTGATCTCAGGCAAGACAGCAATACCTCATGGTCAGCAATGCTGAATGCTGCAGAGAAATCCAGGAAGCTGAGAATGGGTGTGTGATAAGCTTCTGTCCCAAATCTGGACTTTAGCATCCAAAATTTGGGGGCTTAACATGAAACTCTCCCCAAGCTTATACCCAGCTTGGCTCTGACCTCGCTGCCACCAACCAGGATTTTAGGGCTCCTGGTCACCCCAACCTTTCCCTGGGGGACCCCCAAGACCCAGAGCCCCTGGGTCTTCCTATCTCAAACAGGAAAACAAGCTCCTCCCCCTTGTCTCCTCGTTATCTGCTCCCCAGCTTCCCTCCCTGGGTGAGCCTGGGCGATGCAGTACTTAACTCCTTGAAGGCAAAACAAAGAGGGAAATCACCCTCCCCTGAGGCGATGCATTCAAACCTAGTAAAGCTAACATAAAGAGATTTCCACCCCCCTTTCCTGTAGCCTCACCAGAGAAAAAAACCAAAAAACCTCAACCAGGTTTTAAAAAGAAACTTTATATAAAAAGAAAGAAAATACAGAAAAATATAACCCACTGCATTAAGATGTCAATTACAGGCTCTTGCTTATAAGAATTAGGAATACACAGTCTGATTCAAAAAATAGCCAATTTAAACCAGTCCAGCAATTACACCCATGTAAATACAAACCAAAGCACATAACAGCCTATTGCTTGGTTTCCTTTGTACTCACACTTGATAGTAGAATATTAGAAAGAAGATTGGAGTTAGTAGAAAAGCTGTTTCAGTCCATAGCCGGGAGAAACAAAAGACCCCGAGTTCCTTTCCCTCCCAGACTTTTAAAAAAAATCCAGCTCTCTGATTGGTCCTCTGGTCAGGTGCTTGATTCCCCCCTGTCCACCCCTTACAGGTAAAAGAAAATTAACCCTTACCTATCTACTTATGACAGGGTGTATGCTTTCTATCCATTGACAGGAGATCATCCTTCCATGTAACTAAAGTGGTTTCAGTTCCATGTCCTAGCCTGAATCCAGATTGAGCTGGATATAGAATATTTACCTTAGATGAGGTTGTAACTGGCCTTTAGCTAGCTTCTCTGAGTTGGCTCAGAGATGGGAGATTTGACACCAGGAAATTATTGGCCAGAACTTAAATATCCAAGGTGAGTTTCTTCAGTATCAGTCATATTATTGCATGTTTGCAGGAGGAAGGGAAAATTTCCTTTTCTAAATGATGTGCTGGCTTTTTCAGTCAAGAATGATACCAGTCCTTCATGACTATTTTACACAAGCCAGGAACGGCATAGGGCAGATTCATAAGTAGTGAGTTGAGACTCCTTATAGTAGGGGTGAGCAAACTTTTTGGCCTGAGGGCCACTTCTGGGAATAGAAATTGTATGGCTGGCCATAAATACTCTCACAATTGGGGTGAGGGTTCTGGTTGGGGGTGCAGACTCCGGGTTGGGGCCAGAAATGAGAAGTTCAGGGTGTGGGAGGGTGCTCCGGGCTGAGGCAGAGGAGTGGGTTGCGAAGTGTGTTTATGTGAGGGCTCTGGCTGGGGGTGCAGTCGCTGGGATGGGGTTGGGGATGAGGATTTTGGTGTGTGGGAGAGTGGGAGGGCTGGTGGATCAGGGCTGGTGCAGGAGGTTGGGGCATGGGGAGAGGCTCAGGGGTGCAGGCTCTAGGCGGTACTTACCTCAAGTGTCTCTCGGAAGCAGTGGCATGTCCCTACTCCGGCTCCTACACGGAGGTGCAGCCAGGTGGCTCTGTGTGCTGCCCCATCCACTGGCATCACCCCTGAAGCTCCCATTGGCTGTTGTTCCCAGTCAATGGGAGCTGCGGCACGGGGTGGGGGCAGTGTGCAGAGCAGAGCCCTTTGGCTGTCCCTGTGCATAAGAACCAGAGGGGGGCCATGCCGCTGCTTCCAAGGGCAGTATGGAGTGGCCCCCGACCCTGCTTCCTGGCTGGAGCACCAGAGCGGGGCAAGCCCTGGACCCCGGTCACCAGCAGGAACTCGAAGGCCAGATTAAAATGTCTGGTGGGCCAGATGCAGCCCGGGGGGCGTACTTTGACCATCCATGCCTATAGCATGTCCTCGACTTCTTGGAGGGCATATATCCTGAACTCTGGGGATGCTGGTAGGCTTTTGGTTGGTTGGTATAGGCAAAGAAGATTCATGTTGGGCTCCATGGGGGTTCCCCTTGCATCACTGAACAGTAGGACGAGTCAAAGTTTTATGTGGGCAAAACTAATGTGGCAGTATGGCCTCTCCAAGTACAGAGGGATTAATGCCCCTTGCTGGGTGCCACAAATCCTGCCTTGCTACCCTCTCAGAAAGTGTGGGTGTGGGACAGAAGGTTTAAGAATAGGGCCCTGCAGCTCAGTTGTGGTTGGACCAGAGAAGGAGTTGGATGTCCCTCACAGGGAGATGAGCCCTCAGCAGAGCCCATGACTGGCAGCATGGAAAAAAGGCAATCCACAGCCCCAGGAAATGGGAGACTGGAGGAAAGACGGCCTGACTGAGAGCCAGGACCCAGTAGCGATGGAACAGCAACAGCAGGAACCAACAGGAAATAGGGAAACAAGATCTTGGTCCAGTTGTGTTGCCGGGACATGAGTCAGTGACCACATTTCTCCACTATCCCAGTGGTGGGATTGCCCACCACTGCTAGGACCATGGCCTGGCACCTAGTGGAGCAGGGTGAGTCCAGGTCTCCCTAACCCCAGCCCCATGTACAGGCAGTGCACTAACTTTAGGCCAGACGGTTGGTGACACAGACTGTTTAATTGTTGCTGTTTGCCCCATCCAGGAGAGTGAGGGCTATAAACTGTTTAATTGCTCCACCCACACCAAGCAGGCCGGAGTCCTAGGCTATTGCTACTTGCCCCAGCCTGGAGGCTGAGAACCATAGACTGTTGAAATGTTTCACCCACACTCAGACCCTAGACACTTATTGTGCACCCCAGTCAGGAGGCCGGGGCTACCAACTGACTGGTGGTGTCTCGATCCCTCCTTTTTGGAGACCTGAAGTGATGTCTTGGTCATTGTGCAGCCGCAAGATAGAATGACTGACAAATCCCCGACACCTCCAAAATGGGGCACCCTGACAACAAGAGGGAGGATGGGTAACACTAATCCATGATCCTAGGGACATATCTTTTAATAGTACTGCCAAAAGAGGTTGAGCAAAATGCTGGTATTTAGCTCTTGCTATCAGTACTCTGATAGTTATGACAGCAACTTATGAGAAAATTCCTTTATTTGCCCTTATGTTTATAGTTTATTTATCAAATTTTGGTTTATTTAACAGAATTTGAGTCCATGGTTCTATTGTATGACCTGAAAATACTGCACATTAGATGCAATCTCCTTGAAGACTGCTTAGTAAGGATGTATTCTAAAAGATTCCTCTCAACAACAAAAATTATAGCACTATGGAAGTAGTAAGTAATTTTTCAATGAATGAAAGAGATCAAAGAGCAAAGCAAGCTCTTTTGGCATACACATACAAGTTAATTTAATTTCCCAAGATGCTTGTAGGGATATTAGAAATTTCTCTCTATATATTTTATACATGTACATCTGACCCTTCCAAAATATTCTGCACTTTGTTTCTCTCAATTATAGTCTAATGCATATGGCAGTGCCTCAGCCATAGGTGGGATCTGACCAAAACCGAATGTGGCAGAGGATTGCAAATGTCAGCCTAAGTCTCTCTTTTTGGATCATGTAAGGGAATATTGTGTAGTTCTTACTCCAGCAAAACAACATGGCAAAACTCTCATTGATTTCCCTGTTGCAGGGAAAGGCTCTGCCAGCTTACTGATGCTGGAGCCCTTCTTCAGTGCATCACGTCTTTCCCTGCTGCCTCTCATCTGCCAGTAGAGCCTTTCACTGACACCTGTAGCTACACACTGCAATGTGGGTGCAGACTGCTTTTCACTGTGGCGTGTAGCTACTCATACACTGCGTGCCACTGTCAGTAGTGTGCAGTGTTAGACATAGGCTACACTACCAGGATACATAGTGTTCATGGAATTCCACAACAAAGAGGAATAGTAATGTAGAAGCAGATGGAGCACACAGGTGCCTACTAGAGAACAGTCTCCAGGTAATGTACTTTTGCAAGGTACAAATTCATTGTTCTGGTAAGTCACACAGATTTTACTTCAAACCTTTCCCCGACACTAGTGTTTAATTTGCCTCATCACCAAAACAAATATTTACCGTGCAATTATGTCCAAATCAGAATGCAGCTATCTACTATTCTATAAAAGTGATCAATGAATAGAGCTCCAACCTTGTTTCATCCTTTATTATAACTCAATACCAAGCCCAGGCTCAGATTTGCCACCCTCACTTTTGTTGAGAAGTGCCGTTCTCTGTGAGTTATCTCCTCAACTGGAGTAAAGGTAGCAGAATGTGACCCCAAATGAGAAAAACAAATATGCAACATTTGTGGCATACCTTAAAACTTTACATGAAGGGTTGTTTTTAAAAGAATTTTATATTAATGGTTATGTAGCAACAGGGACAGACCTTTCATTCAAAGTTGCCTGAAGAAATAGACAAACGTTACGGTTTGATGTGATATATTGAATGTTTAAGGGAAAGTAGTTTGTACTCTTTTGATAACAAAGCTTTCATTTACTACATTGTATTGTTATGAAAACATCATTTGTCAAATCTTAAGTTGAAAGCAGTGTATGACTGATACCTTAAATGAATCTGTAATGGAATTTTGTATTTATCAATTTAAAACTGACTACACTTCATGCCTTTATTTTTAACCTGAACTCTTCATATTAATGAAATAAGAATGGAAATTATTTCTTGAATGCTTTGACAATCAATTACTTATTTCTCCCTTCCATTCCAGGCACCAACTAATCAAAACGCATTTAACCACATATTGCTCCTGGAAACTGTGTATAAAGTAGTATGATAAAGCAAGCTGCAGGAAAGAGATACATACTCTAATAAACCATGTAGATTATGTTTCTGATGCAAACATGCAGTGTTTTCCAAAATAAATTAGGCTTGGATGCTATCACTTTGTTGTTACAGATATATTTAATCTATGTTCAAATGTATTTTCTTTTTAACTTGCATTTTTTTATCTAGTTCTTACAATCTTGCCTTTCTCCCCATCATTAAAGTAGAAAATAAATAGAGAGTAAAACATGTATTATAACCTCTACTATGGGAGCCAAATAAGATAACAAATGCCTGGAGTTTTCCATTTAATGTTACCCTCCTGTTCTAGTCAATAATAACCTCAGGTCACCTGAGCAATAATAACCTCAGGTCACCTAGCATTCAAATATGCTACAGTGTGGTCTGGATCACAGACTAAGTCTGATGACTTTGTTTATATTGACCTGTCAGTTCCAAATGGATGAACATTATTTTCACTTGCCAAAATGTGAAGACGTCAACAAGTATTTTCAACAATTACTGATAAAAGGGCCAGTCCTACCACAACTTTTCACTGGGTGCTCGTTGTAGTGCTAAATGCAGTCCCACAGAATTAGCTTACTTATATTATCAGTGTTCATACATTTCCATTGTCCCCAGTCACAGCAGTGTCAGAGTGGCCTCCCCACTACTGAATTTGTGGGATTAAAAAAAGAGCGAAATAAAGTAGTTCCTTAAAAATGAGCGTGTTTATTACACCAACAGACATCATAACTTACAATTCCAATGCCCCACAAAGCTCTTAGTGGTCTTGGTCCCCCAAAATCTTTTGCAAGCAGTACAGGCTTTTTAACCAAGAGAACTCCTCCAGTTATGGGGATTTTACTATGTTACTAAGGACATAAGTCTTGCAGGATCAGTAACTTTTACGTATTAGGGTGCCTCACAACATAGCAGAACTGGCTCAGTCCACTCTCAGCAATAGGGTAGGATTTGGAGACCCCTACTAGTCTTTGCCCTCTTGCCCATCCCCTATATGCCATAGAGCCAATTTCAATGTTGGGCTGCCTCTGCAGCCTTGTGCAGTAGGATTTGGGGATAAGCTGGGAAAGAGCAAGGATAGGCTAGGTAGACCCACCAGCTAATCTCCCCCCACCCGAGAGGTGGGCTAGTGTAGCTTTAGTATCACTCCACAGCGTAGGGTGGGAGGATCTTTTTATTCCTGTTCCCCACCAGGAGTGCTGAGACCCACTGAACCAAACTGTAAACCCTGTATATAATGGAAAGCACTTCAAGTCAGGGTGCTGCAGCATCCTCTACAACCCTAGTTCCAGCACCTATGTTCCCCACAGAACTTCCTTGATCAAGCTCAGCTAATTAATGCTTACTCCTGGCATGTGTGTGTGTTGTTGTGTATGGGGGACGGGGGGTGAGGGAAAGATTTCTCTTTAGATTTTAGTACCTGATGTTGGTGACCCAATTGTCATAATGCTGAGCAACCACATCTCCCTTTGACAATGGTAGCAGTGGCTGCTTAACATCTCAGAAAACCATGCCATGGGAAGGTGTTGCAGAGAGAGAACAAATTTTCCTTAGCCTCCTGTGACACACTGCATCTCAGGGGAACACCCTGTGGCCCCATGTTCATCCTTATAATATGATTGTGTGGAATCCAATGCAAAGTTTGTCATGTCAGGTGTCTCCGGAAGGCTCATGATGCCCTGAGCATGGTTGTTGTGTTATAGGTTGTAATTTCATGTGTATAGTTATGAGGCTGAAAATGTGGCATAAAACAAAACTCTCCAGGAACAGAGAGGAAGTTCACACCTCATCGGGGCATGTATGGGACAAACCCAGCCCAGCATCACAGGAACAAAGCACACTGGCCTAGGCAGCATCAAATGATCTGTTGGACTCTCAAGTGAGTCAACCTCCTTCCCTTGGTCAGTTGGGGACTACTATGGGGTAATGCTCACCTGACCCTGAAGGGGTAGGGGGAAAGCCAAGAGGGAAGAAAGGATGTGATAAAAGGGAGAGATGTTTGCTGTGCTCTCTCTTTTTCCCACCTCCACCGACAGACATCACTACCAAGTAACTGAAGCGCTGATCAAAAGGGGGAGCCTGGCTGAAGGGCAACCAGTCAGCCCGTGGTGAGATGCTCTAAGTCTGTAAGGGCACTGAAAGTATTAAGATCAGCTTAAAATGCATTTTGCTTTTGTCTCATTTGACCAAATCTGACTACTTGTGCTTTGACTTATAATCACTTAAATCTATCTTTTGTAGTTAATAAATTTGTTTGTTCTATCTGAAGCAATGTGTTTGGTTTGAAGTGTGTCAGAGATTCCCCTTGAGATAACAAGCCGGGTACATATAAATTTCTTTGTTAAACTGATGAACTCATATAAGCTTTCAGCATCCAGTGGGCATAACTGTACACCGCAAGATGGAGGTTCCTAGGGTTGTGTCTGGGACTGGAGATATTGGCTACTGTCATTCAGTTACACAATCTAAGCAGCTTACATGCTAGAGGTTGTGTGAGAACAGGTCAGGAGTGGGGGTCCTCACAGCCGAGCAGGGTATGGCTGGCTCCCAGAGTCAAGTGTTGGAGTGACCTAGCAGATCACCGGTCCAGATAATGCCAGGGGAACATCACACCTTAGTCATGACAAGGGGCTTCAAAAGCTACTGTAAACAGTAAAATGTTTAAAAGGATGGCCATTACCACTGCTCTAACCTAGCTAGTCCCTATCCCCTTCATCACTCACATGTCATTTGTTTTCCAAGGTAACCTAAGAGGACGATGTGAATGGAAACTCAAGGACTATGAATGCATATTTATCAAAATGGAGGAAAGGTTGTCACAAAACTCTTTTATTCAAAACTGCTGAGTTTTGAAATGCGTCAGTAATAATTTTTCTTAAATATTTTCCCTATCTCATACTCTAAAATTACGAAGAAATAAATGGTCCCAAATTAAGTTGTTGAACTGATATTTACTAATGATGATACACTTCTGAAAAGCTACATCCAACATTCATTTATTGTGGGACATCTGCTAAAAACTTTCTTATTCCTATTTAGGGAATGATTTAACTTAACTAAGAAATGTGAATCCAAATCCCAATAAAAAGCCAGTTTGGGAGGAATGCTTGAACATTTATAATACAAAGACAAATTGGTTTAGTGGCGGCGGTCCCAAGCCTAATACTCTATTTTTCAGATTAAAAGTGATTTATTTAATTGGATTGAAATAAATCTACCTTTACCATACATGCCCGAAGAACAGAATTATGCATGGACTACAAACTGAAGTTATAATAACTGGCATCTAAATAGTTACAGAGTAATTATATTATGGAGAAGGATAACATATTTTCTTACATATGTCCTTCCCCTTAATTTTGATCTGTTTTTGTTTGGTTTGGTTTGTTTGTCTTTTTTGATAGCTGCTATTAAACTCTTTTCTGCTGTCTAGGAAGAGGGGTAAACAGCTGCCTCAACAATTGATGCTCTTGCTGTTCCCCAGTAGACCATCTGTGTCACCTCCTACTAACAGATGTACGTAGCGCTGTGAAAGCTTGGGAGAAAGAAAACTATTGAGTAAACTCTTTTTTGTTAAATAAAGCCTTTATCATACAGAGTTATATTCAGGGGAGATATTTTCAAGTGAAAACTGAGGAAGTTGCCATTTTTCACTTTGATTTTTCCCTTGAGTTATTCAAGACTCCAACAAAGTGAAATTAATGCATAATTAAAACTGGGTGAACAACTTGTAATGATTGTTTTGTGTGGCCAGTCTAGCCCCTTCATCAGTTCATAAATTAGCTGCAAATAGATTTTGATTTTATGAATACATTCATTATTTGTAATTGTTCAATAAGTGTTTTGAATAAAGTTTAGCTTAATGATTAATGGCAATGTGGCTGCTGTAACAGTAACTACTGGACTCTGTGGACACAGACCCATATCATATTTCAAGGAAATTAATCTTAGTTAACCAGGCCATGTGACTGGGGTCAAGAAGTAAAATTCACTCTTAACAGCACTTCTTGTTGCACCTTTAATACAGCTGTCATTCATCTAGTCAATATTCAAACTGGGTGACTGGTCACCTAGATTACGTATGGTGATATGGTTTTTCTTCTTGGACTGGATGATCTAAACTTTATAAACAGGAGAGATGCATGAAAAAAAAATCATACCGAGTTGAGGCTATCAGGAGGCCAAGGAAATTATAGGACATTTTCCATAAAGAGAAATATTATTTTTGGTGTGTACATAGAGCCCTGTGTTTCTTTGATTAATAACAAGCCTTATTTTGGGGCTGTCTAGCAAAATTTACAGTCCATCCTCTCTCTTCACACCAAAGAGGGTGTTAACTTTATCTTTTTATTTTGCCAGAGATGCCAGCATCAACAAATTTCTCTTATTCATCTCCTTCTTTTGTTCCTTTTTATATGCTGCCTCTTAGATTTGGGATTGTATTCCATGTGTACGTCACCAAAACACACACTTTCCCCATTCTAATCCTTGCTTTGCATAATTTTTTTCTTATCATGCCCATGAGAAATTAGTTAAACGTAATATTGTAAAAACAAAAGCAGCAACAACAAACAACCCCTGTAAATTATTTTCTCCTCTAGCTAGCCTAGTTTTCTCTATACCTCTTTCTTAGTCATAAAATTCCTTAGGATTTGGATGACTTTTATTTTTGTCATGTACAGCTGTGAGCACATCAGCTCTTTACATAATGAGTAATCTTGCAAATAAAACTTCACCTACATGATTTTTCTCAGGAAAGCCAATAACAAAAATCACAGTTAACAGTGAAAAAAAACTTGTAGATTTTATTTTCAATAACATTCATGCCTTCCCCCCACTCTCAGATGCCTAGTTCTAAGATTGGTGTCCCTGCCAGCAGGTACATGGGATCTTGGGGAGCAATTACCACACAGGTGGGGTGCAAAATAAACTTTATTAAGAAAATGCAAAAAACAGGGAAAATTCAATAGTGAGGGGTA
>NC_133769.1:184867177-184907509 GCF_003597395.2 Chelonoidis abingdonii
GGGCAGTGGTCCCACTTAGCACAAGTGGCCATCCCTTTGAGAAGGGCAATGGCTCTTGGTAAACAACTTTAAGGGGCCCTCCCTTTGAGAAGGGCAGTGGCCCTGGTAAACAACTTTAAGGGGCCCTCCCTTTGAGAAGGGCAGTGGCCCTGGTAAACAACTTAACAGCCAGGGAGGGGGCGGCCACAGGAGGAGAACAAAATGGAGTATTGGGACAGCTGTAAGAAAACAAAATGGAATGGGGGGATAGCTGTAACAGACAATTAGTAATGTCATGGTCCATTAGTAGAGCTATGCAGATTATAGTCAGGGAGCCTGGGATCCATGATTTAAGTGGTGATATAAGTTCAGACCTCATGAAGCTTCTCTGGATAGTTTCTAACCACACTAATGCCCTTCCCTTTGTGATTTCAGTGACTTCATCCCCCTCCCTCCACACATGCATGCTCGCTCTTTCTCTTCCTCCCCCCATAAGTCTATAATTTGAATCCCCTAATAAGTATATAACATCATGCTACGCTTTTTCTATGTTTGAAAAATAAAGACAGACACTGTGAAAGCTATTGCACATTATTCTCCTGCATTAGTATGTTATATATTGCTGTGAATGTCATTGTGTCATCTTAATTATTATATTTCTGCAAGGGAGAGGTTAGAAGGAAATGCTTTGGTGCTTCTTCTTTGGTGCTTCTTCCACATAGGATTTCTGTGGTTTTCAAATTTACAGTGGCCATTTTGTTTCTTTAGTCTTGAGAAAGAAATCCCTTCACTGGGTAATATAATTTTTTAAAATCTTTGTTTTCACATTGATAATTTTAATGTCTGACTGAAATCAAAAGCAGACAAAGGCAGACTCTACAAACCAGATGTGAGTGAAGTTGAGTAATTGCTATATATTTTAAAGAGGATTAACTCTGAAAGCCTGCTATTACAAAATAATATTCCTGGTGATCTTTAGCTCTTGGAACAAGCTAGATTCTTCAGTTCTGACATGATCAGAAAGATACTTTAAAGCTCTATTTCAACAGCTTATATACCCTGAAATGTAACAACTTTTTCTCCTTCAATGACAGTGGAGTTTTGATATCTTTTAAATATGTATAATACACAATGATATGGGTAATTAGTTGTGGAGATTGTCATCTAAAGAGCTCTTAATTGCACAAATCTGTGTGTACACACAGAGCAATGGATGCTCTCAAAATCCTGACATTTAAAGAACTTTAAGATGTATCTACTACAAACAAAACAAAACACACAAACCTACATACTTAAATGAGTGTTTGCTTATTCAAATGTGCATTTTATTCAGGGCCAGATTAAGGCAGGGGCTTTAGGGGCTGCAGCTCAGGGCCCTGGCTCAAGGGGGGCACCACAAAAATAAATCACAGGCAGTGATCTCCAACTCCAGGCTGCTAAAAGTTCTGCGGCACTCAGGCAGGCTGCCTGCGTGCCGTAATCCCACACTGTTCACGGAAGTGGCTGGCTGCTAGTGCATTTCTGCAGCCTCTGGGGATAGGGTGACATGTCTCCATGAGCAAACAGCAGCCACTGGGAGCTGCAGGTGGCCGTGCCTGCAGACGGTCAATGTAAACACTGTCTCGTTGCCCGCCACTGAGTTACAGGCTTAGGTTTAAAAAGGTAATATAAGCTTCTACAATAAGCAGCTGTAGATGTCTTTTAGGGCTGACCCATGCCGAGCATGCTTATGTTTAGGAATCTTTGCTGATCAGAGCTCAGACAGCATAAAGATCACAGTTTCTCCTTGTCAGGGATTATTTTTATCCCCTTCACCCCAAATAGGATGAATTCATGCAGAGTCCTCTATCTCCCGGTTGGAGTGAGGAATGCAATCAACAAGGTCTTTCTCCTTTGACACTACATGTCTCTCATGCCTTCAGCAGACCACCTTTACTTTAATTAGTGCTGCTTTTCCTGTTTGGTGAGTTACACAATTACTGAGGTTAAAATGCAAACACTCAATATAACTTTATACCATGGGATACTGATATTATAATTATGATTAATACATGTAGAATCCTACAAGCATTCCATAAATTCTAAACACACTTCTATAACTCCAATATCTATTTTAACCGTACTGACCCACAGATAAACCAGACTGGTTTCCAGCTATGCATTTGTGACTGTTCAGTGAGATCCTGGGTCTTGACATGAGTTAGTACCTGGTCTGCCAGACTCACAATGGTCTTAAAGTTACAAACCAAATTAAAAAGATTGTGAAAGGGCTTTGACTGCTCAGGTTGATCAGTTCTTTTGTGTTCATAGCGGTATTTTTGGGTCCTTCTACAACAATACTCTGAAAAAAAGACAGCAACTTACTTCATTCTCTTGATCTGTCTGCAGGTTGTCACTTTCACCTTCTTTCGGCCTTTGAAAGGATAGATGTCTATTTCCTTCAACAGCAGCAGCTTGATGCTACCAGGACTGACATAGCAAAATAGATTTTGTATGAATTTTTTTTAAAGGCCAGGTCTTCACTACAGCAGCTGAGCATTAGGCCCAATTGGTAATATACACAGGACAGAACTTATAAATCATTCTTAAATATTAGAAGTAAGGTATGAATGGTATGACAAACTCCTTTTAAGTGCCTACAGTGATATTACAGAATAATGGTGCCTGTGCCAGTTTACATGGTCTACTACATGGCATATTACAGCAGACTTACATAGCATCCTCCATCCAAGGATCTCTTTATTTAATATAGCTGAAACTGCGATAGTCATGTTGGTCAGTGATCTCTAAGTTGGTCAGTGATGGATGTGGGTCTTGTGTTTATGCTGCTATTAGATCTATTACCTGTTGCTAATACCACTGATCCTGAGAAGTTCTTGACCTGCAGACCCCTTCCTCTTGGATATATTTCAACAAGTAGTTTTGGGCAGTTGCTTCTCTTGCAAGAGAGCTCTCAAGTATAAGAAGTCCCAGGATACTGTACTGTCAGGATATTGTACTGTCAACCTTCTATTTCATGTCCATTCTGGGCAGTTAGGAGGGTTAGTAAGGAGAAATGGGGTGCAAAGTTTTCACTGTGATGATATCCATCTGTATGTGTCTAGCTTGTCTGTCTCTGATGATGCTGTTTAGTGCCTCAGCCTTTGTCTAACTTGAGACTGGGGCATTGACGAGAGTGAGGTGCCTGATGCTCAGTCTGGACAAGACTGAAAATAATGATGGTGGTTTGGGGGAAACAACCAGGGGAGATAGCATAATTAATATCAATCTTTTTGATCTGAGAGAGAATGTTCTCCATTAATTGTTTATAACTGAGGGGTTTCTTCAGATCTCAGTGTGGCTAGCAAATTGCAATCTTAACTTCAGGATGTAGACCCTGTCACTGATGTCAGGTCAATGTTAGACTATTGCAGTGCACTCTTCCTGAGGGGCTGTGCCTTGAATCCATTTGTAAACCAAACTCTTGCAGAATGTTGGAAGCTTGTGACACTAGTGCTTCAGGAGATGCACTGGCTGCCTGTCTCTGGGTGAAGTTTAAGGTGTTGGTTATAACTTATAAAACCTGCAAGGTCCTGGAATTGGCTGACCTGAGGTGTTGCCTCTCACCTGGAGCCATCCTACCATAGGTGCTGTTAGCACAGGTGCTTGTTCTAAGTCTCTCTTATGAAAGAGTGAACTGTCACTTGGGGGAAGAAAGAAATAAAACCAAAGCAGCTGGTTCCAAGTAGTCAATCTCTCACTTCAGTGTAAGCCCAGGGTTAGTGGGACCTGAGTCAGCTGACCCATGTTAGGAAACTCTGAGCATGAGTATCTGCACTGTATTTTAACCCAATGGTAAGACTTTTCTAACCTGTGCTTGAACCTAGGTCTCAGACGTCCACATTGCATTGCACAGATCCCAACCAAAGTAACTACACCCCAGAGTCTCTAGTGCCACCTCCCAATGTGGCCACTCTAGCCCTAGGACTATGGCACACCGTGAGAAAACTTTATTGCTTACCCTGCATGTTACCAGGAAGCAGCTTGCTTTGTGAAAGTCTTGATAGTTTGTTCTGCATTGCAAAGACAGAAGGCTGTCTGATAGAGTGCTGGCAGACTGATGATCAGAAGAGAATGGCAGAATGGATTAATGCTGACCTGAGCTGCTGCCATTTTCAATACAGTAAATTGCAGATTACTGGAAGAGAGAGAGCTAAGGAAGTTGTCCCATGGAATTGTGGGACATCTCTGGCTGACTCCCAGGACCTGAGTCAAGCAGGACTGCATCTACACTGAAAAGCAATATGGCTTGAAGCCTGGGTCCCAGCTTAATTCCAGCTCAGACCCTGCAGCCCTGAAAGGTCCTGGGACCCTGGATCAGCATAATTGTAGTGTAGATGCAAGTGGGGTTAGGCTTGAGCCCGGGCTCAAGCACGAGCTTATGTTCCAGTATAGACATACCCTTAGAGGCTGCTGAGACTTTGAGGGGCCTGGTTCTATGCAAGAAGACCCAGATAATTCCAAGGTCAGAGCAAAGGATGAGACAGTTCTCTAGAAAACTAGAAAGCTGGAGAAGTGCCGGGGGAGAGGGAGAGAGTGATCTAGCTCCAGAAAGAAGCAAGAAAAAGAGACAAACAGCTGCTGGGAAAAATATACTGAGTTTAGTGAAACTTGGGCACAGGCTAGTGTCTGCTTCCCCTGAAAAATTTGGACTTGCCATAGAGGTAAGAAAATTATGGGAAGTGGGACTATAGACATTGAGTGTAGATGATGATAAACTAAATACTGATTCACCCTTTTATATATTACTACATATTCCAGGGCTGTTTTTTTCTTCAATATCCATCTGCACCCTCCCCCTCTTTATTTTCTTCTAAGGTGGTCAGGTCATCCTGGATCACCAGAGGATAGCTTGGTGACATCCTTCCTATTAAAGAGAGGGGGAGACTGCTAAGGCATTCTCTTCAAGAGCTCCAGGCCTCTGGAACTTGCTCCCACCTTGGTCCAAAATATCCTGAATTTGGTGACTTTCCAAGCACACTGCAAAAGACCTCTGTTTGAAAGGGTGAGGGTACACTCCCACGACAATAAAGGAATGGAAATGAGTTTCTGTAGGTATCTGGCTGGCTGAGTTCATGTTGGAATTATTTGAGTGCCACTGGATTTTATTATGTTGTACGTTTGTTTAATATTAGGGTGCTGAGTGCTTTGGGTAGGTATCTTTTCTCATTTTAAAATCTAAATAAACAAACATTTGCAGACGCTAATGAACTAAGGCTCACCACAGTCCTGTGCGGGAGGATAAGTATTACTATCACCATTTCACAAATGTGAAAAACTGAGAGCAGATGGTGATTGCTTGTGGTCATATAAAGAACGCATGTCAGAAACAGGAATAGAACATGCCTTTCCAGGCTCTCATTCATAAACCTCAGACCCAGGACTAGTTTCCTAATATTCTGCTCCCTCCCTTATTGTAACGTTAATTTGTATTGGTTAATGAATTACATTAAATAATGTGTTAGAAAGACAGAAAGATGTAGCCTAACTCAAAGCTTTATTAATAGCTGCAAAGAACTGTAATTGATGTGTGTGGGTGGGAAAGATTTACTGGCAGTACCATTTCACCCCATGACGGCTAAAAATGTCTTTACTGACATAAGGAGGTTGGTGAGCAATGAAGCCTGAAGAGTTTACCACTGTAATCTCTAGCAATTCATTAACATTAAATGTTCAACCACTTGCTTGAAAGTGATTATTTGATGAACTCTGGTAAGCTATGATGCATGTAGGCAATTTCCTTTTGTCTAATGTCAGCAGTAGTCACTACATAACCTTACAAATAATTTTGCTAGAAGGTCTATTTGGTTTCCCACTCATTAAGTAGGTAAACTGTAATTTCATTTGTATCGGAATTGGAGTGTGGAGGAGAAAAATGAATATTAGCCAGAGGTATCTCTTTATTATTATTATTATTTCATAAAATTACAGTTGAGTTATACTTCTTTCAAAATGAACCGTCTCAGGCAGACTTCCCTGCAGTATGTAATTACCTAATTGTATTTCCAGCTGCAAAAAAGGGTTAACTTGACTACCTTACCATAAAATAGATGCTGAAATGTCAATTCCCCATTGTTAAATAATGGTTTCTGATAATAAAAGAAGTCTATTGGGCTATCTTGGAGCCTATTGTTCTGAAATTCAATTTGAAGCATATATAAATTAGTGTACTGCCAGGAGTAGCGCTCCTGGAAATCTCAGTGGATCTGGCCCCATAGATTTCATTACATTTAAGAATGGCTAGTTTTGCTGCAGAAAAGACAAATAGTGTTTATGAAATGATGGAGTGTATGTCCCTTATCCTTGCTGTCATCCCAGCTGCAAGGTGTTACCAAAAGACAAATCAAATTCCTCCAAACTGGCGTGTAGCCATGAATTTAGTGTCAGGTTCATAAACCTGAATTTGTAAATACTATTAGGCCTCTAGAGAAGATCTGGAATGCTTTCATATTTTTTCCACTTTGTATCTCATATGCAACGACCCAGGAGTGTTCTGATAATTATTTTTGCTACTTAAATTTCCCAAGCTTACTCATTCAGTTGTTGAAATTTGCTCACAATATTTTTTTCTTTATTCCTCTCTAGTGTTTGCATTAGGATATAAGCTATTCAGTTCTGTGCTTGCTTCAGCTATCATGTTTCCCATTGCTGTACAAATTAGATTCATTGCTTATATTACCCTTTCAATAACCAAAAGAATAAGCAATAATGCACAGCTTGACATGGCTGGATTGTGAGCTTGGAGTGCCATTACACAGGGACAAATCTCTTGATTACACTTGAGTAATGGCAGAGTAACACCAATGGACTCAATGGGAGTTGCTCCTGATTCTTGTCAGTCTGAGGAGAATCTGACCTGGTATGTCTATGCCAGTTCTATTTGTTTATATGGAATTCACTGTGATTTACTATATTTGTAGCTGACATTTATATGGTACTCAGGAAATGAAGTATAGATCCCTGAGGAGCCACTGGCAAGCTTTAAAACCTGTCAGTGTTCAAACTCAGGTTGAGAGAAAACAGATGATTTTCATTTCTTCCTAATCACTTTTTAAAACTATGAATGAGACCCCTAGCTGATGTAAACTGGCATAGCTCCAGTGACTTCAGTTTACACCAACTGAGAATCTGATCCACATGTTATTAAGCAGAACAGCTCTTGGTAATTTTTTTGAACAACTGGGCCAGATCATCAGCCACATTAAATTCTACATTTATTTTCTATTTTATATGTATTTTAAATAAAAACAATTTTAATTTTTCAACTTAAACTGTCCAAAGCCAAAAAAGTCTAGAATAAAGGCCAAAATTATCATCCTGTGCTTGCTCCCATTTTTGCCTTCCTACAACAGGAGGGGTCTCAAGCACACCATAAAAGCTGCAGCAGCTGGAATCTGATCCTGCATGTATTTTTTGGTCAAAACTCCCATTGTAGGCCGAGGGCATTGTGCCAAAGGAAAACAATAGAATAGGGCCTCTAACTACTATTAGCCTAGTTCTGCTACCCAAGTCTAGATGTACAGGTTGAACCTTTCTAGTCCAGCACCCTCGGGACCTGACTGGTGCCAAACCAGAGAATTTGCTGAACCACGAGAGGGCCAGCAAGTCTCCATAGGCATGGGAAGTAGGGGAGTGGGGGGCACTGCAGCATCCGAAGGCTTTGCACCTAGCATGGTTCCCCACCCTGGGGCCCCATTGCCACTCAGGGTCCTAGCTGTCAGCCCCCTCCCGGAGCTTGCAAGCCACAAATCATTTGTTCGCAGTGCTCCAGAAGCACTGAGAAGGAGAAGGAGGCGTTGGTAAGTGCAGGGCTGGTGGTGCGCAAGAGGTGCAGGGGGCAGAGGGGAAAGCTTGGTGCCAGTGGATGAGCTGCATGTACTAATTTTTCCCCATGGGTGCTCCAGCCCTGGAACACCCATGGAGTTGGCACCTATGCCAGACCACAGATGTTGCCAGACCAGGGAGTGCCAGATTAGAGAGGTGCAACCTGTACCTTACTTTGTGAGAAGACCCATTAGTTTTCACAAGACTTCTCACAGAGGAAAGTACTTCTTGACATAGGTAAGTGTGGCAAGAGTTAGGCTCAGTGTAACATGTCTAAAATGGATTTTTAGCTTTTGACCATGAATCTACAGTGAGCTTTGTACATGGAAACCATCAGGAAGCTCATTCCAGGATGGAAGTTTTTGAGATGCTGAAATTTAAAAACTAAAAGTCTGACTAAATTTAAAGTTGCTAGAGACTCTAATAGGAAAAGACTTATAAATTTAAGGGCTATGCTTTCCAGGGCCACCTGAGGGGAAGGAGGGGGGCAAGTGGGGCAAGTGGTGGCAATCCAGGTCTTTGGCCAGCATTTTGGCAGTGGGGGGCCCTTCAGTGTTGCCAAAGACGCGAAACGACTGAAGGGCCCCCCCTGCCACCAAAATGCCACTGAAGACCCGGACCGCTGCTGCTTCCCTGCTTTGCCTCTGGGTGACCCTGATGCTTTACAAAGTTCTGTGCCACTAAATAAAGCACCTGCCTGAGTGATAACAGCTATAAATAGTGTAAGCACTCACATCTCTTTTTTCAGAAGAGGTGCAGCTGAGGCACAGATGTGTTTAGAATGACCAGACAGCAAGTGTGAAAAATCAGGATGGGGGTGCAGGGTAATAAGCAACTATATAAGATAAAGTCCCAAATATCGGGACTATCCCTATAAAATCTGGACATCTGGTCACCCTAGATGTGTTGGATGTGTCTGGAGAGGTATTTTGAAACTCACCAAGGAAACTTGCTCTCCATGAAATCTTGAAAAGCATGCAATTGGGCACCAGTACCAACTGCTATGGAAGAGTAAATGTCACAGGGTTTAAGTTAGTTGATGACAGTAGTCTTCCTTTATTTTCATGTGGAAAGTCTACAATCAGATTGTGATTTTCTTTAATTTTATCATTGTTTATTTTTTTTCTGAAGTAAAGTTCATTTATTTATTATTTTTGGATGGATAGATTGTGAATATTCAAAATGTAAGAATCCTGCTTAATTGTGATTTGGTCAGATAAGTCACATGTTCTTGTTCCTTGATTGGGTAAATGAGCACAAACTTTGATGTAAATACTTGTATACCTAAGTTACTGCAAGTAGCTCTTCGTACCTCACTACCAAAGCAAAACATGTACTAAATGGAAGACATTCAGGGAAGAGCAATAAAAATTTGACGGTGGATTGAAAGATTGACTCCATGTCACCTATTCAACAAAGTATTTAAGCACTTGTTTCATTTTAAGCATGTATTTAATTCCAATGGCCAAAATTAAAATGGTAACAAATAAGCATGTGCTTCACTGTTTAGCTGAATTGGGATCTGAATGAGGAAAGTTCACAAGAACTAAATATTAGGTCTGGCCAAAAACTTGAACTTCTTTCCTAGGAGAAATTCTGATATTTTGAAATTTGCTTTAATTCTGAATTGAGCCAAAAAGCTGAAATATCAAAATATGCAATGGAACAGAGAGTTCTTTAAAAAAAAATTCAGAAACATTGAAGTTGAAACAAAACACTTCAAAGTTTCTGAATTAATATTCTTTGGGAGAGGAAGGTAGCTCTTGTCTGTCATATTGGACTGTGTAGTATATGACTGGTAAAGCTTTACTTCCTGTTGGTTGGTGGGAAGAAGCATCCTTTCTTCCCACCCTTCTAGGTTCTGACAGAATTCTATCTGCTGTGCGCTGCTGGACTGTGAAAGCACTCCATTCTCTATCATCTCTGTCTTTCTGACCAGATTAATTCTGTTCTCTCCCTACCTGCATCCTGACTGCTGACAGGGAAATGGAGTATCACAATCTCCTTCTATAAAGGGCATCAATGGACCTTTTTCTCCACCCCATAGGGGAGGATTCTTTAGCATCTAAAGCCAGTGGTGGACAACCTGCAGCCTGCAGGCCGCAGGCAGCCCATCAGGGTAATCTGCTGGTGGGCCACGAGACAGTGTTTACACTGACCGTCCCCAGGCACGGCCGCCAGCAGCTTCCAGTGCCGGCAGTTTGCCATTCCTGGCTAATCGGAGCTGCGGGAAGCGGGCTGCAGGTTGCCAATCACTGAAGCACCGAGACTCCCTACCATTGCTGTGCCTGAAACACATATGGAGAGAAGGGAACAGAAAGTCTTGGAGTTTGTTTTAATATTTCCAGCAAACATGACAGATGTACAAAGCTATTGCCTATGTTGATGTCAAAAAGAAAGTGGAAATGTGATAATTAAGGCTAATGTCACAGAAGAGGGGACTCTTGAATTAAATGGCAGCTTGTACTTACCTCCCTTCTGGGGGCATTTTAGATGGCTAGTTCAAACTAGCTGATCACTGACAACAGGCAAGTCATAGAGAGGGATAGCAAAAGATTCCTTGCTCTAACTGCAGGCTAACAGCATGCTCCTAGGTCTGCAGGTTATTCATACTTGTGTAATTTCCACTTTGAATTAATGTGAAAATTTAGATAACCCTGGCAATATTTGATGTGATTACAATAATGATTTTCTTAGGAGCCACGGACGGAAAAGTGTTGCACAGAAACAACAATTCTCACCTTCTGAGAGCCCACAGGGGACCTGTGTTTGCCAGCATGTTAAAGATTCCATAGTGTAATTCCAGGCAATAGAGTCCCAGCTGCCTTGTTTATATTAGAAAATTTAAATTAGTTCTGTTGATATACAAGGTTTATTTTATTTTGATTACTGCTTACATTATGCATTTTGAATTCAGGATCCATATTTCTTCATATGGAAATTCATACTGGATTTTATTTTTTGCCTTCGTTTAAAAATCAGGGCATTTTTCTTTGTTGTAATATGGCTAATGACCAACATGTATCAAAGTAAAATAAGTCTTCTGCATTTTAATAGCAATTATAATATGAACAAAACAAGAAAATAGACTTAAAGATTCTAATAGGTTTTTTTTGTTTGTTGTTTTTTTTTTTAAAGTAGTTCTTGTTTCAGGTAAAATGTCTCTGAGAATACAATGTCTGAACAACGGAAATAATTAATGTATCAAGTGTCATTGCTTGCAAATAAAAACCCAAAGTAAAGTATTCTAGCTCAGTAAAAAATAAATCATTAGTCTTTTAACCTGTTTCTTCTAGACATATAACGTATTAAGAGGTACAGTGTACTAATATTGGATTATTAGAATAAGATAGTTTAATAGTAACAAAATCACATAATCATTTGTCTTTGCCTGTTTGGACTACACAGGAGAATTTACTAAATGCATCATGGTATTATTATTATTATAGGAAAGTCCCATATTTATTACCACATTACTTCATTTTTTACTGTGGATAGGAAGTGTGAGCCTAAAAACCACATGTGCTATATATATATGCTATTCTGGTTCTCATGTCACACTCATCATTATTGTGTCTGAGTACCACAATGAGGTACTGGGACAGACCCTCAGCAGGTATGAATCAGTATAGCTCCATGAGGGTTTGCTCCACTATCAAGGATATCCCATCACTGCAGTGGCTCAGTACAATTGTAATGAATGATACCAAGTATCAGAGGGGTAGCCCTCTCAGTCTGTATGCACAAAAATGAGGAGTCTGGTGGCACCTTAAAGACCTTTAAGAATCTGTCAGGTGCCACCGGACTCCTCATTGTTTTTGTAATGAATGATATTTTTTTTAAATAATGATTTCAGAAGGAGGAATTCCATCATGGACTGAAATCTGAGCTATACCACCACACTTAAATTCCCTCTTATACTTTTCAGGCTGGTTTTAGGATTTAGGGAGGCCCCTCCCTTCACTTTCTCCCTCCCTTCATTCTCTCCATCCCACTTAAAAATTTTCTGGCTTTCCATTCCTCCTCTTTGGCCCACCAATCTCCCACTCAGTCTGATAGCAGGAAACCCCACTGTTCCATCTCAAATTTGGAACTACCCTGTCATTTGACCTCTTTGGCTCTGTGTGTCACCCTTAAATGCCAGTTCTATATAATATATTCTCTCTTTCTCTCTCTGTGTATAATAAACTTTTGGAATGAAATGATCCTAGTGATGTTGCTATTATACGTGGAGAGATTGTGTTAACTGCCAGGAGTTGGGCAGATTTACTTGCTCCCAAAAAAGCACATACCTTTATCTACCCTCCTGGGTTTAACACAGGGTGGATTATAATACTTTGGGAAGTTCTTCACTTGGGGAAAATTAATCCAGAAGTTGTATTACAGGTCAAGCAGTGCTGCTAGCTAATCATGTCATTCCCTGCCATACTGCCCTGAGGAACGGAAGGAGATATTCCTAGGAATAACTTCATGTATTGGATTGGTGAGTATGATAAGAATGATGATGGACATCCTCTAAAGTGCATTCAAATCAATTGGAAGATGCCCATAGACATCAACAAATGTTGGATTGAGAATGTTTTGACAGTCCATGATTAGCAGATACTTCAAATCCTGTGTCGCCCTAGTACTTTACTGTATGTTATAGGCCTCATTCTAGTTGTATGGAAAAGTACCAGAATGCGTGCTTCCATGTACATGCAGCATTAACTTACATATATTTGCAATGAGCAGATTTTTTTTTAATTAGATTGCCACCAACTTTACTTTTTTCAAAAGATTATGCAAGCTGGATAGAAATATCAGATCTCCTACCTTTACTTCTTACACTAACTTCCAAGTATATTTACATCTAAATAGCAAGTCAGTATTTAACTGCCGCCAGCTGATACTGAGAAGCAAAAATATCAGACTACAACAATCTACAAATTGACAGCAGAGGGCACCCGTATCCTGCAATGCAGAATAACTGAGTTGCTTTTCTATGTAAATTGTACCATAAATCCTTATTTGCTCCTACCAGCTTAATGCAAAGAAGCCCAGGCAAGATGTCAATATTAACAGATCTTTAAGGTTTAATGTTTTTGGTGTTGCAAATATATATATATTTATTATAAAAATTCAATTTTAAGCCTATTATACCCCCTTCCTCCACCAAAATAAAAAAAAATAAAAATTCTGTTCATCAAAATACATTAGCTACACATTTCCTAAAGACAATCTGTTTCTAGGGAGTTATTGTTCTTTTTTCTTTTATTGGACTGATAAATTCCTGTAATATTGGTAGTTATTTATGCTTTTTCAAGCCTCAGTATGACAATCTAATTGTGATTTCTATTACAATCATTTTAATACAATGTAACAAGCAATCCTAGAGAAAATGTCAGTTGAAGTGTTGCATCAAAATATTAACTGCTTCTTTGAAAATAACTAAGGTTGATGTGAGTACAAGACTCATATATTTACTCATGCAAATATAGTCTTAGCCGTGTGTGTATATACACATGTAATATCTATAATATCTATATCTATAGTAACATGTATCTATCGTGGCACTAAATATGTACGTAAGTGTAAAATATGCAGCCCCATTCCTGCAACTGGCTCTGGATAGGTGTGAGCCCCTTTGCCTACCTGGACCGCCTCTGACTTCAGTGAGGTTCTGCATGGACACAATGATCTACCACCTGGAACTACTCGCAGGATTACGGCCATAACATGTGTATGTGAGTACATTATACATCATTTCAATGCACATACTTATATGTATTTTCATTAAATAAACATTTATTCTGTAGTGTGTTATGTTAGCTTGGGTAACATCTTCACTGTATAGAGTGTAGGAGCAAGTTTGTTCATGAAAACCCTTAGTTTTGTTCATCACTTTCCACTCATGGTGCATGTTCAGAGAATGACTGATTGAAATCATAATCTTGCTGAAAACTAAACTTCAGCTAAATAGTAAGTCAGTCCACTGGTTATTTACTCTGACTTCTTAATTTATTGTTACCTTAAATTAATATTATTTTTTGTCTGTTGCAAATAGCAGTCATTCAAGTATACTGATCTTCGGCCCATTCTTAGCTTTTATGGCACTCTCATCAACCTAGTCTCCTAGAAGTTCAGATGTTGGCATAGTCTAAACTTGTGATAAGATACTTCTCCCCTTAATTGGTATGCATAGAAAATATTTATTTAATAAATAATTGATGAAAGAAGATTATTTTATCTATTCACTAGACTCCAGAGTAATATATGTTCATTAGTAGTAGATGAATAACAGTATTTAATATTCTTTGTTTACAACAGAAGGTCTCATGAATGAGTACATGAATATGTAAGTTATGACCTTCACACTTTGTCAGCTTTAATGACAGTGGAGTTGTTTCCCTCATATATTCTGTCTTGTGTTTGATTTCTGGCTTTAATTAAAGCAATTAAATTCATTCTCAGTTACAGCTATAAATGCATTATGATTGACAAACATGGATGTATTTTTTGGTTACATTTACTCTTTTTAGTTAAAAATATTAAATTGCTGATTAAAAATGTAAGTAAGTTATTAAAAGGTTCATCTCCACTCACAAACCCTAGAATAAAAATGGCAGATTACAAGTGGATATAGAAGTAACCAAAATCAAGAATAAATTGTATGTACAGTTTTGAGTTGGAAGGACCCCATTTTATAAATACCCCAAAAGGAAATGATGGTGGTTAAAAGTGAAGTTCCACATTTTGCTCTCTTTAACAATGAATATCACAATGGAAAACACTGAACAGTGCACTGATACACAGGTACCCTCCCACCAACAGCACAAGAAGAAGAACTCCACAGGGACTCCTCCTGAGGGTTGAAATGACAGTCTGGACCTATACATTGAATGCTTCCGCCGACGTGCACAGGCAGAGATTGTGGAAAAACAACATCGCTTGCCTCATAACCTAAGTCGTGCAGAACGCAATGCCATCCACAGCCTCAGAAACCACCCTGACATTATCATCAAAGAGGCTGATAAAGGAGGTGCTGTTGTCATCATGAACAGATCTGACTACCAAAAGGAGGCTGCCAGACAAACTCTCCAATACCAAATTCTACAGGCCACTTCCCTCAGATCCCACTGAGGAATACACTAAGGAACTGCACCATCTTCTCAGGACACTCCCTACACTAACACGGAACAAATCAACATGCCCTTAGAGCCCGACCAGGCTATTCTCTATCTACTACCCAAGATCCACAAACCCAGAAATCCTGGATGCCCATCATCTCGGGCATTGGCACTCTCACTGAAGGACTGTCTGGATATGTGGACTCTCTACTCAGACCTATGCCACCAGCACTCCCAGCTATCTCTGTGACACCACTGATTTCCTGAGGAAACTACAATGCATTGGTCACCTCCAGAAAACACCATCCTAGCCACCATGGATGTAGAGGCTCTCTACACAAACATCCCACACACAGATGGAATACAAGCTGTCAGGAACAGTATCCCTGATGATGCCACAGCACAACTGGCTGCTGAGCTCTGTGCCTTTATCCTCACACACAACTATTTCAAATTTGATGACAATATATATCTCCAGATCAGTGGCACTGCTATGGGCACCCGCATGGCCCCACAATATGCCAATATTTTTATGGCTGACCTGGAACAACGCTTCCTCAGCTCTCGTCCACTCACGCCCCTTCTCTACCTACGCTACATTGATGACATCTTCATCATCTGGACCCATGGGAAGGAGACTCTGGAAAAATTCCACCACGATTTCAACAGCTTCCACCCCACCATCAACCTCAGCCTGGACCAATCTACACGGGAGGTCCACTTTCTAGACACCACGGTGCAAATAAGTGATGGTCACATTAACACCACCCTATATTGAAAAACCTACGACCGCTATGCCTACCTTCATGCCTCCAGCTTCCATCCCGGGCACATCACACGATCCATTGTCTACAGCCAAGCACTGAGGTACAACCGCATCTGCTCTAACCCCTCAGACAGAGACCAACACCTACAATCTCTCCACAAGCATTCTCAAAACTACAATACCCGCACGAGGAAATAAGAAACAGATCAACAGAGCCAGACGTGTACCCAGAAGCCTCCTACTGCAAGACAAACCCAAGAAAGAAACCAACAGGACTCCACTGGCCATCACATACAGCCCCCAGCTAAAACCCCTCCAACGCATCATCAGGGATCTACAACCCATCCTGGACAATGATCCCACACTTTCACAGGCCTTGGGTGGCAGGCCAGTCCTCGCCCACAGACAACCTGCCAACCTGAAACGTATTCTCACCAGCAACTGCACACCGCACCATAGTAGCTCTAGCTCAGGAACCAATCCATGCAACAAACCCCGATGCCAACTCTGCCCACATATCTACACCGGCGACACCATCACAGGACCTAACCAGATCAGCCACACCATCACCGGTTCATATCACCTGCACGTCCACCAATGTAATATACGCCATCATATGCCAGCAATGCCCCTCTGCTATGTACATCGGCCAAACTGGACAGTCTCTACGGAAAAGGATAAATGGACACAAATCAGATATTAGGAATGGCAATATACAAAAACCTGTAGGAGAGCACTTCAACCTCCCTGGCCACACTATAGCAGACCTTAAGGTGGCCATCCTGCAGCAAAAAAACTTCAGGACCAGACTTCAAAGAGAAACTGCTGAGCTTCAATTCATCTGCAAATTTGACACCATCAGCTCAGGGTTGAACAAAGACTGTGAATGGCTTGCCAGCTACAGAACCAGTTTCTCCTCCCTTGGTTTTCACACCTCAACTGCTAGAACAGGGCCTCATCCTCCCTGATTGAACTAACCTCGTTATCTCTAGCTTGCTTGCTAGCATATATATACCTGCCCCTGGAAATTTCCACTACATTCATCTGACGAAGTGGGTATTCACCCACGAAAGCTCATGATCAAAACGTCTGTTAGCCTCTCGATCTACTAGAATTGTTTGAAGGAGTCAACAAGCATGCAGACAAAGGAGATCCAGTGGATATAATGTAAGTCATGGGATAAGAAGGAAGGTTCTTTCATGGATTGGTAACTGGCTAAAAGACAGGAAACAAAGGGTAGGAATAAATGGTCAGTTTTCAGAATGGAGAGAGGTAAATAGTAGTGTCCCCAGGGATCTGCACTGGGCCCACTCCTATTTAACATATTCATAAATGATCTGGAAAAAGGGGTAACAGTGGGGTGGCAAAATTTGAAGATGATACAAAACTAATCAAGATAGTTAAGTCTCAGGCAAACTGTGAAGAACTATGAAAGGATTTCACAAAACTGGGTGACTGGGCAACAAAATGGCAGATGAAATTTAATGTTGATAAATGCAAAGTAATGCACATTGGAAAACATAATCCTAACTATACCTATACTATGATGGAGTCTAACTTAGCTGTTACCACTCAAGAAAAAGAACTTGGAGTCATTGTGGATAGTTCTCTGAAATCATCCCCTCAATGTGCAGCAGCAGTCAAAAAAGCAAACAGAATGTTGGGAATCATTAAGAAAGGGATATATAATAAGACAGAAAATATCATATTGCCTCTATTTAAATCCATGGTACATCCACACCTTGAATACTGCATGTAAATGTGGTCACCCCATCTCAAAAAAAAGATATATTGGAATTGGAAAAGGTTCAGAAAAAGGCAACAAAAATGATTAAGGGTATAGAAAGGCTTCCGTATGAGGAGAGATTAATAAGACTGGGACTTTTCAGCTTGGAAAAGAGGCGACTAAGAGGGGATATGAGAGAGGCCTATAAAATCATGAGTGGTATAGAGAAAGTAAATAGGGAAGTGTTATTTACTCCTCATAATACAAGAACAAGGGGCCACCAAATGAAATTAATAGGTAGCAGATTTAAAACAAACACAAGAAAGTATTTTTTCACACAATGCACTGTCAGCCTCTGGAATTCCTTTCCAGAGGGTGTTGTGAAGGCCAATACTATAACGATATTCAAAAGGAAGCTAGATAGATTCATGGAAGATAGGTCCATCAATGGCTATTAGCCAGAATGGGCAGGAATGGTGTCCCTATCCTCTGTTTGCCAAAAGCTGGGATTGGGTGACAGGACATGGATCGCTTGATGATAACCTCTCTGTTCATTCTCTTTGAGGCATCTGATAGTGGCCACTGTCAGAGGACAGGATACTAGACTTGTTGGACCTTTGGTCTGATCCAGTATGGCCATTCTTTGGTTCTTATCATTCAAGCATTGTTACATAGAGTAGGAGAAAGAGCAAAGAGTTAGTTACTGGAGCCGGTCAGGAATTTTCTGTCAAAATGTTTTTGATGTCAACTGTGGTTTCCACAAATTCAAAATTTTCTGTGGGAATCACTGCAGTGCATCATGGGTGTCTATGATTATGGTGCATCATGAGAGATGTAACTTGGCTGGTTGGGAAGCACAAGGGCAAGAGGCACCTTTGTAACCCATGAGGCACCAAGACAGCTCAGATTCCATCAAAAATGTTACTATTTTGACTCGCTGAATTCAGGATGAAAACAAAGGTCAAAATATCAGAAGTTCCAATTTATGACTAGCTCTAAAGAATTATGGTGTTGCCAAGGAGGAAGAAATAGTCCCAATGAGATGTTTGTCTGCTTTGAATGGAGATAAAATGGACCTTTTACAGCCAAAGTGGCTGCCCTGCTAAGACTTTTTACTAAGTTGAATGTCTCTGGTACTTAATAAGGAACTAACAATTTGTTATTTTTTTGTCTACTGTAACCCTGTTATTCTTGCTGCACTAGAGGTACCATTTGGAATGGCAGGGGGCAGGTCAGTTTTGGGGAGAGAGAGAGAAATGAGACAGACTGCAGAATAAAAAGAAAGTGAACAGTGAGAAAAGAGTTGTTTATCTACCATATCCAGGCTTTTTTCTCACTAATCATTTTGGTATCATCCATCTTCTTCTCCAAAGACAGAGCTGGAAAAAGGTATTGCATCTTTTTCTTACTTATGAATCTGTTTGTTGGCTTCCTTTCCTCATTAATAACATGCTGAAAATTCAGTCTTCAACTATTGCCCTTCTGCAGTATCCTGTCATAATCTCTGTTTTCTAACATTTAGGCACTAGTAAAGGGATAACAACTTGTTTCCTTTCTCTTAAGTTCAAAAGAGTGAAACAAATAGTGCAAACTGTGCTTTATCACTTGATTTTGATTTGCATTTCATTAAGTTCCTTTTCCTCCATATATTAGCATTTCCTTCTCATTTGCATACCATAGCATAAATATGCACGTATAACACTGAATATGAAGGAGTCAGCTGAAAGAGGGCCAAGCAAAAATTATGCATATTTAAAACCAAAAACAAAGAAGTGAAATGCATTATAGCCCTTAAATGAGCGGTTATTTACAATATTGGATGAAAATGTCGGTTTAATAATCTAGGGTAAAATTGTACCTTCCTATGGAGATACTCATGGGAGAAAGATAGAGGAAATGCTGCAGAGAGATTTTATAGTGTTTAGCAAAATTGACTCCTTTTGGCAGAGGAATTTATTGGTCTGCAGAGGAGGTATAGAATATTCTGTCCTTATCTCACTGGTCTGATCTAAAGTGAGACAAAGCATTTCAAAATTTCTCATCAAAATTATATGTTTCCACGAAAAACCCTCCACATTTTTTGCAAATTTCATACAGACCAGAGCAGGATATGATCTGGGATCTTAAATCTCTAGTCTAAAATAATAATTCCTATGACAGCTATATTCATTAGAATCTATATTAAAGCCCATAACTTCCAGGGTATTTGCAATAAATTGGCATACTTGTTACATATTATTTGCGGTTGATAAAATTGTCAAATTATTAGAATAAGACATCACATTTCCCATGGGCAGCTATTCAAAGTGCACACAAGGCCACAACTGGCATTCTTCCTGGAATTTTCTGTGGAGAGATCAACATCTGAATGAATATGCAGATTGAAATGGCCTCTCAAGTGCAAACAGTGTTCCTTCAGGTCAAGGTTTAGGAAGGTCAGTGTGGGAAATTCTGCTCTGCTTGTACCAGTACTTTACTTGTTTGGTGAATAGTGACAGCCATCTCCTGGGCTGTCCATCTGCACTTTAATATTTTGGACAATGCCTATTAAGAAATGAAGATTGATTTTCTTTTAATAATCTTTTGCTTTTGAAACAGATGGTCTTGAAAGACTCCTGTAAAAAATGTTATATCTCTTAAAATCTTACCCTACTGACAGCAATGTTAAGAGATAGAAATATATATATCCATCCTTAATTTAGACCATGTAGTGGTATAAATTACTAGTTTTCTGGTAATGTGAGTTAAATTCAATTTATTTCACAAATATAGCTGACCAAAAACCAAAATGACTATCCGGTGTGAAATTCTGATATTTCTGTTTGTTTGCCCTGATTCAAAATATCAAATCCTTGTAACCAAACGAAAAGTTCTAAAAACTTTTCATTCAGAAATGTTGAAATTTTTCATGTCAGCGTATTCATTTGAAAGAATTCATGTAGTCATTCATGAATTGAAAAGCTTCATGCATTGTAGGAGTTCCATGAGGCACGTGGTAGCTCTGCCTCTGGCACAGGTCATGGCGCAGCATGGATGTGTAGAGTAGCCAGAGAGAAAGGGAATACAAGGTATCCACAGCTACAACTTCTGTGAGGCATTGCAGCAGCTCATAGAGATGCAAAGATTAATTTTGACTCCAAACTAAATATTTCAATTTTTTTCTGATTGAAAATTCAGATAAAATTAGCCTTTTCCAACAGAGAACATTGATTATGATGAAACCCAATTTCAGATGGATTTTTTTTTCCAAAAAATTACGACCTGGCCTGTTTACAAGGAAAATGAATTACATTATTCTAAATTGTAACAGACAAAAATCGCTGTGTGTTGTGACATAGTTGTCAGTGTCTGTGTTATAATAAAGACATGATACACAAATAATGATGCTGCCAAGAGAGTGAATTTTGTTCCCTGACCCCAGTCATCTGACCTGGTTCAAGGATACAGCACTCCTATTGTATGACAGGAGTCAGTATCTACTGCCTCCTAAGTACTGTTTCTAGTTTTGCCATTGACTTCTTGCAGTATGACCATCCATAGCGGTGGTGAGCAACGTGCAGTCTGCGGGCCACATGTGGCTTGTCAGGGTAATCCCTGGCAGGCTGTGAGACAGTTTATTTATATTGACCATCCACAGGCACGGCTGCCCACAGCTCTCAGTGGCTCTGGTTCACTGTTCCTGGCCGATGGGAGCTGCGGGAGGTGGTGGCCAACTTGTCCTGGGGCCTGCGCCACTTCCTGCTGCTCCCATTGGCCGGGAACAGTGAACTGCAGCCACTGGGAGCTTCAGGTGGCCGTGCCTGCGGACGGTCTATGTAAACAAACTGTCTCTCAGCCCACCAGCGGATTACCCTGACGGGTAGCGTGCAGCTTGAGGGCTGCAGGTTGCCCACCACTGATCTATAGTTTTTGTCTAGAGTAGGAATTGAAGGTGTCACATTAGATGGTATGAGGTAGCACAATTAAACCTAACTTCACTAGTTTAGCACTCATCAAAGCACTCATCTAGTCATCAACACTAGACTTTCAGCACTTGTTAGAATGGGTTAACTTAGAAGTCCCTACACAGCATATAAACTCTAACATCCCCACATCTTTAAATCCTAGGCTAGATAAAGTTTATGCTGATGGTTTTTGACCCCACAGGGAAGGTGTTGCTAGATCTGTTGTGGTTCATTGCTGTTGGGTTTTTGAAGTCTATATCTTGGTATGTCAGAATTTATGGCTATTTGCAGAAAGAAATACAACACACTCCCATTTATTCACATGCCCTGGGAGGCATCCAAAATTTCAGATAACCAGGTGTTCGGTTAAACAGAAATGGTAATTTGAGCTGCACTTTCATGAATATAGAAATATGAAGGGAGCAATGCTGATGTTTGTCTAATACTTTGCTCTTCAATAAAAATTTTAAAAAAATCAAAGACAAAAATAACTTAATTTTTGGTGTTTTAATAATTTCAATTAAAACCACTGTGGGCAGTTTAATTCTAAACTATTTATCTCTTTAAAAAAATCTTAACTAATCAGTCTGTTTGCTAATATTTCTTTTTTGCACAGCCTTGTGAGGTAGCTGACACAATAGCAGAATCTGTAAATATCTGGTTTTCTAACCAGGTAATCCCTTTCTCCAGGAAGTCATCAGCCTCAGTATCAGTCAGGATTTTCACATCACACCACTATACAAATACAAAGCCATTGATTAGTGCTAGCAGGCACTAAAAGCCCAATTGAGACTTTCTTAGTAGGTAATTAACACCGGGCTACATGAGGAGCTACATGAAGACTGAGTGCTCAATACCAAGACAAAAACCAACTTGGTTTTTAGCACGTACAGAGAATGTACGAAACAGGGAAGCTAGCTCAGGTCATAGCAAAGAAGAGCTGTGGAAGCTGAGCTGAAAAACCTGGGGCACAGTTGGGGAACCATTGAAAGACTTGCCAGAAACAAACAGGAGTGGAGGAGCTTCAACTCTGCCCTAAATTCCAAATGCGTAATAGGATGATGATGATAATTACATGAAGGGAGACACATGGATAACATTGGTTTTTCGGATAAAGAAAATTTGGACAACTAGTATTATACTGCATTTAAGATGCCTCATCATGAATGTTGCTGATAATTTTGTAAAGGAAATGGCTAAGCTGTCTCATCTGTATTTTGGTGGATGTTGCTGGAATTTAAAAGGAGAAGAGCTGATAGACAGGCACATGAATCAATCAGTGCAACAACCAATCAGAAATTGGATGACTCTGACTGACCATTGTTGGGAAGTAATTTTGTAATAAATCAGCTTATAAAACTGCTATTGCCTAGTACTGTGTGATATTTAAATGCAAGTTCGGAGGAGGGGAGTACAAGAAGAATGATGAAACCAATTTCACCAAAAAGATGAAATTTTTTAAAAGAACCAGTGAAATTAACAAATCATTTGAACAGTCTAGTTCACTTTTTTCTTTTAAACAGGTATAATAATTAGGGACTCAGGGGTTTCATGCTTTTGCAGTCACAGAATTAGTGACAGAATCCACCACGTAATGCAGAATTGCACTCCAGAATCTCAGCTCTCGTTTTTTAAAACATTTTGTTTCTAACACCTTATGGTTGGAAAGAAAACATTGAAAATTTAAACCAAGTGTAAACTGATTTGTTACTGGTTCCCTTAGTTTGCAGACAACCGGAAACAATAACGGACAGGAACAAAATTTGTCCAATGATTCCCATGTTGTAAAAACCCAGTTAAGTATTTAATATGGGATGTCTCTCCCTGGCTATAATCTGAAGAGTAAAATAAGAAATGCTTGTGTTGGCTGTTGGATAGCAAAGAGTGATTGTTTTGTGTTGTACAGATTTGCACTAAAGCATTTGACACATTTGTGTAATTGGTCTGTTGTCCTAGTACAACCTTTATGAGGGAACCTAGCAGCACATGAGAGTTTATGCTCCCTTCCCCCCCCCCAAAAAAATAATACCCCAAACCCTTGATTTCCATCTTGCTATATACTTGAAAGCCAAAGCACTGTAGGGTAGTTTTAATATCAAACATTCTGTAACTGTAGTGTTGCCTTAAATGAATGTCTAAAATGTAACTGAGTCACCACACTGACAATGAACTTTTAATGTTTAGTAAACGGACAAGAGGATAGAGCAGTGGGTCCCAAACTTGTTCCGCCACTTGAGTAGAGAAAGCCCCTGGCGGGCCGAGACAGTTTATTTTACCTGCTGCATCTGCAGGTTTGGCCGATCATAGCTCCCAGTGACCATGGTTCTCTGCTCCAGGCCAATGGGAGCTGCTGGATGTGTCAGCCAGTATGTCCCTCGGCCTGCACTGCTTCCAGCAGCTCCCATTGGCCTGGAGCAGTGAACTGCGGCCACTGGGAGCCATGATTGGCCAAACTTGCAGACGCACCAGGGGCTTTCCCTGCATAAGCGGCGGAACAAGTTTGGGGACCACTGGGATAGAGGTTTCTTGGGGTCTCTGAGGGAGGATATAGAACTATTTTCAAAAAGTTTTGAAAGGGATACAAGTTGTATGCATTTAAAGTTTTCATATCTTTAAAGCTGATAAGTTAAACTGAAGAGATAACCTTAAAGAGTAGTTTGTATTTAGAATGCAAAACACTAAGCTTAAAGCTAGTCATATCATTTGTTAGTTAAACAGGCTTTTTGCAATTCTACTCCCCTCCAAGCATTTGTTAGTGTCCATGTCAGCATCTGGATTTTGAACATTTTGTTCGGTCCCTGTAGTCACAACTACAAAATATTTTCTTGTTGATGGAATCAGTTGGTGCCTTGTAGAATTGAGTGAAGGTTTGTATTCATGTAGGAAAGTTTAAACTGAGAGAAATTACAGTCTCTTGACATCCTTTAGCCACAGAGTAAATTATTGAATAAGAGAAATGAGTACTAAGAAAAAAAAGAAGACTGACTTCTAAAATGATATATAGATAGGACTCCCATTGGAATTTTCATCAGAAGCAATGGGCGTATGTATACTAACTATCCACTTCAGAACATTCTTAGGGCAAATTTTTCTGCAGAGATTTTTTTCGCTCTCTATTTCTAACTTGTAGAATAATTTCATCTCCTTAAATATAGATAGAAACCACTTTCTCAGATTTGGAGGGAGACAAATTAATAATCACTATTTACAATATGAATCCATACCATTCTTTAGGACATTGATTGCAGATTTAAGCTAATGTTATGCTGTCTGGAAAGATGTCAACTGTTGCAAAATTTTCACAAATCCTACAGATTCCCATTATTTTTAGAGATTGCTTGAAAAAGCAGCTGCTTTCAGCTCAGGACTTTTCGACTGAGTTGCTTGTGAATGCACAGTGCCTGCCTGCATACACTACTCACATATACTAGTGTATGCTGGTGGCTTTGAGCTGCAGTTCTCATCTGCTACCACTTGAAACTACTATTCCTAGGTCTGCTGCCTCCTTTAAGGTCTCTGTCTTTCTGTATGTGTGTTTGTATATATGGAAAGTGAGTATCCCAAAGGGAGATGACATAAACAGATAGCTAAGGGTTAATGTTTCTTTTACCGGTAAAGGGTTAACAAAGAGAACCAAACACCTGACCAAAGGACCAATCAGGAAACCGGATTTTTAAAAGCTCAGGGAGGGAATGTTTGGGTGTGTGTCCCTTTGTGTGTGTCTTTTGTCTGTCTCTCAGCTATGAGAGGCGATCTTTATCTTCAAGCTTCTAATCTTCTGTTTCCCAGTTGTAAGTACAGGTATAAGACAATATAGGTTTTTATATTGTTTTGTATTTACATGTGTGTAGTTGCTGGAATGTTTAAATTGTATTCCTTTTTTGAATAAGGTTGTTTATTCATTTTTTTCTTTAAGCAATTGATCCTGTATTGTCAACCTGATACAGGACTATGTTTATGTGTTTTTTCTCTTTTTATATAAAGCTTTCTTTTTAAGACCTGTTTGAGTTTTTCTCTGGGTAGGCTAAGGAACGAAGGGAAGGGGAAATTTCTCTTTGTGTTAGATTACGGAGGGTGAATCTGTGCAGCCTCAGGGGAAAAAGAGAGGGGGAAGGTGAATTTCCTCTCTGTTTTGAAAATCAAGAGTTTAAGTACAGTATCGTCCAGGATAACCCAGGGAGGGGAGCCGGGTTAGGTAAGAGAGAGCAAGGAGGAGGTTTTTCCTTTGTGGTTGAGACTCAGGGCCTCTGAGATCTTGGGGTCCCCCAGAGAAGGTTTTGGGAGACCAGAGGGAGCCAACCCCTGGAATCCTTGGCTGGTGGCAGCGATATCAGATCTAAGCTAGTAATTAAGCTTAGAGGGTTCATGCTAGCTTCTCATTTTATGAACGCTAAGGTTCAAATCTGAGTAGGAAGCTATGACAGGAGATCCCTGAAGAGCCAGGCCAATAAACACTGAGATGTGGCACCAATAGCAGGGAGCTAGTAGACAGCAGCTCCTTGCCAGCTCCAGCTATTCTCTTCTCTGTTACTATTGGACTTCTGCATGGGAACAGAGAATGAGGGAGAATGGTGTAATGCTCTGGCTTTGAGTATGTGCATGCATGACAAGGCCTTCAAAAGATTACGATATCTTGATTAAGTAAAGTGGCTGCATTTAGATCAGGCTTAGCTAGTATGTGTCAATTAAACTTAGTCTGCTTTCCCGATTAAGGCAAACACTAGCTGGCTGGACCACAGGGAGTTTGAAACAAATATTTCTATTACCTACCAAGAGAACTCTTCTTTAGCTCCAGTAGACCTTGTGCCTTCAGAAGTTTTAATCTCATCTCCCTCAATGTGTGTGCAATTCATGTCGTAGTTGTTGATAGCTACATATAATAAATTAATTGAGAGATTATGCAAACCAAGGCCTTGAAAAATAAATGAAGAGGAGAATTCCTAAGGAAATTAAAGGACAATACTTGATGAGCAGAATAGTGGAGGGAGCTGAGGAGAGTGCCCAAAGACTTGCCTCTATATAGGTGAGGGCAAGGTGAAAATGAGCACAGAAGAGTTCTGAGAAATGTGTCAAATTGTCCTTCCCATCAGTCAGTAGGAGGCACAAGTTCCTTTATCTATGTATTTATTTAGTATTCATAATGTACATTTCAAGTTTAATTTTGAACCCAAAAATCCATGCATGCAAAAAGGACTAAGTGGGGAATGTGTATGTTTCCAACTGAGGGAACAAAAAGCAAAAGACCAGAAAAATGAAATGTGAGGGTTTTCTTTGAATTGTTATTTTTGAGACAGTATTTTTTGTCTGTCTCACCATTTTTGAACTCATGAGGCTGCTAATTCTACTGAATTTCCATTAATCTCTTCTCTTAATCTCATTCAGAGAGCGTCTAGTATTAATTTAGACCACTTTGTCTTACTTGATGGGGCAGCTCTGTGTTTGGGAAATGGGCTGAGAGCAGGACCATCCCTAGAGGGGTGCAGGGCTCGGGATGCAAGTGACTATTTTGTCTCTTCCAGGACTGACCGCACCTGCCAAATGCATCGGCTCATGGGGCCCCCCAAACCACCAGAGCAGTCACCCCGATTCGCCCTCTCCAAGGAACAGCTTTGCCAAAGAGCATAGTCTGTTTACCATCTGAGAAGAAGGTATAACCAGCACTGTTCCTCTGCAGGGGGCTACCTCCACCAGCCTGTGTGGAGGAGAGGCAGAACTATGGGCACATCCATTTGGGGAGAATAACATCATGAGCTCCAGAACTGCTCTCATGTATAGGAACTGTTGGGAGCATCTCTGAAGGTAATTAACAGAAGCTCAGAACAAAGTATTCATGTATAGGGAAACAGGAAAGACACTTTGACAAACTACCTCCACACATAATAAGGTAGATCTTGGAAGAATTCACTTATCTTTGCCCACTGAAGTTATAAAACTCAGCTGGCTTTAGTAGTCATGAAGAATAGTTATATTCAGACAAAAAACACTTAATTGTGAAGCAGTTTGTTTTCCTTTTACAAAAGGTAAACACATTATAAGTTAAACTGCCTACCAATATATACCTTTTCCTGCTCTACCCAGGCACCTCACTATTGTCGCAATTACTGTGCACCACAGACTCCACACAGCAATCTTAACACTGCCTATTTTCACCCTTCTGCATACACACTTTTACCGGACGGAGACAAGATGGACCTAGAGGGGAATAAGGATTGCAGAACAAGGTTTTATCCATCAGCAGTTGTACAGGATTAAATCTGATACAAAAGCATATTTGCTCATAGAGAAGATTTTGTCCATGCATGTGTCCATGAGTGCACTCAGCTCCCATCAGTCAGGTTGTGAGCACCTCATCCCCTTTAACCAAGAAAGTTTGCATATTTGAACATAAATATTCTCCATCAACCAATCAGACTTGTATATACCTGTCTTCCTCCCTGCCATGAACAAATCAGGTCTGCATGAATCTGCCCCACTATCTCCCGATTCCCCATTGCCAGTGAGACTTGCCTGCACCCATCCCCTAACAATCAACCAAGCCTACATACTCCCAGTCCCCAGATTTGTAGATACAACATAAACTTTCACGTTAACATGCAAAAATGGCTTTAAAAAATAGCCACAATTCAACACTTCTAAAATCCCTGTTGTGCTAGTTCTCTTCAGGATCTATCTCTCTTCCAAGAGATAGACTATCTTTAAAAGGAAGGATTAGCCAACAATAAAAAACAAGGACACAAAAAACAATTCAGCCAGACCATGAATTTCAAAGTATTTAAGGATTTATGATGAGAAATAAATAAATAAATAAATAAATAAAATAAATCACAGAAAATGCAAAGGGCATAAAAACAAACTCTATAGAAAATTTCAAATTAAAGTTGTCTGATGTTATTGTTAACAATATTTAATATTTATTCATAAGGCTTTTTATCAAAATGATTTGCTTTTCTGAACTGCAAGTTTTATTATGCATGTGTGAAGTGAAAGCACGAGTATAGTTGCATATAAAATATTTCTTTTTCTGTTCCTATCAAATTGACTTCAATGCTGACAATTGAGACATAAGTTTATATCACTTCATAGACTCAACAGAGTTCATTTAGTTTTGGATTTTGCTCTGTTATGCATTTTGGAGGGACAGTTTGATTGTTTCATTTGTTTGTTTTTGAAGATCTTTTATCTTTAGAGGCTTAGCACACACTACATCACATTATTTGCTTCATATTAGTGCTTAATATTATGCACCAAATTTGAATTGTTTTAGGAGTTAGAATTTTCCCAGTAAAGCTTCTTAATGTAACTATGCTGCTTAGTGTAAACTTTATGCTATAAAACAATTTTACTGTGGCTCTGCCTACAAATTCCCACATTTATGAAATGCACTTTAAAATGTCATTCAAAGTCAATACTTTCTGGTACAGCATTAGCAAGAAGTGGTGCTGTGGAACTTTGCCTCTGATCCAAAGCTCAGTGAAGAAAATGAAAAGATTCCAACTGACTTAAATGGGCTTGAAATCAGGACCCAAACTAATTTGAAATGCCATAGGGTCCGAATGCCAAAATAGCTTGAAATGAAACAAGGTAGAGTCGTGTAGTTAACTCACAGGTAGGGAAGGCATTTTATATTATTCCAAAAAGCACTTTCTGCATAACTGGTTCCTGTGGGAATCCTATCACAATATTAACTTGTTAACAGAGACCGTAGTTCTGGAAGCAGCAGGGATGGGAACAGATGTGTACTGTATGAAAGTGGCTTTTTCTTTTTAGACTATAGTAAAAAGAATATTTGATGCAATGAATGGGCAAGAAGAAAAAAGGAAGGGTTGGAAGGATCTGGGTACAGAAGGTTTGTAAAATAGATGGGGGGGATTGTGAAAATGTTTGTGAAATATTATTTTTGTCATTTCATTTTTGTCAAATATTTCCAATCAGTTCTACAGCTGGGAAAAAGTAAAAGCTGATAGATTAGAAAAGATTCGGAATAAAATAGTTTCAGAGAAAAGAGAGTAGGAAAGTTGGTGGAGCAAAAAGGAGCAGCTAAATTAATCAAACTACCAGTTGTGTTTTTTGTGATCAGTGAAACATAGCTTGATGTTTGATTGTTTTTTAAAAAAGAATACTTGGGGGGAAGGGAGGTGAAGGATAGAACTGACTGTTTGGTTTTTTTTGACAGAACCATTTTCTGTTGGAAAATTTAGTTCCAGCTAAATCAAAATTCTTCAAGAAATTCACCAAAACTTTATTGTGGAGAAAATCTGGGGAACAGTTCCAACAATGTTGAAATGTCTTATTTAATCATTTTTGGAATTAAAGCTTTTGGGTTTTTTGGTTTTGAAATGATTTTGTTTTGAATTTTAAAAAAATATAATAATATAAAACAGTCTAAATCAGTGGTTCCCAAACTTATCCAGCTGCTTGTGCAGGGAAAGCCCCTGGCGGGCTAGGCTGGTTTGTGTACCTGCTGCGTCCACAGGCTCGGCCAATTGCAGCTCCCAGTGGCCGCGGTTCATTGCTCCAGGCCAATGGGAGCTGCTGGAAGCGGCGGCTAGCAGGTCCCTCGGCCCGTGCCACTTCCAGGAGCTCCCATTGGCCTGGAGCAGCGAACCGCAGCCAGTTGGAGCCATGATCGGCTGAACCTGCAGACGTGGCAGGTACACAATCTGGCCCAGCCCACCAGGGGCTTTCCCTGCACAAGCATGGAAGAAGTTTGGGAACCACTGATCTAAATCAAAATTAGATTTTTAAAACAAAACATTTCAGTTGATCCAAAATTATTTTTTTAGAATTTTCCTTCTCAGAGAATTTATAATTTTTCAGGTTTTATTTCTATTCAAAATGAAGTCAGATTTTGAAGTCTCAACATGCTTCACAAAACGGAATTTCCATCCTCTGCACAGCTCTAGTGGAGGAAAGATTTCAGAAATTGATCAGGAGCCAGCACAAATTAAGAGTAAAGAATTTTCTAAGGGCCTGAATCTGTGAGATACTTAAAATGTCTTTAGGGTCTAATTCAACTTCCATTAAGGTTTACAGGAATCTTTCTCTGATGTCATTAAGAGTTGGATTAATTCTCTGACTGTTTAGTCTGACAATGGTTAGCAGCTTCACTCTTGCATATAAGCAAAGTCAGAATTATAAGAAACTAATTCTGTGATCATTTCCATGCTTATGACAACAAAATGGAGACATTGGCCAATGGACAGACCTTACAAAGTCACGCACATAGGATGATTTCTTATTTGAAGCAGAATTCACTCTCCCATCTTAAAATTCCCCAAACCTTTTCTAGTAGTGCTTCCTCTTTCTCCTTTCCCATCCTCTGTCTTAGATTATATTCCCTCTCCCTCTTACCTATGTTACTGTACATCAATCTCCTGCCACATTTAGATAATCTTGCATCTGATTTCTTAGATCACAGAACCCATTGCATAAACCAGGGGTCAGCAACCTTTGAGAAGTGCTGTGCCAAGTCTTCATTTATTCACTCTAATTTAAGATTCCGCATGTCAGTAATACATTTTAATGTTTTTAGAAGGTCTTTTTCTATAAGTCTATAACATATAACTAAACTATTGTTGTATGTAAAGTAAACAAGGCTTTTAAATGTTTAAGAAGCTTCATTTAAAATTAATTAAAATGCAGATCCCCCCGGACCGGTGCCAGGACCAGGCAGTGTGAGTGCTACTGAAAATCAGCTCATGTACTGCCTTTGGCACATGTGCCATAGGTTGCCTATCCCTGGCATAAACAATAGTTACACATTACATGTTTGATCCTACAACATGCTCAGTGCCTTTAGCTCCAATTCACTTTACAAGATTAGACTATAACAATATTTGATTTAACAATATTGTTGGGTTACCTTAGAAATTGTTGTTGCTTGCATTGTAGTAGCATTTAGGAGCCCCAGGCATGGACTGGGACCCCATTGTGCTAGGCACTGTACAAACAGGGAGAAAAGGATTTATCTGCATCTTTTTTATATGGTTATTAACATCAAAGGATAAAAACTTTGCTTGTAACGCTGTCCTTGGGAGCCAAAAAATCTTACCGCTTTATAGGTGAAACCACGTTATATCGAACTTGCTTTGATCCACCGGAGTGCGCAGCCCTGGCCTCCCCGGAGCACTGCTTTACCACGCTATATGCAAATTTGTGTTATATCGGGTGGTGTTATACTGAGGTAGCAGTATAGTTACTCCCAGGTAACTATTCTTTAATCTACCTAGCCAAAGATAACATCATCCCTAATACATATACACGTGTTTGTAATTAGTGCTTCTGAGACTGAAATCTGCCCATTACCATGCACGCTGCCAGACATTTAAAAGACTGGCTGTGTTCAAGGTTAGCAGACAATATGCAGAAGATATACTTTTTCAGCCTTCAGTTTGTGGGAACCTATATCTCTCCTTTAAAACTACTGGTAAATCTGCAAGTTTAACTTCATATAAGCACCCTATTCAGATTGTTTTTCTTTTGTGCCTGAATATCCTCTAAAAACTGACCTGAATATAACCTACTCATTTTTTTAAAAGTTTAGTACTGAGAACAGCAGTGGTTGACTTCCCAAGAGACTGAAATCCTTTCTTTATCTACAGAACAGGGACACTGCAGGCTTCCTCAGGCTGCCTCAACTCTATTCTGCAGATCCCACCTCTAGGAATGTTCTGTTTCCATGTCTAGTCAAATTGTATCCTCTCTACTGAGACTTCCAACAAGAATGCTGCTAATGTCTGTAGTTTTTGTGATGTGGACACTTGGTCACTAACAACTGCACCAACCCCACAAAATCATTTCATGTAAGTTGTGTGACAGACCCAGACCAGTGAGGCACAGGAATCTGATAGAGGGCAAATATACTGGTGATTGGATGAGTAATTTTCTGTTCCCTGAATGACCAGAGCAGGGGCTGCATTAGAGTAATCAGGAACCTGCTAGAACCAATTAAGACAGACAGGCTGATTAGATCACCTGCAGCCAATCAAGTCAGGCTAATCAGGGCACCTGGGTTTAAAAAGGAGCTCACTCCAGTCAAGCGAGGAGGAGCCAGAGGAGAGGAAGTACATGTGAGGAGCTGGGAGCAAGAGGCACAAGGAGCTGAGAGTGACAGGTTGTGCTGCTGGAGGACTAAAGAGTACAAGCATTATCAGACACCAGAGGAAGGTCCTGTGGTGAGGATAAAGAAGGTGTTTGGAGGAGGCCATGGGGAAGTAGCCCAGGGAGTTGTAGCTGTCATGCAGCTGTTACAAGAGGCAATATAGACAGCTGCAATCCACAGGGCCCTGGGCTGGAACCCGGAGTAGAGGGCGGGCCCGGGTTCCCCCCATACCTCCCAACTCCTGATCAGACACAGGAGGAGTTGACCCAGACTGTGGGGAAGATCACTGAGGTGAGCAAATCTGCCAATAAGCGCAGGACCCACCAGAGTAGAGGAGGAACTTTGTCATAGTTGCTAAACATCCTTCATTTGTTAATGACTTTTTACTTGTGCTGACTTTGAATTGCTACTCTGGAAATGAGAGGTTCCATTTCTAGTCTCCTGATTCAACTAGTTCAGGGTTCGGTAACCTCTGGCATTCTGGTGGGCAGGGGCGGCTCCAGGCCCCAGCACTCCAAGCATGTGCTTGGGGCGGCATGCTGCAGGGGGCACTCTGCCGGTCGCTGGGAGGGCGGCAGGCAGGGACCCTTCATTGGCATGCCTGCAGAGGGTCCACTGGTCCCGCAGCTCCAGTGGACCTCCCACAGGCGTGTCTGCGGAGGGTCCACTGGTCCTGTGGCTTCGGTGGAGCCTCAGGACCAGCGGACCCTCCACAGGCACGCCTGTGGGAGGTCCACCGGAGCTGCGGGACCGGCGAGCGGCAGAGCGCCCCCTGCAGCATGACGCCGTGCTTGGCGCAGCGAAATGTCTAGAGACGCCCTTGCTGGTGGGCCGGGCCAGCTTGTTTACCTGCCAGCCGATTGCAACTCCCACTGGCCGCAGTTCACCATCCCAGGCCAATGGGGCAGCTGGAAGGCAGATAAACAAACTGACCCGACCCACCAGAGTACTTAAGTTGGCGAGCTGCATGCGAGAGGTTGTCGACCCCTGAACTAGTCCTTCAGAATGTGTTTAGATTGTCAGTGAAATAGAGGTTCACTGTGTTCTAGAACCCTAATAACCCAAAGGTTCTCTTTTTCATGAGCATAGACACCAATCTGTTCTCTGTAGCACCTCAGTGGGTTGAGAGCCCAGCTGCTCCTGAACCTCGGTAACTTTAGTCTGTTTGTCAAATCCACCCATTTTCTATTATCCCCATTGAGATCTCTCAAGATGGACAGAGAGGATTCTTTCCTGGAGATTAACAGTCAAGCAAAACTATTATTTATTCAAGGAAAACATTAAAACAAAAATATATTTAAAATGCTCTGACCTAGTCACACCTGACAGAAGCCATATCACAGCCACACTTTTTCTGGTCTGCCCACACAAATTGAGTACCTGTTCCCCACCCCCAGTTCTTGTGGATGACAGTCAACTGCAGTAACCACACGGGTAATCTTTCTCTTCCTGCAGTTGCCTGTCTCATTCACTATACACCTATTGCTTCTGCAACAAATGAAATAGGGTTCCCACAGTAAACACTCTCATTGACTACATGACCTTTTTCTGTTCACTATGCAACATCCATCATGCAAACTAAATTTAAGAACAAAGACGTAGTTGAATGTGAAATCAATTGGAAAATAACTTTATTATGGGAAATAACATCAAATGCAATCACATGAGAAGCTATATATAGTATAAACTTGATTGAAATTATGATCAGTGTAATCACTATAAATGATACCAGCAATATAATTTTGCACAACTATATCACAGATGCACATTTAAACATTGTTAAATGCATTTCTTTGAGGCACCTGAAGAGCTTTAAATAGGAACATCTCATTTGGAGATACCTGGTGCTGATTAGCCATGATATGTCAATCGGTGGTAATTCCGATGGTATTTTGGTAAGTCTGATTTACTTAAAAATTTTTTTTTAAATAAAAGCTTCATGAAAGTATGGAAAATTAATTGTGTTGATTTTAAATGATAGGTACATTTGTCTATTGAAAGTTTTGATGAGCTATAAGGTGAGAAATAGTTGCTAATTCAAGAGAAAAGATAAATGTTGCCTGTGTAACCCTGTTCTGTGTAATCCATGCTTCCATTTCTGAACTGTCAGATAACCTACAGTATTAATATGACCTTATCAAAATACTATAGTACTTCGCTGCCTCCTTTACAAAATGAATGTGAGGAATTTCAGCCAAGTTCCTACCTTATAAATAGGGTAGCTAAAACAATTGACATGTTGGGGAACTGCTTGCCAGAGAATGGTTAAATAGTTGGGGATTTAATTGTCCCAGAGACAGAAAAAAGATCTTGTATTATGACAACAGTGGAAGATGCTCCCCTTTATTATAACCTATACCAGTGGGTTTTTAACAAAAAAAATATGTAGTTTTAGCATATCTACATATGTCTACATCAGTGTTTATTCATAACTCTCTAATAGGTTGCGTACTCACTAATGGATTAAAGTGGCCTGATTCACCTCTCATGCCAGTTTCACATCAGTGTAATTCCAGTTGATTCATTGTACAGTAACTCCTCACTTAACATTGTAGTTATGTTCCTGAAAAATGCAACTTTAAGCAAAACGATGTTAAGCGAATCCAATTTCACTGTAAGAATTAATGTAAATGAGGAGGTTAGGTTCCAGGGAATGTTTTTTTCACCAGACGAAAGACTATATTATATATATATATACACACACACACACACACACGGAGAGTATAAATTTTAAACAAACAATGTAATACTGGTACACAGTGAAGATGATTGTGAAGCTTGGCTGAGGTGGAGGAGTCAGAGGGTGGGATATTTCCCTGGGAATGCCTTACTGCTGAATGATGAACTAGCAATTCGCTGAGGCCTCAAGGGTTAACTCTCACACTCTACAAGGCAGCAGGAATGGCGGAAGGGAAGGCAGCATTGCAGAGAGAGCCATACACCATATGTGTGTGTGTAAGAGAGAGATGCATTTCCCCTTTAAGTACACTGCCTTGTTAATTAGATTAGCTTGCTGAGACTGCAGCTGCTGCCAGTAAGCTCCCTCCATCGTGAGCCCTATCATGTGTCCCCCCTACTCTGTGAAAGATGGGGTAAGGGGGGTGCAGGAGCAGGGAGGAGGGGGACATCCTGACATTAGCCTCCCTCTTCCTCCCTTCCCTCCTCTACAGCAAGGCAGAGAGCAGGAGCAGCACATGGCAGTGGGGGGAGGGACAGCTGCAATTGCTAGCCTGTTGGGCAGCTGCTGCACAGGCAACTTAAGGGGAGCTGATTGTTAGGGGGCAGCCGGTCCACTCTGGTTCCAAGCCCCCACCAGCTAGCTGCAATGGGCTGCTCTTCTTGCAAGCAGTGGACAAAACAGGTGGCTGCCAAACAACGTTAGAATGGAGCATTACACAATTTTAAACAAGCATGTTTCCTAATTGATCAGCAACAAAACAATGTTAATCAGGACAACTTTAAGTGAAGAGTTACTGTAGTTGCACCTGATTTATCCTGGTGAAATTGAAAGGAGAATCAGCTTCAAGGGTTTTACGTTGAATTCATACCACTAAGGAAACAAAGAATTAAGAATTACCCTTCTGCCTACTTGAAAAATCACGTAATAAATCTTAATTTAAATTTTGGGCAACATTTTACCTTTAGAAACACAAATCTACAGTGACTTTTACTGAATACAGTGTTTATCATGATAATTCAACTCCAACTACTGTGTTAATACTTAACTTAAAACCACTTTCTAATTTCTTTCTTGAAATATTTAATTAGGAGTAGCCACAAGGAATATGTAGCTATCTTAAGGTTTTATCTTGCTGCTCATCACTGTTGTATCTCAGTGCCATCCACATAAAATTGGTAGCAGTAGCAAGTCCCCAGGTCTTTTTGTAGCTAGAGTTGTCTGTAGGTTTTTTAAACAGCACAACTTTGATTTTACAGTGAGCATGTTGCTAGTGAAAGGTGCAGGATAAAAGCTCTGGAGAATGGAGCCTTCTCGCCATAAAATGGTACATCCTAGGAAATGGTGATACAAACATCCCTATTCCACCATAACACTGTTCCTCAACTCTGTTATAGAGGGATTACCTTCAAATTTGAGAAAATAGTTTAATCTAGATGGCTAGTCAGTGTTTGGCATCTTTGTTGAAAGCAAAGTACCAAGTAATCTGTCTATTATGACGATATCTTTGTGATATGGATGCTCATCCCACAATAAACTGAACTGAGACCTTTCAAGGCTGCCACTCTGGTGAAATTCCTATTTGAAATCACCCACTAGTGAAGACTTGTTTAGAGTGGCACCAGTGTTGGTCCTATGTAGGTGGTATATTGTCTTGGCTCCTATCTTCTTTAGACTCCCAACGCTTTTGGTGACCTTCTAATATTACTCCCAGTTGATCTGACTGCTGAGGCTGGAAAAGAGTCATAGTAAGTCTTGTGTCATTACTAGAGATGAATGACTAAACTCACAGCAAGTCATTTAATTTTTTTCTCTCTGAATTTTCCCTGAGCACTTCATTATTTTCTTGAGTGTATTTGATCTCCAAAATTATTGACCAGATTTATTGCCCCTTGCATTTAAAGGTGTTTGTCATCTGTTGTTCACAACTTGGAGTCTGGTTGAATCCTAATTATTGTTTTACAATTAGGTTAGCCAGGACGGCCTTTTTCCATTTGTCTGGCTAGAAGGCTGCAACCTTTTCTTTTTGACATGGAGTTCACTACTATGATTCATGCCTTTGTTTCCTCAAGCCTAGATTACTCTAACGTTCTCTACTAAGGGCTACATCTTAAATCCATTCAGACATTTAAGCTGGTGTAGAATACAGTAGGCCACTTGTCAAGCAGAATGACTCACTGCAAGCCTATTATACTAGTGCTCTGAGCACAGTTTCTGTTACCTGACTATATGCACGTACATCTTAAGTTTCCAGTGAAAATTTCCTTGGTTAGAAGTTTGAAATTTACAGTCTGTAAAGATTATCTAATATTTGTTGAAATATCGTTTCCTTGAAGATTTAAAATTCATTGCCTATAACATTCATGTAAAGTAAACACAAAAGAGACATATCCACAGCTGAAGCAAATTCATTGTTTTATTCAAGTGGACATTTCTGGAACCCTTTGAGAGGTATTCATTCTGCTTTCATAGTCACTTTATTTTTGGTTTTCTGTTTGTGTTCCTGAATCTTTTCTTATAAAGAGAGCAAATTTTTAGTACATTTAGTATACAATACTGAAATTGTGCTTAATTATAGAAATAGTTTGTGCCAAATCCTTAGTTGGTGAGAATCAGCATTGTGTCACTGAAACAATTGGAGCTATGCTAATTCATACCAGCTTAGTATTTTGCTCCATAAGTATATATGAATTCTTCACCTTGAATGATATAGGGCAGTCCTCAAAATATAGTAGATTTAAGCTGAAAGAGTCACTGCCTGGTAAACACGTTGGCTGATCAAAACTCCCTGTAACATTTCTTGTTAGCCTAAATTTCATTCTTAGACTTTCATTACACAGGAGATATCTTAAAAAAACAACAACAACAAAAAGCAAACCACCCCTCGTGGCAAGTGAAACTTCATTCCATCCCCTATACATGTGGATATACTGTGTTTAAATTAGTTTTCTAGACCTTGATTTTTTCGGTTTATTTTTGTGGGATGTCTTTTGCAAGCTTGCAGGCATCATTTAGGTTTCCTGTTTCATAGTTCATGTGCAACTAATTTAATATGTTTTCATAGATTGCATCTCTTGGACAGTTCAGAAGTTTTTCATGTAACATATCCACTGTCCCATCCTGTCTTGTTACTATACCAGTCATTTTATATAGCTATGAGAGAAAAACTGGTGTCTTCCTATTACACTAGATAATAAAATCCCTCTTGCCCATTACAATTATCTCATTTCCCTTAAAACAAAAAATATCTTCTGCTGCCTGTAATACAAGTGACATGTCAATGGAAGCGTAGAGGATATGCCCTTTATTCCCCTATAAGGGAGCTACTTCACGGACCACTTCTTCATCTTCTGTATGGAGACCTGTAAAAATGCTGCTAATTACCATTGACCCAATCTGTGACACTATGAATTAAATCATTGACTTTCAAGTGTAAATAGAGCAACAAGCTAGTCCTTTGCTTAATCATTATACCATCTCTTTCCTTCCTGCTTGGAACACTGAGGAAGCGGATTAAAAGCCATAAAACACGGTGTGTAACCTGTGAACCTTGTATTTAATCTTTGCAGTTTTGGGAGCAATGAAAATTATTGTAACCTTCACGATCTTTATCTTTTTGGCTGCTGCTATTTATGCAAACACATTATATGCACTATTTTTTCCAATAGAACTCTTAAAAAATTTACACAGTGTGAGATAGAGTACCAAACATCATAAAACTAATCAGATGACTGATACACACTACTTAGCCCAAGAAATGGATGTATCATTAATAAAAGTTATCAGTCATTAATTTCCTTGGTCACAATGCTATATATTAAATTTTTAAGAGGTGTTTCTTCACAGACGTATACACAATACAAATCCTTTCTTTTTATAGATTTAAAAGAGATGTGTTAATCAGATCTCTTGTGGCATTGGAAAAATCCTGGGATTTCTTTTTCTTTGAAAATGAAGATTTTTTTTTAAAGTGAGCCTCACAATTTCTAAGCCCTTGGAGATGAAAAGGTTATTTCTCTATTGATTTAGTAGTCATTTTTCAAATGCTTGTTGCAGAACTTCATTTTTATAAAGGATGGGAATTTAATTGACTGACAACTTCTTTTCTGTTTTTTTATAATGATGCTTTTTGATATTTTGTAACTGCTGTGATGGAAATTCTTGTATTGTTGCACATGTGTAACAATAATAGGTATTACATTTTGTCACAAGCTATCTCCATACATTAAAGTTCCAACCTGCAAATTACTCCCACGTTCGGCCTTCATGGAGCAAACTGATGAATTGGGGCCAATTACTAATAAGTGACAAGCCAGATCTGTAAATAAGCCATATGAATTCCTTCCACTTAGCCTTAGAAATAGGTAAGCTATGGAAAACCTTCTTCTAGCAATGGATAATAAATATTTATTGTGATAGGTCACAATAATTATACTTTGCATTTAAATATCACCATTCAACTGTGCATTTTAAAGCATTTTATATATATTCATTAAGCTTCATAATGTTCCTTGAGGTAGGTATTCCATGCATTTTAAACTAAAACTGGAGTCCACAGATGTTTGATAAAAATTTTTAAAAATGCCACTGATATAGCTTGCGTCAATTTTTAGATGCCCAACTTTGAGACACTTTGGATGTGAAAATAAACAAAAATGATTAAAGATCTAGAAAACTTGATCTGTGAGGGAAGATTGAAAAAAATGGGTTGTTTAGTCTGGAAAAGAGAAGACAGAGGGAACATGATAATAGTTTTCAAGTACATAAAAAGGTTGCTACAAGGAGGAGGGAGACAAATTGCTCTTAACCCCGAGGAGAGGACAAGAAGCAATGGGCTTAAACTGCAGCAAGAGCGTGTCATAAACAGATAGCTAAGGGTTAATGTCTCTTTCACCTGTAAAGGGTTAACAAAACAGGGACTTGGAACACCTGACCAGAAGACCAATCAGGAGACAGGATACTTTCAACTCTGGGTGGAGGGAAATTCGGGTGTGGGTCCTTTGTTCTGTGGGTGTGTGCTCTCTAGGCTCTGAGGGTCACCACACGTCTCTACAGGCTCTCTAATCTTCTGTTTCCAATCTGTAAGTACCAAGGTAGAAAGACAGGATAGTCCTTTTATTTGGTTTTTTTCTTTATGTGCAAATGTGTAGTTTGCTGGAAATATTTT
>NC_133769.1:184907557-185072507 GCF_003597395.2 Chelonoidis abingdonii
TATCAGATCTAAGCTGGTAATTAAGCTTAGAGGAATTCATGCTAGTATCTCATTTTCTGGACTCTAAGGTTCAGATTTGGGAAGGAATACTATGACAGGGTGGTTTAGGTTGGACATTAGAAAAAAAACTTTCTAACTGTCAGGATGGTTAAGCACTGGAATAAATTGCCCAGGCAGATTGTGGAATCTCCATTATTGGAGATTTTTTAAGAGCAGGTTAGACAAACACCTGTCAGGAATAGTCTAGATAATACTTAGTCCTGCCATGGATGCAAGGGAGTGAACTAGATGACCTCTCGAGGTCCCTTCCAGTCCTGATTTTCAGAGCTACTGAGCACCAACAAATGCCATTTACCTCTTGTGAAGATGTGGGTATTCAGCACTTGTGAAAATCAATCCCAAAGAAGCTCATTTTGGGCCTGCCAAATACTAAGGGACTCAAATTTAGTAGCCATTTTTTAATAATTTTGGCTTACGAGAATTTGTCAATGTCATACAGCAAGTTAGTGGTGGAACTGGTTAATAGTCTGGTTATAATTTTTATTAGAAAAAATATCTTGAACCCTTTCAATTATATATTCAGAAATTTTCAAAGGAAACAATTGAGAAATGTAGCTTTTTGGGTGTTTGTTTTCCAGTTTCAGTTTAGGTTTAGATTGGTGAACTTAGTCATATACAGGAAACATTTTTCACTTTTGAAAATTAATGCTTTAAAAAGAACTTTTGCTGGAATTCTGCAGAAAATTGTTTAAAATTCTCTATAAAAAACTAACAATGAAATTAAATTTTCTTTGATACGTTCAGCATTCCTATGGTTCCTCCTTTTATTTGTTAGCTAGCTCTGCTCAAGACTATTGTCTGCCAGCCCTTTATGTTACAGGGACCACCTTGAGCATTAGCCACTCCTCCAGTGTACATGCAATGTGTAATAAAAAACTAATTTTGGAATTTTAAGGACAGTAAAATGTCTGAAAGATTTCTTTTCAAATTTTCAGAAGAGAAAGCCAGGAATTGTTTATTGACTTATAAAACTCCCTCTGGCTTTCAGTAGGACCAGGATTTCTGGTCTGAGAAACTTGCTTGCTTAACACAATATGTGGCTTTCTTTTGGCAACTAGCAGAAGTTACTAGATCACAGGCCCTGGTTCTCATGGGATCGCAGACCCTCGTTCTCATGGGAGACTTTAATCACCCTGATATCTGCTGGGAGAGCAATACGGGGTTCAGAGACAGTCCAGGACATTTTTGGAAAGTGTAGGGGATAATTTCCTGGTTCAAGTGGTGGAGGAACCAACTAGGGGCAGAGCTCTTCTTGACCTGCTGCTCACAAACAGAGAAGAGTTAGTAGGGGAAGCAAAAGTGGATGGGAACCTGGGAGGCAGTGACCATGAGATGTTCGAGTTCAGGATCCTGACACAAGGAAGAAAGGAGAGCAGCAGAATGCGGACCCTGGACTTCAGAAAAGCAGACTTTGACTCCCTCAGGGAACTGATGGGCAGAATCCCCTGGGAGACTAACACGAAGGGGAAAGAAAGAGAGATCCGTCTCCCACAGTGTTTCTTGCCAGCAGTTAAAGAAGTATGGGCTGGAGATGAACTATAAGGTGGTGTGGCAATTGCCGGCACTTTTGATGGGTCTTGTGCTTTCCTCTTCTTTGGGGGGGGGGTTCAGGGCACTTATTCTACCCCTGAATGGATATTAATTGTCCACTAGTGTGCCTTGAGGAGGGAGTGGAGAGGAGGGATCTGGGCCCGCCTCTCTCCAGATGCCAGCCCAGGGCCCTGAGGATATGGTGAACCTTGAACTGTGGTTCCTCCCTGGGCTACTTCCCTCTCCTGCCCTTCCAGCTTGTGGGGGAGCTTCTGCTCCTCCCTCTGCACAGCCAGGTCCCCCTTACCTAGGGTCTGGCTTCTTAGCCACGCAGCACTCTTCAAACTTCTTCCTCTGCTTCTCTGCACCTTCTCTCTCCAACTCCTCAACTTTCTCTGCCTCCATACCCAATCCTTTCTGCTCCAACATTCCACACGTTCTGATTGAAGCAGGAGTTTTAATCATGTGCTGGCTTCAGTGGCTCTAATTACATCTAATTGCAAACTTTTCCCCTTACAGGGAATAGGCTCCCTTCAACACTCTCTCTGCTGCCCCTCGTGGCCATGCTCGTACACAGTGGTAGAAAGCTGACTAGATCGTCGGGTCAACAGGTCGTGTATCAACGGCTCCATGTCTAGTTGGCAGCCGGTTCAAGGGAGGTACCACCAAGGGTCGGTCTCTGGGGCCGTTTGTTCAATATCTTCATTAATGATCTGGAGGAGGGCGTGGACTGCACTCTAACAAGTTGCAGATGACACACTGGGAGGAGTGTAGATACACGGAAAATAGGACAGGATACAGGAGACCTAGACAATATAGAGGCATGGCCAAAAGAAACCTGATGAGTTCATAAAGCAAGAGCAGAGCTCCTGCACTTAGGACAGAAGAACTCATCACTGTTACAGACTAGGACCGAAATAGCTAGGAAGCAGTTCTGCAAGGACCTAGGGTTATAGTGTACAAAGAGCTGGATATGAGTCAACAGATGCCCTGTTGCCAGGCTAACGGACATTTTGGGGCGTAAGAGGGCATGCAGCAGAATCGAGGGACGTGATCAGTTCCCTTATTCGACATTGTTGAGGCCTCATCTGGAGTACTGTGTCCATTTGGGCTCACCCATAGAAGGAGGAAGAAACTGGAGAGATCCAGCGGAGGCAACACAATTAAGGGGGCTGGAGCAAAATATTAAGGAGAGAGGCTAGAGGAATGGGACTGTTTAGTCTGCAGAAGAGAAGAATGAGTGGGATTTGATAGCTGCTTTCAACTACCAAGGGGTTCCAAAGAGGAAAGAAATCTAAGAACAGTTTCATGTACTGTACCCTGATGACAGAACAAGGAGTAATGGTCTCAATTTGCAGTGGGGGAGGTTTAGGTTGGATATTAGAAAAAACTTTTTCACTAGGAGGGTGATGAAGCACTGGAATGGGTTACCTAGGGAGGTGGTGGAATCTCCTTCCTTAGGAGTTTTTAAGATCAGGCTTGACAAAGCCCTGGCTGGGATGATTTAGTTGGAAATTGGTCCTGCTTTGAACAGGGGCTTGGACTAGATGACCTCCTGAGGTCCCTTCCAACCCTGATATTCTATGATTCTGTGTTCCCAAGATGATTCCTATTCCTTTAAGAATGTTGCATGATGTCTTCCCACATCATGACAAACAGTAGTCAGAACTAGATTGATACCGCAGATAACAATATCCAGTATCCAAGAGTATATGAAAATGATCATTTTATTTTTAAACCAAACATACTTTTAAATGCCTTGCTCCTGATTTTTCTAGATCCTGGTCCCTCAATGGCATTATTTGTGATTTATATCAGTGTGAGGGGCAAATCACAACACACACTCTCCCTATCTTTTAAAGGAAAATAAAATTATTCTTTAAAAGATTTGGATGTAGATGTATTCCCCTGGATTGTTAGAATGTATACCTGGGCAATCAGAAGTACGCATTGATTTGATTAAGCATATTCTCCTCTCCCCGACCAACAAACTAACCCAGCTCACATTATAGCATTTTCTCTGAAGAACATGTATTGAGAGTACTGAAGCCTTGCTTCTCATATCAAGGCTTTTATTTTACAAAGACTGCTAACATTCAAGCCTCTGTAATTACAATAAGAGTAGGTAGAATGAATGGGCAGTTTCATTTAAAAAAAATATAATTCAACTATCAGTCTTTGAATAAGACAAAATGCCACCCACATTCTATTGTCTTTTGCCTGCCACTTGATCTCTCATTTGCATTGTCTCCTTTGATTGATTTATCATTTTGTGGCAGCTGAACTGTTTCAAGATCTTTTGTATAGATTTAATCATGTGATGGAAATCACACATTTGATTGACAGTAATAATTTATAATCACTGTTCTACCAAGAACAGCTGTCCATCTTTAAAGCTTTTTTCTTTAGCATTAGATAATTTTATTTACTCTTTTCATTTAAAAGGAATGGAGTTAGGTATATATGAAGCTAAACTCTTTATTGGGATTAATGTTTACGATGCATTTTTCTCTTGAAGCAAGAAAAAATATTCAGAATATGTGAGGAAATATATATTGAAAATAGTGCCATTTGTCTCTCTTTCTTGCAAAGAATCAAAGGGAATATAAAAAATGGAATAAAAACGCAGTGCTGAATAATTTGTGGCTTGAAATTGTAAGTACAATATGGCTTAACATTAATTCATAACTGGAGAAAAGAAAAACCTTATAATGAAGACTGATTTTTTTTCAAATGAAGGAGGTTGGACACATTTGATTTTTATAGGCTACTAATAAACCTAGAACTACTTTTGAAGTATGCTACAGCAGCTGTAAAATCTTAACATAATAATTACATATTTTTCTAGGTTCAACAGATTAAATACTAATTATTCCCTAGCTGGAATTTGGAAAAAACATGTAATAATTTGTTTTAATTAATTTAATATAGCTCTTAATACCTAATATTACGCTCTATATTATCATTATTTATTTCTTATGAAATGAATAAAAGCTTAACATTTGTTATGGCTCATTGGTGCAGGCTCACCCACTATTTTTCTCAATTTTATTATGAGATTTTAATTCTTAGCACAATATACCACAAGAGAGACATGGATTTCCTAAAGAACTTTTGCTTATTATTCATATTGTGGTGTTGGTGCCTTGAAAAGCTAGGTGAATGATTACTTTTAATCCACAATTATCGCAGCATTATGAAATACGCATTACAATTTGGAGACTCTCCAGCCCAAATTAACCTCCATGCATGCTGGCCTAGAGGATCTCTCTGGGTCTCCTTGGCTATTCAGCTGTGAAATATGTGTCTTATTTTAAGGGAGTTGAAGCCAGAGTATATAATAACAAAACTAACACTACGTATGACTGCAGAAGACTTGGTCTAACCCACAGTTTGGCAACCTTTGAGAAGTGGTCTGCCAAGTCTTCATTAATTTAAGGTTTTGTGTGCCAGTAATACATTTTACATTTACAGGGGCCAGAGGATGGAACCCCAGACCAGCAGCGGGCTGAGGGTCTCAGCCCGCATCTCAGCCTGCTGCTGAGCATCTGGGGTTCCACCTACCGGCTCCTGCCAGCTGGGGTCCTGGCTACTGGCCTCGCTCAGCCTACTGCTGGCTTGAGGTTCCATTCATCCAGGCAGACAGCAGGCTGAGTGGGCCAGCGTCCAGGACCCCACTAAAAATCAGCTCCTGTGCTGCCTTTGGCATGCATGCTGTAGGTTCCTGACCCCTGGTCTATCTCAACTGCTAGATACACCACTGAGGCACAAAGGAATTATGGTATAGGTATCTAAGAGAATGTGATGTCTTTTTTTTTTATTCTGTTTACTTCACCTTTTATTTCTTTAAAAATAGTCCATTTTGGTGTAGTTCAACATTTTTTTTGTTCTCAGAGCTTGCTGCAGCAACTCCTGCACATGCTCTCTAATGGAGTTTTTCCTTTTTTCTTTCTTTCCTTTAAAACAATTATTTTAAACTGAAAATACATTTTTAGTGTTGGAAGGGGGACATGCCAAATAAGACAGGTTGTTAAAGATAAGCCATGGTCATTGCATCACTTAACACTCTAAAATAGGGATAAGTTCTTCCATGGCTGGGAGAAAGTTTTAAGACTATCAGGTGCTCTCACAGGAATCTTCATTCGTTAGCTCTCTCCCTCCATTCTATCATAACTCTGTACACATACAGTCCCTGCCCTGGTGAATTCACAATGGGTAGGAGAAAGGAAGTATCATCATCCCCATTTTACATATGAGGAACTGAGGCAGCAAGAAATTAAATGACTTGCTCCAGGTCACACTGCATGCAGCAGAGCTAGGAACTGAACCCAAGTCTCCCGCAACCCGGTCTAGTGTTCCAAGCACAAAATCATCCTTCCTCTCATCTTGTGCCTGGAAGAGAGTGTGGAGGAATATGTGCTGTACTGCAGAGAGGCATTGCAGTGCGGTAGGGTTGGGATGGATGGAATAAAGGCAGCAGTGAAAGGAGGAGAGAGGGAGAAAATTTCTTCTCTTTCTCCTTCTCTTTCCACTGAGGCATTAATTAATAATTACAATTGGTGAAATTTATTCTGAATACACTGTGTGATTTTTTTTCATGGCACAGCCTGAATGAATGCACATCTATTGGTAGAGCTGGCCATATAGTAATAAAAACAAAATACCCCCTACCCCCCCACAATCCTGCCTCAAAAAGAGACAAAAAAACTCCCAAAACCTCAGTGTAATGTGGGGGGGGACTCACTACTGCAGTGCCTCCTGCTGGCTGTCTGTGGAATTAGCTCTCACTTCACCAAAGTACCCTCATCTAGTGGTGTCTCACCCATGAGCACTCTCACCTCCATCTCTAGGACCCAGGTTACTCCTGGAACACAGCGTCCTCTTTTGGACACAGCCCTCCGGCTGGGCCCCACTTGGTTCTCTCCCCGCTTCCAAGGGACCCAACAGTCCTCAGTCCAGCCACTTGCCTCAGTGGCAAACTACAGTCCATGCACTGACCACTCCCCTCAATGGCAAGTGTGTGTGTGTGAAGGAAACAAAGAGTCAGAGGACCAGGCCCACCCACTTCTCTGGATCCTGGCCCAGGGACCCTATAGTCAGCAGCCACATACTGCCCCTCCTTCTACTCCATCATCTGTTTCCCTGGGCCACTTCCCCACTGCGCTCACACCTTCTCCACTCTTGTATCAGGGACTTAGTCTGGCAACCGTCAGGCTGTAACTCCCTCTCCCTCTCCTCCTTCTTCCTCTTCCGACCCTGACCCTGACCCTGACCCTGACTCACTCTGTCCATTGTGCTGTCTCTCTCAACCCTGCTACAGGACAGCAGTCCTCCTGCTTGGGCTTCCAGGGAGAGACTGCCTCTGTTCTGCTCAGCAGCCCTTCTTATATGGGCCATCCTGGCCCTGATTGGCTGCTCCACTAAGCTTTCTCCCTGATGGCTAGCTCAATAAGCCCTCTTCTAATTGGCTGAGTTCTGCGCAGCCTCCCCAAGACTGCTTTAACCCTTCTTCTGCCTGTGTAAAGCATCCACCCACCACACTCAGTCATAAATATTTTTTATGAATACAAGTGCTAAGTTCTGCTCTTTGTGGGGGGTCATATGATTTGTTATTTATAAGCATTTGTACAGCCACTTGTTGTAGGAGCAGCAGTGATCTGTATGCTTTGTATGGCTATGCTCTACATAACCTGTAGGTTCAAAAGGTCTATTACTCCCCCCCCCCTTTTTCTCTTCTCTCCCTCTTTGAATACTTGTGAAGTGGCTTTCCTGCTCCCACTCCCTCCTGGAATGCTTGTGGGATGAATGGGCTGCTTGAGCAGTTGGAAGATCAGAAGGGCTCCCAGGTATCCAAGGTGTCTGGGGCTCTGATTAGACAGCGATCACATGCCCTATGTATGGACACTGCCCGAGGTGGAGTGTGACTAACCAGATGCAGCCAAGTCATCTCTAGTCGTAGGCCGTGAGGAACAGGTCCTTAAAGGGGAAGGGGCCATGTGTTCAGGAGTGCACTCACAAGATTGTACTTCCCATGAAGGCCCTTTGCCCAGACCTCCTGGCCAGTGGTTTGCCGCGTTGCATTTCATTGTGTCTTGGGAAGACTTACTTTCATCATATCATCCATCACTGCACTATGGGACACTTACCTTGAATTATCCTGACATCTCCAATGCCGTGCCACTCCTGGGAGCGTGAGTATGCGAGTATGAGTGTGACACCTGTCCCTCCCTGCCCCCCTTTTGAGCTTAGTTATCAGTATAATAAACGTGCTGCTTTCTGCCAAACTCTTGTGGGTCATTAGTCCTCCCTAAGCTTACTAGCTGGACCAGTGTCGGGTAACACCACTGGGTATCCTTGAAAATATTGGCAAATCCTGGATGTTCCACTATTTAAAGCACAAATAAGTATTTATCTAGAAATGTACTGGAAGGGCATTATTTACTGTTTATCGTTTGTTATTTTCCTGGTAAAAATATTAAACAGGCATCCCAGTCATGGAACACAGGAAATAATACATAACTCAGAGGAGCAGCCCTAGAATACGAATCATTAGAGAAAACAATGTGAACAACCTATTGTCTGAAAACTATTTACCCAAAATAGTCAGCAAATATTTACAGATAAATACATTAGAACAAAATCAGGAATGGTTTATGAACAATTCGAAAAGGGCTTCATTTGCAATGAGTGCTGTGAAATAATTAATCTAGCTATGTTTGATAGGATTCCTAAGAATTATATGCCACTTTGCATATTACCAGCACATTTATTTGCTTGACTTTTGCTAATTACTGAACTAGTGTCATGCAAGAGGAATATTCTTATTCTTATTATAGATATAAAAGAGATGAATAATAATAAATCTTCTTGACTCTTGAGCTTGCCTTTTACATAGGAAACTCTACTGATTTGAAGTTTGATATTTTAAAAGTCTCCCACCAAGGAAGATATATTTCAGAGAATTATTTTTCAGCACCATCAGCTCAGCATTTCTGCTGAGGGGAGCAAGACAATGCCTTCAGTTTTTGATGAAAAATCATCAGTGTTTGAACTGTATTTCTGCTCTGGACTAAAGCTGCAGCTAATTAAAATACTTCCACCTATTTTTTTCTTCTTCTTGGAACATTTCTTTGGCTACATACAGGAGAAAGAAGATTACTATTCTCATGTAGAGATGCAGCAGACCAGATTCAGAAGGGACAGTCTGTGTGTGTATTGACTAGACAGTCAGAATGCGGTGGGTGAGACTCTTCGAGCTCTGGGGGAGAGGAGAGGGTGAAGGTTGCTTAAGCTACCTTTGCACCTTCCCAATTCCAGCTTGCTATGTGGCCCCAAACCACACCCTATATAACACCTTGAGCTGGGGGAGCTGCTCCAAGTTGCAGCAACCCATACCAGGCTGCCTTTGGGCAGCAGCAATGCCCTTGAATTGGCTGTGGGACTACCTGCATGTGTATGCTCCCTCCAGCCCCTTGGCATCCCCCTATACTGTGGCTGATGAAGGGACCTGCATAGGGATGCCACACTGCATACATTGGGGACATTCTGCACTGGCTAGCTAAGAGGCTGTTAGTGCCCCTGCACACTGAGCCACATTGTGGGTGATGTTGTGGAAAAATGACCATGTGTTGTGTTTGGATCAGAACCGTCTGAGGTCCATTTATTATGAGCACGGAAGTGGGGTACCAGCGAACCGGCAGTATCCATGAATACAGATTTTCAGCAACTTATATAACGTAAAACCATAATTAGCAATACATACTTCCTTGTTAACAATTTTTCCCATGAATGGAATACACTTTCCATAAAAGGAAGACAGCACCAGCCAGCTTTTCTCTTATTCACAGTTTGCCCTTTGCGGTTACAAGCTTCTTCTAACACTAGCAGTGGGCAGTTATATTTTGCAAGCCCGGTGATTACAAACCGTTCTGCTTTTGTATTTTTCCTTTACCTTGTCTCCAATTAACCCCCCCTCTCCCCTTTACGGTTAACTTGACCAAAGATCAGGCCTGACAAAGCCAAAGTTTAGGCCTGAGCCAATTATCTACTGCAGTGAGAATCTCATCCAGTGCATCTGAACTTGCTGCTAGGGCCAAATCAGGCACATCCAGAGTTCATGGTCAAAAGTTTAAAAGAGGCCAATAATTGGGAGCCTCAGATTTGGGGGTACCCAGCTTGAGTCTGCTAAGAAGCAGTAATGGCTCAGTAAGTCTGGTGGAATGCAAAGGAAATAGTATGGCAAGCTGCAGTAATCCTATCACTCTGCAATTAATTTGTGTCACCAATATGTTGCAATATTTATATTTGAGCTGCCCAAGGTTTAAAATATCTCTGCTCACATTATGTATGAGATTTTGATTTTCAAAAGCTATTTGATTTTGTTGGAGCTTCAGGTCCAATTAAAAATGATTTGAATATGATGATGAAAGCTGAAATATGATGCCAGAACACATTCCTCTTTTTCCATATTAATGTTGAAATTCCCCACAACGAGGTTCCAAGAATAAGAGCCAGACAGACTCCCAGAGCATTTGAAATATCATGATTCCTTTCAGCTTTATATTTGGGTATTTCTGAATTAAATTTACTGGGATTCTAATTGTGTACAGTATCTAGTTATATTAAGCTTTGTTTCCGGCAATCAGTTTCTGGCCTGAAACTTGCAAACTTTCAAAATGGTCACTATTTCTGATTACTTACAATAGGACTGAAGACACAAACGACTCTCAGTCAAGATGGCCAGTATTTCCTTACTGCCTTTCATGTGTGGAAGTGAGAATGTCCCTGGTAAGTGTGGCCACCTTCTTCAATTGTCTCCGTAGGACTGAAGCCAGATTGCCCTCTGGAAAGATGGCCATCTCCTGGGCTTGAAAATTAAGAAGTTGGACTGATAGCTGTGAGAAGACATGGGAAATAGGACTTGTACCCATTTTTAGTGGTTTATCCCAGACCCTTCAAACTGGACTCCCAAGTATCACCTCCTATGGTCATCACCTTCGCTCTCTCCTTCTGTCTAGAAGGGGTCACTGCTGCACACCCTGGAAAGCTGTTCTTTCCAGCCACAGACACCACAGTGCTTTCAGGCAAAAGGTTAACAGAGTTATCATGGTGATGGCAACCAGCTCAACGCTACCACCAAGGCCTGGCAGACAGTACAGCACCACCTGTGTGGCAGGAGTAGGTCCCAGCCAGCAACCAGAAGCATCACCTGTGCCACTCAAGCCAGCAGGGGACAATGCTAGCACCAGTCTGGCAGATACAGGGCTTGGCCAGCAGAAGCAGCACGAGCTACGTGGAGGCTAGTGTTTACTAGGCTATGTGGGTTCCTGCTCATGGTAGCACTAATGCAGGAAAAGATGGGAGAGGGTAAGGCTGTGGAATGCAATCTCCATTTGGGGAAATGTGGGAGAGTAATAATGTTTTTCATTTTAATAATCTAGTGTCTTTTGGAATATGATGTGCCCAAGGGTGCAGGGAAATGTAGGAGGCAGGAAAAGACTGAGCAGAGGGAGGGCAATGTTGGGGATCAGAAGGGATACTGTAGAGACAGGGTAATGTGAGGAGTAAGAGGAGAGCGAGGACTAGCCTACTCTAGAATCACTACAGCGGCACAGCTTTACCACTGTAGCTGAGCTGCTGTAATACTGCTAGTGTAGATGCTCTGTGCTGATGGGAAAGAGTTCTCCCATAGGCATAATTAGCCAGCTTCCCCGGGTGTCAGTGGCAATGTTGGATGGAGAGCTTCTCTCACCAATACAGCACTGTCCACATCGATGCAGAGGTTGGTATAACTTACATTGCTTAGGGGGTGGCTTTGCCACACCCCATAACAGCATAAATTATACCAAAGTAAATGCTAATGTGTACAAGCCCTGAGGGAAGACTAGGGTAATGGGAAGACTAAGGCATGTGGGGGAATAATAGATGGCAGACAGGGAGAATGTGAGGAATCGGATACTATGAAAGGAAGGGAAATAATGGAGCAAATTAATGTAGGGGTCACGTGAAGTATAAAAGTCTGTGGTAGTGGAAAGGGAAAATTAGTGGGGCAGGAGATAAGTTGTGAAGGGAAGTGTTAGGCTAGTAATAAGGGAAGAGGATGGAAAGAGAGAGAGTGGCAGCTCTCCCACTCAAGGGTTAGGAGATGGTAAATAAAATTTCCCTCCAAGCAACCATCAGCGAGTATGTCCTTTCTGTTTTTCATGGATGTAATTGTCAGTTTCAAACCTGAAAAGACTGAATACAAATTGGAGGTGGATGGCTTCCCCGAGGAACATAAAAAAATCACAGGGAAGACCAAAACATGCACACATTTCATTTTTAAAAGCACATGATTGGCTTAAAAATCTCATAATTTGGGGGTACCAATTAATGTTTTTTTAAAAGATGGAGTTCGCAATACCACAGGAGTCTGAGTATTCTCCTCTCTTTCCAGGAGAGATCACCTCCAGACTCCAGCACAAAGTTTGTAGGACATCAATCTGAGACATTATCTTAAGTCTACTCCCACTTTTATGTCAAACTGTTCTAGAAGAAAAGATTGAGGCAAAGATCCAGGAGAGGTTAAAGCTATGTTGGTCAGTTTCTCTGAAGCCCATATACATAGTGATCTACTGAATAGCACTGTATGGAAACACCCACTAAGATGGATAACTGAATTATTTTTGAAGCCAGAATAGTTATCATATTTTGCACCTTCATTTTAAAAAGCATACCAGCTCACTCCCAGAATGTCTTCCCTAGAATTCCCTTATTGGAACACAAATTTCCTGTTACTTTGGGAACCACTCATCTTTTCAATATGACCTTAAACATGATGATGGACATTAAGGATCCTGTTTTGCACTGTTGTTGCAGCCATGTTGGTCCCAGGATATGTAACACAAAACCAACAATATTCCTGAGGTACATCAATGATATTTTCATCCTCTGTACAGACCACCCTCAACTCTCTCAGAGATTTCCACCACAACTTCAACAACCATCACCCACATATCACAGTGTCTCTAGAACACTGCCACACCAACATCAACCTCCTGGACACTACAGTCAGCTTCAGCAATTGAACCCTACAAAGGACTATATTAAAAATAACGTGGATCATCACACCTACCTCCACAGATCCAGCAACTACCACAGACACGCCAACATGTGGTATACCTCGAATGCCGCAACAAGTACAATGTGAGCAAAACAAGACAATCACTATGCTCTTGAATTCACTAATGGAGAAAAAATGAAGAAAAAAAAAAGACAAAAACACACTATCACATGCAAGTAAACACTTTTCACAAAGTGATCACTCAATATCAGTCCCTGTCCTCAAAGGAAACCTACACAACACCTTCAAACAGAAAGCCTGAGAACATTAATCATGGCTGTTCTGTACACCTGCAAACAGAGATTCAGTAGACACTGGTTTAATGGCTCATTACACAATAGCACAAAATAGTGTCCTCCATTCAGCATGACCTCACATAGTGTGTATGAGGTCTTGCTGTGTGGAGGATGCCATTTTGTAAAATGGCATCCTCTGTACATTCAGGATTGCCACAAGCAAATCTGCTGATGGAGCAACTCCTCTTTGGATCTCAAACCACATTCTGGGAATCGCTAGCCTAGGATAATGGAGCTGGAGCGTGCTAGGCTCTACATAATACCAATAATGAAGTGACTCATAAAAATTGGAATTTTAGCTTGCTTAACAAAAAATTTGCCATGTTACTTAAAATAAGGCATTAAGAATGAACTATTTCAGATAACTAGTTAGCTTTATGGATAACTGTCTAGTTGTGCTGTTTGTTTTTTGACTGTTAAGTTTCTTCATTCTTCTTTATGAAGGATGCCAATTTAGGCCACTTAAACTAAAGTTAAGTTTTATGCTACAGAAATTCCTGAAGCTAATAATGCAAATAATATGATAACTATGCTGTTTGGGTTTCCTTGGCACTTTAAAAAAAAGTGGTTTAAAATTCTCATTGTTCTTTCCTCTGACTCTCAGAAAAGCTGGTCATGTGCTTGAAATCAAAGCCTTTGGAAAATCCAGAAAAAGTTGCAGCAGATAACTGAAGTGCTGATGGGCTTTATATGAATGATGTATTACAGAGGGAGTTGTTTCCTCCAATTTGGCCATTTCATTATATGCAGAGAGAAACGTTAAAATGTTCTTGCTCTAGAAGAATGTGACAGGCTGCAAAGCCTCTGTAGAAAATGTTGACATCAATGTTTCTGGCAGTTAAGGTCACAGTATACTGAATTTTCCTACTATTTTTATATACATGTTGAACTGCCATATTAACTGAAGGACTGTTGTTTGACATCTGTTTATACGCTAGTGACCTTAGTTAATTTTCAACATCGCTGCTGCTGACGAAGGTTTTGGCAATGCTATTATTTGTTAGATATTGGAATATTCACTGAAACATAAGTGAACAAGCAGCAAAGAGTCCTGTAGACTAACAGATGTTTTGGATAGCACCTTATAGACTAACAGATGTTTTGGATCATGAGCTTTTGTGGGTGAATACATGCATGCATACCAGCGAAGTGGGTATTCACTCATTGTACTGGGCTACACTATTCAGTACCAAGAAACCATATCCCTATGAAACACAATGTCCAAGATGACAGCTAAAGAATTAGGGATACCCAAGGAAATTTTGGTGGATCAAGGGACCCCCTTTGTGTCCAGGTTGATGAAAGACTTGTGTGCAATGCTCCACATATAGACCCTTAGAATGTCAGTCTACCATCCACAGACTTATGCTCTTGTTGAACGCTTTAATAGGACACTGAAGACCATGATACAGAAAGTGATGAACTGGGATTGGAAAAATTGGATACCTTATTACCTTACCTATTTGCTATAAGGGAGGTCCCCCCAAACTTCAACTGGATTTTCTCCTTTTGAACTGTTATATGGTCGCAGTAGCCACCCTCCCTCCGGGCATACAGGATATCACCAAGGAGGGCTGAAAAAACAGCTAACCAGGGAAAACGCATCATTGAGCATGTTCTGTAAATGAAGGACAGGATAACCCAAGTCACCCCCATAGTGAGGGAACACATGGAGAAGGCACAAGAAGCCAACAGATCTATTACAATCGCTGCGCAATGGCCCAGAAATTCCAAGTGGGAGATCAGGTAATGGTGCTGGTGCCCACAGCAGAGAGAGAGCTCCTGGACAGATGGCAGAGGCCATATGAAGTAATAGAAGCCATTGAGGAGGTTGACTGTAAAGTTTGACAGCCTGATCATCGAAAGCCAGAACAGATCTACCATATCAACCTATTGAAACCATGGCAAGAGACAGGGATGTTCATCTTGTCACCGTACAGACACCACCCCAAGGAACCAAACCTTAGGGACAGGTGGGAATATTCCCTGAATTGACACCTGAACAATGAGCCAACGTCATCGGTATGATTTTACGAAACTACAACAAGTTCTCAGAAAGGCCAGGCAGGACCACAAAAATTCACCATCACATCATCATGGATCCTGGAATAAAGGTGAATGTTAAGCTATACTGGATCCCAGAGGCAAAAAGAGTGGAGATCAAGAACAAAGTTAGGAAAATGTTGGAGCTAGGAGTTAGTGAGGAATCCCATAATCAATGGCCCAGTCCAGTTGTTCTGGTACGTGAGCCAGATGGCAGCATGAGATTCTGGAATGATTTCTGAAAATTAAACAAGGTGTCCCGGTTTGATGCTTACCCCATACCTTGGATAGACGAGCTACTCGACTGACTGGGAAAAGCACAATTCTTACCCACCCTTGACCTAACTAAAGGTTATTGGCAAATCTCTCTGGCCAAGGAGGCCAAAGAGAAGATTTTTAGATACCAGAAGGATTGCAACAGTAAGCTGTCCTCCCTTTTGAGCTATATGGGGCTGCCGCAACCTTCCAGAGGCTCATGGAGAAGCTGTTACATCCACATGGCAATTATGCAGCTGCTTACCTTGACAATGTTGTCATACATAGCCCAGACTGGGAGACACACCTACGAAAGGTAGAAGTGGTACTGGACACCCTAAGGAAGGCTAGTCTCATTGCAAATCCCTCTTAATGTGCAGTAGGGCTAGCAGAAGCCAAATACCTTGGGTGCATCCTGGGAAAGGACATAGTGAAGTCCCAGCTGAAAAAAATTAGAGGCAATACAAAGTTGGCCCCAACTGATCAAGAAGAAACAGGTCAGAGAAGTTCTTGGGATAGTTGGGTACTACAGACGATTAATTCCCCACTTTGCTACCAGAGCACACCCGTTGACTGATTTGATAAAAGCCAGAGGCCCAGACATAGTGAAATGGACCAGAACAGCTGAAGAAGATTTTGCAGATCTGAGGATCGCCCTTTGTAGTAACCTGGTGCTAATAGCCCTGGATTTTGAGAAGGAGTTCTTGCTGCAGACAGACACTTCTGAGGACAAGTTGGGAGCCATATGTTCGCAAATGGTAGGAGTGGAAGAACTCCCAATCTCATTCTTCAGTAGGAAACTCCTGCCCAGAGAAGAAAAGTATGCAGTTGTGGAGAAGGAATGCCTTGCTGTAAAAGGGGACATGGAAACCCTCCAATATTACTTACTCAGATGGAGGTTTACCCTCGTCACTGACCATGTCCCCCTGAATTGGATGCACCAGAACAAAGAAGGAAACGCAAAGGTAACAGGAGGGTTCCTGTCATTACAACCCTTCACTTCAGGTTGCAACACAGGTCAGAGGTCAGTCCTGGCAACGCTGATGGCCTATTACTGGTACACTATTTTTTGACCCAAGTAGCCCAACTCCATAATGTGGATCAGGGGGAAGGGGGATATGTGACAAAGTCAGCCCAGATGGCTGCAAGAGGGTGTGGGAAGGTGTTAGCCCTAGAATAAAGGCCCTCTTCCCTATAAGCTGAGAAGGGGTTACCTCAGGTCAATTAGGAACACCTGCATCTAGTTATGGGCTGCCTGAGACAAGCTGCTATCAGGCTAGTGGCAGTAGGGAAGCAAGCTTCTCCAGGAGGGTAGGCTGCACTCCTCCACATAGGGGAAGCAGACAAGCCTGAGTACTTGCTAGGGGAAGAACTGACACCCCAGGGCAGACTACAGGGTGACATCCAGCCCCAGCGAGAAGGCAGGGGAAGGTTTCACCTTTTGTGTTTATGGGATTATTCCCCTTTTGTTTGGTGGAGGATCACTCTATAGGCCCAGTGATGAGCTGCCAAAATATTAACAACCGATTCCCTCCTCCTAACCCCACGAGGGGGTCATGCCCCCTCTGGGACCCCTGCCCCATCCACCCCCCTTTCCTGTCCCCTGACTGCCCCCTACTGCCCCATCAACCCCTCCTCTCATTCCTGATGGACCCGTGGGACCCCTGCCCCATCCAACCATTCCTTCTCTCTGTCCCCTGATTGCCCCTGGAATCCCTACCCCGACTGCCCCACACCACCCCATCCAACCCCTGCTCCTTCCTGACTGCCCCCCAGGGACCCTTGCCCCTATTTAATCCCCCTGTTCCCTGCCCTCTGACCGCCCCAACACTAATCCAGCCCCACAACTTCCCTGCCTTCTATCCAACACCCCCTTCCTGCTCCTGACCCCTTATCACACTGCCTGGAGGTGGGGGTCGGGCCGGGGCCACAGGCTGAAATCACTTAGTCGGGGCCGGGCTGGGCCTCTTGGCCAGGGTTGGGGTTGGGTCGGGCGGAGCCAGGGCACTCGGCTGGGGCCAGAGTTGGGTAGTCCAGCTGGCTGAGCCCAGGGGCCAGGCTGGAACTGCGCCGCCTGGCTGGCCACGGTCGGGGGCCGGGCCAGAGCTGCACTGGTCGGGCCTGGGCCAGAGCCACACCGCCCAGCCGGCATCGGGACCGGGCCAGAGCTGAGCCACTCAGCTGGCCGTGGTCAGGGTCGAGGCCGGAGTCGCACCACCTGGGGACGGGGTCAGGAGCCAGGTTGGAGCCGTGCTGTGCCTGGACCCCTCCTCGCTCCGCTGCCCCAGCTCACCTGTGGGAAGCTGCTGCTTCCTTCTAAGCCCTCCCAGGCTTCCCGCGCGAACAGCTGATTCGTGGGAAGCCAGGGAGGGGGAGGAGAAGCCAAGGGAGCGTTCAGGGGAGGATGCAGAGGTGAAGTGAGGTGAGGTGGGGCCGAGGGAAGGGCAGGGAGCTGCTGGAGCTTTTGTTAAATTTAAAAGCCCTTTTCAAACCGGTTGTCCCTCGTGGGACAACTGGTTCTAAAAGGGCGTCTAAATTTAACAACCGGTTCCCACGAACGGTGGGAATTGGCTCCAGCTCACCACTGTATAGGCCTACCTTGAGGCCTACCCAGTAAATATGGCCAAAGGAGCACAGAAGGGGGGAGGACGAATGCTGCCCAGTGTGGGGCTGATTTATCCCAGGACTGCCATCGCCAGAGCGGGAAGTGTATAACGGATTTTGGTATAGTTTGCATTAGAGTCAATGTGCACTCAAACGTGCTTTTAAAAATCCTGTTCTTCCTCTGAAAGGTCAGTCAACATCATTCTTGGTACTTTAGGTGGAAGTTTGTACAAGTATTTGAATCCAAGAAGGCCTGTGTTTTAGTTTTGATAGGGAACTCCCTACCCATCCAGTAAACAGAACACATATGTAGGCTAATGAGTGAATTCTTTCTCTGATGTACAACTCAAAACGGTTCTGCTTCTCTTAGGAGTTAGGAAATGAAGCCAACTTGTTGCTTCTCTTTTTTTGTTGATGTTTTCTAAGAACTGGCCACAGGCTGTCTGAGGCACTTTCCGTCTTCTGCTCCTTATGTCGGAAAGGTGGAGTCATGAGTTTTCTGTCTGTATGACTTTTACAAGAATATTTCTGAATTTTCTCACACTTGATTATCATTCAGAGTCTTCTCAATATTCCTGAATTATCTTCATTTGCTTGAAAACCTGTGAACAGTTTTATTTTGCTTTATTCAATACAAAAACATATATTTGTATTATAATCATTCCAGGAGTCCCAGTCAAAATCAGGACCCATCTGTGCTGTTACCATAAAGGGGTCCTTTCCCTAAAGAGCTTACATGCTAAACTGACAACAGATAAAATAGTTGAAGCAAGATACAGTATATGAGAAAGGGATCAGGTGATAAGAGGTGCACATCTTGTTAATTCAGTCTTTCCCTCCTTATCTTCTTCAAGAGAAGTAACATATCAAATTAGAGGAGAGGGATATAATCAAAATATGCAGAATTTTTCATATGCATTATATATACTTAAGAAACACATTTTTATGTACCTTGTATGCCTTTTTTGTTATCATATTTAACCAGCATACCCTACAGTAGATCCCAGTTAATACATTATTGGGATGTGGGGAGAGAGGTTCCACTGGTCATTTGAGGGTGCAGTGGGAAATTCATTCAGGTCAAAACAAAATTGAAAATTATGAAAAATTTTAGCAAATTGAAAAAAGTCAGTTTCAGATTGAAGGAAACATTTTGTTTGACCTGAAACATTTTGTTTCCAGGTGTTTTTAAAGGGATAGATTCACAAAACAAGTAGGAAAGAGAAGGTGGTGGGGATAGCTCTCTTTATAAACTTTAGCCCCATGGTTAGGGGACACACCTGGAATGTACAAGACATGGGTTCAAATCCCCTTTCCCTCTCTCCCCTTTCTCCGCCCCCACCGATGTAGAGAAATTATTTTAACTTGGGTCTACCATATGGCAGAAGAGTTCCCTTACCCCTTGGATACAGAAAGGTCTGAGGTTGGGCTTTCTCAGTCTCTCCTGTTTAAGTTATTCCACCCTGTATAAGTAATTAAATAGTCATTGGGCCAGAGAGAGAGGTGGTGTTTCCTGTCAACCTTTTCACCCCTTTGCAATAGCGTTCTATAATGTGTATTTCCTGTTATAACTTTTTGTGTGTGTGGTGCCTACCATTTTGTATTTAAAGTGCACATCTAAAGTGAAATCATTGGATTCTGAAGATTTCTTCCAGTGACTGTTTTTTTTAAAATCCAAGAAAGGTGAAGAAAAGCCGGTGATCTAATGAACTCCACATCCCATCAATTACATGTAAAGTCCTCTGAACACCCAAGGTGCTGCAATTTATGTATTTATTCATTCCATCTTGAGTGCATAGTTGCTCTATTTCTATTAGGTCTTTGGAAATTAAAGCAATTTAGCTGTTACCTGCTGTTGATGTTACCATATATCAGGTCTAGTCTCCAGCTACTACCATTGTCTCTGCTTTGTTACGATATTGTACCAAATACATGGAAACATCAGGAGCTCCTTTATCTCAGTAATCTCATGCCCTCTGTATATAATCCCCTGTTCATACATATGTCCATGAAGGAGCTCTGTGAATGGTTGTATAATATAAGCAAAATTGAATTATGAATTTTCCATGTAGTGGATTGTTCCTACGATTCTCTGTACTCCTGAAATCTCTCAACATGCCTATCTTGACTACAGGAGGTTTAGTCCCATCCACAGAGAGAACCTAATTTTTGCTCCTATGATGGCTCTGCCCTACCTAGGGATTCCTCATGGCAGGGGACTCCTCTGCTGCATCTTTAGGGGTCTGGCCTTTTCTGTAGTCTCATGGAAAACTGAAACTTTCCATTAACGTTGAAATCTTCCACTCTAACCAATGCAGCTTTCTGTGTTTGTATAATTTATTTTCTCAGGGGCTATTACCAGGGATACTCTTGCCATAGATATTTTTCACCCTCATTCTCTGGGACCTTTCCAGTTTTTGTTGTTGTAGTAGTAGCAGTATCATCACGGGTCTGCTCTTGGAATGTGTCTTCTTTTTCCTGACTGCTCTGGAGATGCTTTCAGTAATCCCAGACTGCAGATGCACTTTGTCTCCTGTTTTCCCTTTGCTGAGTTTTTTTTCTTTTTCATTTGCTCCCTTTGTTGTCTCTTTGTGTAATCCGTGCCTGCTTGGTGTGGCACTCTGTCCCCCTCTGTTGGCATCTAGACCATCTACAGATTGATGAGCCTTCTACAGCCTTGGTAAAAGACATATCTTTTAGCTCCTACACTAGAGGGTCATGCATTAAGCTCCAGAAGTCCTTGGTTTGATCCCAGCTGACAACAACCAAGGTTTTTTGGGATTACATTTGCTCTGGTTTTTCTAGTGGGACAGGGAGGTACTTCTTGCCCTCTACATTCCAATACCTTTTGCTTTTAATGTTCTAAAGTGACTGGCTGCAGCAGTCCTTGCTTCAATCACACTCTCGGCTCTGCCTTGCTAACCTCTCTCCCTTGACTCCTTTACTTCCATAGCTATCAGGTATTTTGTGAGTGCACTAGAAAATGGGGCTCTCACCCATGCAAGATCAACTGTGGCTCCCCTACCATCCCCCACAAGCTGCACTGAGTCCTCCACCCTGCTTGGTTTATGGGTGGGTTCCAGCTCCCCATTCCACCTTTCACTCTTCCTCCCACACTTATGCAGGGCTCCCTCAGTCATCTGCAGACAACCACTATGCTTTGTGCACACAGCAAACCCTGGCATGGCACATTCACTCTGCTCCTGCATATATATCCTAGGGGAGGAAATAAAATCATCTGTCTCATTTTTGTTACCCCACAATTCCTCCTCCTCCTCCTCATCTTTGTTTTGAGGAAAGGGAATGAAGAATTGTTGTTTCTCTCCTAGCTGTCTGGAGGATAAAGATGAGCAGACTCTTCCCAGGTTCCCTACAGATCCCTTACATACTACCCAGGACATGGCAATGAAGACTTGACCTCTATTCACCTCCATCTGGCACTCCTGCTGCCTGACAGAGGGGAGTAGTGATGCCCTCCATGACACCTACGCCCCACCTCCTTCCTTGAGGGAGAAAGGGTATGATTACTCCCTGTCACAGGATGGCTGCCCCTGTAAGGGGAGTTGGGTTCAAATTTGCCTGTGACACAGCAGATATCTGACTGAACTTTGGTTGCTAGATACAAATGGGTTTTCATGTTTGTTTTTGTCCTTAATTTATTTTCTTCAGTTCTTAGTGGTTGTGAACTCTAGTTTACTGCTGTCAAATATATCTTGTCAGGCTAACATTCCACCTGAAGACCTACACAATCACGGTTTTTGAAATAAAAGAGGATTTCTGTTCAAGAAGTAGGCCTCATCACTCTGATCTGTGTAGGATTTTGTGGGTGTCTTGTGTTAACTTCCCTGAGGAGTGGAACATGTAATTGTTTTCTAATTGTCCCAGTTCTTCCCGGCTTCTGACTACACCTCCAACTTTCTACTGTTGCATGATTTGATTTTGATTTGTATTGCCTTGGGACAGGAAAGACCCTTTTTCTCAAATCAGTTTCATTTAGTTGTTTTATGGAGGGAAAAAGTTGAAATTCGGAATCTGAACTACCCATGCAGATGACATTCAGGAATGGAATATAGAAGATGGAGAAAGATAAGGGGTACTATGTGCTGCACTCATACAGATATTTTCAGGCAAGCACCCTACCATGGCGTCTATGAAACAACTCTTGTGACAAATGGACTGAGTTTGTTGTGGATGTGACCCATGCATTGTGGCCTCTAATCACAACCCCCTCGCTCATAAGAACTCACCTTCCTGCTTGAAAACAGAATCTATTCTGATATCACTCAATTCCATTCTTGAAGTCTTGCCATGACCATTGCTATACCAACATAACACTATTTGTTTCTAATGTTACAAAGGTGCCACAGTTTTGAAATTAAGCGCAAACTCGCAAACTGAATATTGTAAATTGTTGCTCTAATATTTACATGTATTTGAGTGTACAATCCCCATTATTTTTAGAAAGAAACTCTATTGTAGAAAATGCATCTTTAGCTTTGTTACATTTCTTAATTTTTTAAATCTGTCACCCTCTCTTTTTCATACTCCATGCCTCTTGGTTTTAATGGCTCTCCCATGGGACTTTTAAAGGGCGATGACAGTTGGGCCAAATCTACTAGTGAGAACTCTTGACACACTAGTGGCCTGTTCAAACTGCTCCTATTCTATCATGCAAGTTAGCTTTAGAGGAAGGATCATGATCTGTCGAATTCTCTCTGATATCACAATGCACCCAGTAAAGACCTGAACTGTTGACCTGGCCATGCCTATAGTCTGTGTGATCATAACAATTAAATACAATTGCTAATAATGCACTTCTGTGGGAAGTAGGAAATGCCCAAGTTATTTCATTAGTAATACAATTCAAGACAAAAAAAATTACATCCGAACCTACAATTCTTAATTTGTGTTCATTCATAACTTAACTAATGGAATTACTTGTAAAGTCTCTGAAAATTCATTTCATATTCAAAGAGTACTGTAATTATGAAAAAATGCACTCTATTATTCCTAAGTAACATTGAGAGTTTAAACCCTGCATTGACAGCAAAACTCAGCTCAGTCTTAACCAAAGAGTTCTGACAAGAATGCTTTTAAGAGAATGAGTGCAACTGTCAAGGTTTTTTCCCCTACTTGTTCCCCCAAAACCTTCCCTGGGGAACACAAATCCAAACTCCTTGGATCTTAAAACAAGGAGGAATTAACCATTCCCCCCTCCTTTCCCCCCACCAATCCCTGGTGAGTTCAGACCCAACCCCTTGGATCTTAAAACAAGGAAAAAATCAATCAAGTTCTTTAAAAGAAAGCTTTTAATTAAAGAAAGAAAGAAAAGGTAAAAATTATCTCTGTAAAATCAGGATGGAAAATGCTTTACAGGGGACTCAGATTCATATAGACCAGAGTGGGGGACCCCCCTGCCCCCACTAGCCTTAGATTCAAAGTTACAGCAAACAGAGGTAAAAATCCTTCCAGCAAAAAGAAACATTTACAAGTTGAGAAAACAAACATAAGACTAATCTGCCTTGCCTGGCTATTACTTACAATTTTGAAACATGACAGAGTGATTCAGAAAGATTTGGAGAGCCTAGATGTACGTCTGGCCCCTCTTAGTCCCAAGAGCGAACAACGAACAAAACAAAAAGCACAAACAAAGACTTCCCTCCACCAAGATTTGAAAGTATCTTGTCCCCCTATCGGTCCTCTGCTCAGGTGTCAGTCAGGTTTACTGAGCTTCTTAACCCTTTACAGGTAAAAGAGACATTAACCCTTAACCATCTGTTTATGACAGCAACGATGAGTAACTGTTTAAGAAATAAATAATTTTTAGTCATTATAGAGTGATGGAGACGATGATTGGCTGGTCAAGAAGATTGGAACAGGGATTAGAAGCCTGAGGAGTGGAAACTGGGGGTAGGTAGGTAAGGAGAATGAAATTAAGTAGAGAAGGGAAAAGACAAAATGTCTCTACATAGAGGATGACAACCTGCTACTGCTATCAGTTACTCCATTAGCTCAAATGGCAGAGATCGGCACAGTGGATCTAAAGATTCCAAACTTACTGATGACTTAAGTGGATATCAATATAATGCTATATAATAGAATTTCTGTTTTTGTTTTTGTTTTCAATTTGTTGTTTTGAAAGCATAGGAAACCTAAGTTTAAAGAATATTATTAAGTTTGCAAAGTTAAGAAAAGTTTGAATTAAGGTTGCAATGCCAGTACAAGTTTAAATCAGTCCCTGCAAGCATGCATTATAATACAATCTTCAATTACTACTTCTCAGAGGATCCATCATGCTACTTTTTCCCTTCTTCCCTCAGAGCTACGAGTCCTGTGTTGCTCTGCCCTAGGGTGGATTCTTTTCTGGTAGCAGACCAGAGCTGTACTGAGGAGGATGGGAGGGTGAGCTGGCTATAGCCTGAGTGGGAGGGAACATGGTGCTCAGACTCATTTTGCTATATCAAGCCAGCCTTGTGCAGCCTGCGAAAACTCTCACTTATGTTCCATCTATATTGATACAGAAGTCATCAGGGGGCTTTCCTTAGAGCCATCCTGTATTTTTATTGTCTTGTAGGTGTCACAATCGCTCCTTTTCCTCCTGTGCACCTTCTGAATGCAGACTAATGGTACATCTTGGCTATGGGACAAGTGTTTTAGACATCAGAACAGAAAAGAATATGTGATATGATTTGTGTTTAGGAAGATGCATCGGGACTTGGGCAATAGCCTTGATAGTGCTTCTTCTTGCAGCAGAAACTGCCCTTCTTAAATTATTTAACTTAAATTGCCTTGGTTTTAGAGGTGTAAATGGTGTGAGCATGGCTTAGATATAATTTACAGTTGCTGCTTTGGGAAAGGCCCAATAGAATATTAGGAATGAGGTGTATTGGGAAAGCTGTTCAGTGAAGCTTTATGGTTCATTTCTCCACACTGCCAGAGCAAAGCTCTCATATTAATAAGGGGGAAATGTCATGTTAGTTCATGTGCAAAGTTAGAACTTGAGAATGAAGTAAATCATAAAGTACTAGTTAACTTGCCAAATTTCCTTTCGATTTCATGAGATCTTTTTTTCCCCACATATCAGTTATTTTAGAGAACTTGTTTTTTAGGATCTTTAAGAAGATGTTTTTACTTTCTGCTAAACATATACAAAGTGCTTATGTGAAGGAGTGGACTAAGCAAAATAGCCTGGGTGTAATTAAGGAGTCTACCTGCTCTGCTCTGGGGCCGGGCTACGCAATGGGTGGTTGTGTTTCTCAGGCCCCAGGACACTAGAGTCATAGAGTCATAGATTTTAAGGTCAGAAGGGACCATTATGATTCTCTAGTCTGACCTGCACAATGCAGGCCACAGAATCTCACCCACCCACTCTTGCAATAAACCCCTAACCTATGTCTGAGCTATTGAAGTCTTCAAATCATGGTTTGAAGACTTCAAGGTGCAGAGAATCCTCCAGCAAGTGACCCATGTCCCACGCTGCAGAGGAAGGCGAAAAACCCACAGGACCTCTGCCAATCTGCCCTGGAGGAAAATTCCTTCCCAACCCCAACTATGGCAATCAGCTAAACCCTGAGCATGTGGGCAAGACTCACCAGCCAGACACCCAGGAAATAGTTCTCTGTAGTAACTCAGATCCCACCCCATCTAACACCCCATCACAGGCCATTGGACATATTTACCACTAATAGTGAAAGATCAATTAATTGCCAAAATTAGGCTATCCCATTATACCATCCCCTCCATAAATTTATCAAGCTCAGTCTTGAAGCCTGATATGTCATTTGCCCCCACTACTCCCCTTGGAAGGCTGTTCCAGAACTTCACTCCCCTAATGGTAAGAAACCTTCATCTAGTTTCAAGTCTAAACTTCCTAGTGTCCAGTTTATATCCATGTGTTCTTCTGTCCACATTGGTACTAAGCTTAAATAATTCCTCTCCCTCCCTGATATTTAACCCTCTGATATATTTATAAAGAGCAATCATATCTCCCCTCAGCCTTCTTTTGGTCAGGCTAAACAAGCCAAGCTCTTTGAGTCTCCTTTCATAAGACAAGTTTTCCATTCCTCGGATCACTAGTAGCCCTTCTCTGTACCTGTTCCAGTTTGAATTCATCCTTCTTAAACATGGGAGACCAGAACTGCACACAGTATTCCAGATGAGGTCTCACAGTGCCTTGTATAAATGGTACTAACACCTCCTTATCTCTACTGGAAATACCTCGCCTGATGCATCCCAAGACGCATTAGCTTTTTTCACGGCCATATCACATTGGCGGCTCATAGTCATCCTGTGATCAACCCAATACTCGAGGTCCTTCTCCTCCTCTGTTACTTCCAACTGATGTGTCCCCAGCTTATAACAAAATTCTTGTTATTAATCCCTAAATGCATGACCTTGCACTTTTCACTATTAAATTTCATCCTATTACTATTACTCCAGTTTACAAGGTCATCCAGATCTTCCTGTATGATATCCCGGTCCTTCTCTGTATTAGCAATACCTCCCAGCTTTGTGTCATCCGCAAACTTTATTAGCACATTCCCACTTTTGTGCCAAGGTCAGTAATAAAAAGATTAAATAAGATTGGTCCCAAAACTGATCCCTGAGAACTCCACTAGTAACCTCCCTCCAGCCTGACAGTTCACCTTTCAGTACGACCCGTTGTAGTCTCCCCTTTAACCAGTTCCTTATCCACCTTTCAATTTTTCATATTGATCCCCATCTTTTCCAATTTAACTAATAATTCCCCATGTGGAACGTATCAAATGCCTTACTGAAATCGAGGTAAATTAGATCCACTGCATTTCCTTTGTCTAAAAAATCTGTTACTTCTCAAAGAAGGAGATCAGGTTGGTTTGGCACGATCTACCTTTTGTAAAACCATGTTGTATTTTGTCCCAATTACCATTGACCTCAATGTCCTTAACTACTTTCTCCTTCAAATTTTTTTCCAAGACCTTGCATACTACAGATGTCAAACTAACAGGCCTGTAGTTACCGGATCACTTTTTTTCCTTTCTTAAAAATAGGAACTATGTTAGCAATTCTCCAGTCATACGGTACAACCCCTGAGTTTACAGATTCATTAAAAATTTCTTGCTAATGGGCTTGCAATTTCATGTGCCAGTTCCTTTAATATTCTTGGATGAAGATTATCTGGGCCCCCTGATTTAGTCCCATTAAGCTGTTCGAGTTTGGCTTCTACCTCGGATGTGGTAATATCTACCTCCATATCCTCATTCCCATTTGTCATCCTACCATTATCCCTAAGCTCCTCATTAGCCTCATTAAAGACTGAGGCAAAGTATTTGTTTAGATATTGGGCCATGCCTAGATTATCCTTACCTCCACTCCATCCTCAGTGTTTAGCAGTCCCACTTCTTCTTTCTTTGTTTTCTTCTTATTTATATGGCTATAGAACCTTTTACTATTGGTTTTAATTCCCTTTGCAAGGTCCAACTCTACATGGCTTTTGGCCTTTCTCACTTTATCCCTACATGTTCTGACCTCAATAAGGTAGCTTTCCTTGCTGATCCTCCCATCTTCCACTCCTTGTAGGCTTTCTGCTTTTTCTTAATCACCTCTCTGAGATGCTTGCTCATCCAGCTTGGTCTACAACTCCTGCCTATGAATTTTTTCCCCCTTTCTTGGGATGCAGGCTTCTGATAGTTTCTGCAACTTTGACTTGAAGTAATTCCAGGCCTCCTCCTCCACCTTTAGATCCACAAGTTCTTCAGTCCAATCCACTTCCCTAACTAATTTCCTTAATTTTTTAAAGTTAGCCCTTTTGAAATAAAAAACCCTAGTCCAGATCTATTTTTGTTTATCCTTCCATTTAGTTTGAACTGAATTAGCTCATGATCACTCGAACCAAGGTTGTCCCCTACAACCATTTCTTCTATGAGGTCCTCACTACTCACCAAAACCAAATCTAAAATGGCATCCCCTCTTGTTGGTTCAGCAACTACTTGGTGAAGGAATCCATCAGCTATCACATCCAGGAAAATCTGAGCCCTATTATTATTACTAGCACTTTGTCCTCCAGTCTATATCTGGGAAGTTAAAGTCTCCCATGATCACACACAATTCCCATTAGTATTTACTTCATTAAAAACATTAAAGAGGTCTCTATCCATATCCAAATCAGATCCCTGGTGGTCTGTAGCACACCCCAAGCACTATCTCAGGGAGGCTCTAGTAGCTTTCTTCCCAATGTGATTTTTGCCCAGACAGACTCTGTCTTATCCATTCCATCCCTTATTTCTTTACAGTCTACCTCATCATTGATATACAATGCTACTCCACCACCTTTGCCTTTATTTCTGTCTTTCCTAAACAGCACATACCCTTCAATACCTGTACTCCAGTCATGACTACTATTCCACCATGTTTCTGTTATCCCTATAATATCTGGTTTCACTTCCTGCACCAGTAACTCTAGTTCCTCCATTTTGTTACCTAGGCTCCTCGCATTAGTGTACAAACATCTTAATTTTTGCTGTTTGGCTTCACTCACATTCTTTACCCGATTAGGCACAGACATTCTACACCAGTATCACCTATTAGACTGGTATCTACTACACTACCCTTCCTCCTTATGTCCATTCTCCTACCCATGGCTGTATCCTTTCTTACTTCTTTTTTCTTCCCTCTCAATGTTAAAATCCAGCATGGAGATTACCTGGACATCTCCCAACCATCATCTCCCCCAATTCCTAGTTTAAAGCTCTCTTAATCAGTTGTGCCAGCCTCCATCCTAGAAGTCTATTTCCCTCCTACTCAGGTGAAGTCCATCCCAGAGAGAGAACAGTCCTCTGTCCATGAATGCCTCCCAGTGCCATACATCCCAAAGCCCTCCTTATAGCACCACTGCCTGAGCCATCTGTTGATCACCATAATCTTGTCACACCTTTGTTGCCCTTCTCTAGGAACAGGCAGAATCCCACTGAAGATCACCTGAGCCTCAATTTCCTTAAGCGTCTCCCCAGCCTGGCATAGTCTCCCTTGATATGTTCCAGTGAGAATCTAGCCGTATCATTTGTTCCCACATGAAGGACAATCAGTGGATTCTTTCCCGCTCCCATTAGGATCCTCTTCAGCCTCAGGTCCACATCCCATATCTTAGCACCTGGCAGACAGACAGCACACCCTTCTGTTCTCTGGATCAGCTCTGGTTACAGGCCTGTCTATTCTTCTCAGTAAGGAGTCCCCAATCATGTAGACCTGCTTTTTTCTGGTGATGGTGTGATTCTCTGGTCTATCCCCTGTTCCCTCTGGCTGCAAGTCCTCTCAATTCCTATTCTCCCTTGCAATCCTCTGTAACCCATCCTGTATGCTCCTGGAGCTCATAGTTGGTGTTGTTTTCTCCTTTAACTCTTCCCCTCTTCCTATAGAACTGGCTGTTCTTTTCTTCTTCCTTGCCCTCTCACCTTCAGCGACCACTTGCTGTGCCCTTTCTTCATTTTCCAATTCTGCAAACCTGTTCCTGAGCTCTATTTCTCCTTCACTAGCCCGTCTTTTCCTCTGCCTGGTTCTCTTAATCACATGCTTCCGCTGTCCACTTTCCTCACCCAGCAGTGTCCCCTCAGAGTTCTTTCATCCTGCTTCCATCTGCAAGTCTGAGCTTTGCCTTCCAGACTCCTCATGTCTTTGCTCCATTATCTGCTCGAATCCCCTTCTGGGCTCAACTCTAGCCTGACTGGGTCCAGACACTTTGTGGATGTCAAGTGTGGGGAACTCTAAACCAGATCTTGAGGTGAAGGCCTTATGGATAACTCTTACAACTGCTCCTTTTCTGAGACCTTATTAAAGGGGACATACTTATTTTGCTTTTTGGTTTCTCTTCACTCAGATCCTTTACAGTTTGTGTAAACTTATAGTGAAACTGTGTTTGAAATCCATGTTTAGAGAAGCATGAATATCTTGGCCTCACAAAAGAAATATCAGGTAAATTAGTGAATTGTAGGGGAAAAGTTACAGAGTCAGAGTGAAAATCAGGCTTATAATATAAAGCTAGTAACAACCTTGGATAATGAGGGACTTCCATCTCTTCATAAGAAGTTATCTGAAGATTCTTCCAGTGATTAGGTAAAATAATACAGTACAGAAAAATTAAAACCATAGGACTTGGTCTAAAGCCCACTGAAATCAATGGGAAGATTCAGATTGATTTTTACCAGGATGTGGATTAGGTCCAAAAACCCAAGTGGGTTTATTTGGCTGTGATGTGTTGGAATATAAATTAGGAGAATATGATCGTCCTCTACAAACTGTGGCAGTCTGGTATAAAGTTTTATGCTTTCATTTTCTTTTCCTTCACTCAAGAAGGTGTTTACAATTTCTTTACTTAAATCAATCCTCCTTAGGTGTACTTCTAAATTAATTGGAAGATCAATAGATTATACTGCTGCAGCTGCTGCTAAAGAGAACTGTAATCTTTGAATAGCACTGATAATTGTTGTGTTTCCTTCTTCAACTGTACAGAAAGAAATTGTACAATATTAGCTCAGAGTCAGACACACAAGATTGTCTACTGTAAAGATAAAAGGATTCATGTATTTCCTGATTTATCTCAAACAATAGAGAACAAAGACTGGATTGATTTACAAAGAAAAAAATAATTTTTAAAAGCCCGAGCATATTTATATAGTCCATTACCTCTTCATGGGAGCTTTTATTGAGTAGGTGTTGTATGTCCATTTTAAAAAGACCATGATATCTGATTCCTTTTGTGTGAAACTCTTTTAAAAAAATTGTATTTGCATAAAACTTCTGACTATGAAGAGCTGGTGGAAAATGTAAATTCTGGTGAGTGTGGAATTTATTGAATGTTCTGTCAGACTGGGAGACCTGGGTTTAATAACTATTTAGGGGATAATTCATCAAGGAATATGTAATGTATTGAATAGCTCAGCATGGATTTTCATCTTAATGAATATTCTGTGGTTGTGAGATTACCTTATTTCTAAACAAATCATCTCTGAAATACAGTAAATTCCTATTTCTTAACACACCTTTGTATTAATATAGGAGACAGAAGCATCACAAGAGATTTACATTAAATATGTAGATTAGCTGAATCCTTATCATGCTGTTTCCAGGTTATTTAAATGTATTTGCCAATAAGAGTTTTATATGGGGTATGTGGACAGCACAAATCTTTCCACAGAATGTCACAAATCCCAGCCCCGGGAAAACTAACTTGTTTAGTAGGACAGCCTGAGATAGAAGGCCATTAGAAAGAGAGCAAAAAGGAAAAGAAAAGGAGTCTGTATTTGTCTAAAAGACACAAATCCATCAGAAAAGTGGAGAACTTGTGCAAATGAGCTTCTCTAGACCATAGCGCACAATGCTAAATTGGTGAAAATTGCAAACCTCCCAACTTTGGCTGTTCAGTTAATTTTAAAGATCTAGGAATTATGGAAACATGAAGCTGGTATCAGTCATCTACATCACTGCAAAAAAGAGGACAATTTGTCTTGCCAGTTTTGGATAATCCCCTATTTTTGTTTCAAAATAGTGGTTGGGTGGGGCAGTAGGATTGTGGAATCACCTCATGTGTCTACAAATTTGGGTTCATTATTTATTATTGTTTATTATTTATTTGTATTGAAGTAGCCTCTAGGAGCTCTAGTCATGGACAAGGAGCCCATTAAGTTAGGTGTTCTACAAACCCAGAACAAAAAATTAACAATCTAATTTAAAATATTAGATTAGCTCAAAATTAACATGAATTTAATGGTCTCAGTCTAAACTTCCATTTTTTCATTCTGAGGTTCAGATATCTGGGCAGCATATCATGAGGAAGCTGGTATGGCTCCTACCTGTGCTCTAGGCATGATTCTACAGTCATTTCTGTTGGGTTTAGTGCTTGCTACCATGAATAGTCCCACTGATGCGGTGGGAGGGGGGACTAATGTATTTATTTTAAACATGTCATAAATCTGTTGACTTCAGAGCCAATCGGTTTTAAGCAAATGCTTAAAGTTAAGCATGTGCTTGAGTGGTGTCCTGAACAATGATGTTTTCCTGAATTGAGATATAATCCAGATAAGTGTTTGCAGGTCTGTGTCCATAGAACAGATAGGAGTTATACCAGCTATCTCACAAAGTGCTAACTGATCATCTTGTCTGAACAATGGAGAATAACTTATTCAAATCACCAGCTGGACTACACACTATTAAGCACTGCACATTTAATCCTGGAAGGTGCTGGGGACACCTACCTGGATCGAGCAACGTTGTGCACTTAAATGTGGGCTTAATTTGAGGCATGTGAGTAGTTGCACTGGAGTTATGCCTGGGAGGAAGTGTTTGTAGAGTTAGGTTCTGTGTTTGCTCTAGATAGTGCTATTAATCCTCTGAAAGGCAAGGTGGATGAGGTAATACATTTACTGGACCAAATTCTTTTGGTGAGAGAGGCAAACTTTCGAGCTTACACAGAATAGTTCTTCAGATATGTGTAAGCTCAAAAGCTTGCCTCTCTCACCAGCAGAATTTGGTTCAGAAAAAATATTACCACCATTTCTCTTTAATATCCTGGGACCCATCCGGCTACACCACCACTCCATTCTATTAATCCTTTGTCATTTATTCACACAAAATTGATAGATGATAAAAACAGTTGTATTGGAGGATCTATTGGAGGATTTCATTCTCACCAAATAGGCAGGATTTTGTTCATTTTTAGCCTTTTGGCTGTGGCCCCCATTTGTACTGCCTTGGCTGAGTGGTCCCCTGTTTCTAACTTTCAACAGGAGCAGTTGTGTGTAACAGACCTTTCCTTCTACCTCACCTCCTACACTAGAGAAGAGAGGTTGGCATCAGGAAAAGGTCCATGTCAGAACATCTGAGTTCTCCTTGAATATGCTTACTAGTCCCCTGACATTAGTGTCAAGAGCCAGTTGTACAGATAGCCTGACCTGGCCTTCCACAGCTGCCAAAAAGGAGGCAATTAAAAAATTTCCCTTGAAGAATTGGGATTAGCTTTCAGAGTTTATGCTCTGTTGTGGCCTAGAAACCATGGAGATGAGACCAGTTATTAATTAATTGAACCATTAGATATAATACTTTTGTGAATATTAAATACTGCCCTCTTTAGATGCCGGGATGTGAGCTGACTGGTATTAGCAATTCAAGAAAAACACTTTGTGGAAGGTGTTTAATATGGCTGTTTAAACTTCCAAGTGCCCTGCATCACAACAGTCTTATACAGCATTTCAGTGTCATTTATGATTGCCCCAATTTCCATTACCATATGAGGTAGTTAAATGGAAGTTAGTGCCACTGCCCTTGCTAGATTCCAAATAGAGTAATTTCTGTGTGGTTTCTCTACATAAATTGTCCTAGTATTTTCACTTTGTGACTAAGTACTTCTCACATTATTTAAGCAATTACTGTCATTGAAGCAAATGGCCAAATCCTGGAGTTTCTATTCCATTTTCACTCAGTCCTTATTCAGGTAAGCTCCCCCCAAAAGTGGAGTAAAACTTCAGGAATTGATCAATGGGACAATGAGCAGGATTTGGTGCTTGATATTGTATTCTGTCATGTAGTGTTGCTAAGTGGCATTCACATTTCATCCCAGAGGTGACTGCATTTCAGAGATGTGTGAAGCAATTTTTGTTCCTAAAGTACTTTTGAAATACTAGTATTAATAATTTTAATCCATGCACAATGAAAAGTAATCCACTCTCAGTATGTTTGAGGGGCAATTTGAATCACTTATGTGTCCATCACTTTTCCTATTGTATTGGCCCATTTTTTTGGCTACAGTATATTCCTTGGTTTTCATTTCCATTGAATTCCATTTTCATATTGCACAGAAATCCCTAGGGATATTATTCCTACTCTTTTTTTCTAAAAGAGTGCACACAATAAATTGTGCAATACTGTGAAAGGAAGATAATTTTCTGAAGTAAATGTTCATTGTAATTTTCTTTTTTATTTAGTTACTTTTAAGAGGACTCTAGGTATCTTCTGACATGAAGTGAAGTTATGCGATCTGCCAACAGGTACACTACATGTTTTCTTTATAAAGGCTAGATCTCTCTCCTTTGACAGCTGCATTAACTTGAACTATGTATATTATGTCACATTTCAGAGCTTGAGATCCTAATTCTAATTATTATTATTCTACAGCATCCCTGGTATTGGAGATGTACAACTGATTTCTCAAAGAAGGACAAATGGAAGACTTGTTGATGTGAAAAGTTATTTTGAGGATTTATGGTATATCATTGGATCTTACATCGCAGCTAAATCTTATGACAATAAATGTATTTTGTAATCATAGTTAATTACAGAAACCAATAGAACACTGAGAATTGACATTTCTCCCCTTGGCTGTTAGAGAATCAAGATTTCAAACTCAAGGCGCTATACAAAAAATGTTTTTGCTGATGAATTTGAGCAGAACTGCAGCAGAGTCCTGAAGCCAGTTAGGTTAATCAGAGAAAATGTTATTACTTTTCCCCCAGGATGCCATTAATTTAACATTGGCAAACCATCATTAGAGCTGCATGAAATGACTGATTTTTCTTCAGGAAGTGTTTGCATATGAGACGTGGGGTTTTCCATGAGCATTCACAAGCATATGTGAATTGTGGGTGACATTTTGGCTGACATTGCCAGCAAATATAGAGCTTCTTTTCTGTGAACTTTGAGACACTTCACTCTGTGTCAGAATGGTAGCCATAAAATTAATGAAAAAGCAAATTGAACCAAACCTCTTTAAACCTCCAAACAGAGTAAGAACCATATGGTCCAAAGTACGCGTATGCTTCTGTGTGCCCTAGACTTCCATACCTGTAGTACACTGGTCCTCACAAGCTGAAAATCTGGGCCTCATTTAAGATTTGGCTCTAGTTGTGGCCAACTCTTTGGGTCAGTTCTCCTGTTATCCAGATTGATTTACTTGCCTATATCTGAAAATAATAGGTCAATTTCTGGGTCAAGTTCCTATTGTGAATGGCTCTGAGTCTCCAAGGTGAACATTTGACCCCAGGTTTTCATGGTTGCCATTCTGCTGTTCCTGGCGTCCTGTTATATCATGCAGAGCCCTCTCTCTCACACGCACATCACCTTCTGCAAAGGACTCAACAGGACCGAGACGCAAGTGCTGTATCTGCACTAGCAGACTAGTGCCAGCAGGGGTAACCTAGAAGGAATTAAAAACATTTCTTTGGGGATTGGGGAAAAGCGTTCCTCTTTTAATGTATAAGTGGCAACTGGAAAGAAATTGAGCAAAAATCTCTCAATACCTATGGGGAAGTTCCCCTCAAGCCTTATTTGAAAGCTTAAGGACTTATGCGACACACAAGCTTTGGTCTGGTCCTCAGCCCAAGGGCCATCAAAAACCATCTGAATAAAATTAAAACATCAAGGACAAATTAAAAAAATACACCTTAATCTGTTTTTAAAGGATTTATGGATTTTTTTCCTTTAAGTGAGAACTGATTCTCCCAGCCTTACAACAATAAGACTGTTGGCGGTACTACACAGTATGAGTACAGCTGGCAGAATCTGTTGCTTTTTGTTCTATGGGTGCTATCCTGTTTCTGTTGAAGTCAATGGGACTTTTGTCATAGATTTCCATAGAGTCAGGATTCCATCCTTCATATACTTTGGTAATTTAAAATCTGAAATAGTTCGTTTTTAAAGCATTGCTGCTCACCTTTAATTCTTCAAGCAAAGTAACACAATATTGAGGTTTAAGATTGATTATAAATAGTAACAAAAATACATTAACTGTTTAATTCAGAGTAGTTATTTTTCAAAGCTGTACATAGGGATTTATGTGCACAACTTTATTGCTAATGACAATGTTAATAAATTCCCAAGTGAAGCTTTAACAATGTACCCCAGGGCACTAGTTTAACACTTCAAATCTGTAATTTACTTAAGCTGTTAATGTCCTGGGATTCAAAATTGCTTGACATTTATATTGAAAAATAATTCTTCTTTTCATAACTTTGAGTTACTCCCACAGATGTATAACTTAAAAACACTTGTGCTTTATTGCTTAACAGAAAAAATAACATGAGTGACTACAGCAAGATGTGGCAGAGGTAGTAATTACATTATTAATCTAAGGAAAAAATGTTTTCTTGCTCCTGCTAAGCTCATAAAATTACAAAAGAACCTCCTACTGTTAAATATGGTATGAAAGAAATCATCAATGCACACTGAATAATTAAACATACATTTTAGCTCATAAAATTATTTTATCAAGTAATAGATTATAGAACCAGCAATAAGTGTATATTTTTATTTTATTACACTATATGTCTTTGCTAAATAATTATAGATTTTTTAAAAGTGACACAGGGATTTATTTATTTTTTAGTGAAACTACAGTACAGTGAATGAATAATTGCCTTTGCAACTAGGAATGTATCTATGGCATGACAAAGAATGTACAGGTGTAAAAATTCAGTCTTGACCCAGTAGACTGAGTAGAGATTGTTTTCTAGTAATGGAAATCAAGATCTCTTAATATATAAAACTATATGAAGGATGTGAATTAGGTCACAAAACTCTGCACCTAAGTAAAGAATTCTTCATTGAGTGAAGTTTAGATAAACAACCAAATATCTCCAAAGCCTAACTGAAATATTCATGTGACACAGTCTCCACTGCAGGTTGACAGCAAGGTTTAAACGTGGGACTTTGAGCACCAAAACACAAACTGTTACCAATTCAGCTAAAGGAATGACTCCACACTGGGCAGCAGCAGTAGGCTGCTATCTCTGTGTGGATCAGCCACTAGAGGGAAAGGCAAACCAAACTTCTGATTTGGGGATGCTAATCATATGAAACTTTGTCACGAAATATCAGGTGATCTGACCTCTGGCCAGGTTGAAGGTGCTGAGAGATATTAGCCATTCTTGTGGTATGGTGGCATTTTCTTCCACCTTGCCCCTCTGGAACCAGAAAGTGAAGACTCACTTAAGAATAAATTTTTGAAATGGGCAAAATGTTTCAGACAAACAATTTACTTGGGGTGGGGGGGAAGTACAGTTTCAGGTTGACCAAAACTATTGGCAAATTTGACATGAATTCATCAAATAGTTTGGCCAAAAATTATCTTTCAAGCTAGATTTCTAAAGGGACTTAAGTGCCATTTAAAAAAAACACCTGAGAAGAGGGCAATGCTTCAATGGGAGAAACCCACCTCTGAATGACCCATGGCCCAGTGGTAAGCAAACTCACCTGCCATGTTAATGCCCTAAGTTCCAATCCTTGCTCTGCATCAGGCTGAGTGGAAGCTTGAACGCGGGTTGCCTTTATCCTGGGTGAGTGCTCTAACCACAGGCCTCCAGCATATAAGAGGGTTACTACCAGCCCCTGTTTTGTAATGACATTTCCAAATTTCCATTGTTTTTAATTTTAAAAGTCAGTTGAACTGCCTGAAATCTTGATAAAATTATTTTTTGTTTTGCCAAGAAAACAGAAGAATTTTTGTTTCCAATTGATACCAAACAATTTTTCCCCCTGGTTTGACCAGCAAACTGAAAAGTTGTTTGTTCACATAGCTCTATTGAATTGTAATAGGGAACAAAAACATAAAATTTTCAAACTGAAGAGGTTCATTTTGGATTAGATTAAACTTTAGGGTGATTGTTCTGGCCATTTCTTACACTGTTTGCCCATCTCGCTAGAGGAATGGTAATAGATATTAATTTCAACTAAAAATAATATATTTTTTTCTGAAAAAATCTAGGATGAAACAGTGAATCACTGGAATAAAATCCTGGTTAGCATGCTTGGGATGAGACTAGTGGTGAAGGAGAAAGGACAGGAGTAGAACACAGAGGAGATGAGAAGAGGGAGGGGAAAATTATTTTTAGTCTCTTTCTCTTCCTCTCTCCTTAGCCGCTGACAACTTGTTCTCCCTCCCACTGAGGCTTTCCTCTCCCTATCCTGTGGTCGCAGGGCCCTGGTAAATTATCTTCCAGCTAGAGCAGGCAGGGAGAGTGTACCAAAGACTCACCCTGTGACTGTCTTGGGACAATGCAAGTAAATCTCTCCTTTCTTGCTCCCAGCAGTTCAGGTAATGATGCCCAGAGGTTCCATAACAGTAGGTCTTACTAGGTCAGGAAAGCACCCAACTTTCCCATTCTGCTGGACACATACTGAGACTGATGTCCCTGAAGTATTTCACTGACCTGAAAAGAATCTTGCAAAGGAATCTGAATTGGACTGATTCCTGGTTATCTCTGAACAGACTGGAAATTCATTCTGGGGATGACTGAGTTTTAGACCATACTTGTCACAGTTCTTGTGACTATATTAGTAGCTCCAGCCAGTCTTTTGAGCAAAGTAGAGTAGTTTACAGAAACATGCATATATGTGTGTTTGTATGTGATTTAAATGTCCTATTCCACGGGTAGGCAACCTATGGCAAGCATGCCGAAGGCGGCACGAAAGCTGATTTTCAGTGGCGCTCACATGGCCCGGGTCCTGGCCACCAATCTGGGGAGGGGGGGGAGGGCTCTGCATTTTAATTTAATTTTAAATGAAGCTTCTTAAGCATTTTAAAAACCTCATTTACTTTACATACAACAATAGTTTAGTTATATATTATAGACTTATAGAAAGAGACCTTCTAAAAACGTTTGCATGTATTACTGGCATGCAGAACCTTAAATCAAAGTGAATAAATGAAGACTTGGAACACCATTTCTGAAAGGTTGCCGACCCCTGTCCTACTTAAATAGCTCCATGCATAGCAGTTTGTGCACGAGTTTTGTTTTTTACATGTGGAAGGAGTATACAACATTGGAGAAAAATAAGGCTATCACATCATTCTTTTGCCATGCAACTTTTCTTTTTCTGTCTGTGATTATTTTGCTTTATTCTCTACATTTCCTCAGGATTCAGAGAATTAAATGAGTGTTGTGCCAATCACAGCAGTTCATTTAGACTTCCACCTTTAACAAAAGAAAGGTGGGTCTGGGAACCAGGATATTGTTTATCCTGTAAGTAAATGAAAAGAACTACATAAGTATGATTAAGGACTAAGTCCCTAAATATCATTGTTCTGCAGCAGAAAGTGTCTTTATCTAGAAGTAAAAAATTGACTCATAGGAAGTAGTTTTGAATATTAAGCACATCTCAGGATAGACTCTGAATTTTCAGACTCCCTTGTTAAAAAACATTCTTCATAAACAAACAAAAGCACAGGTGAAGTAGTTCACAGACTGAAATTGCAGAAAGAAAGAACTGTTGGTGCTAATGTCAGGTGTTATACAGATAGAGGTATGGAATATGAGATCAAGTAACTCTCTAGTTACACATGCAGGTGTCATAAATGGATAGCTAAGGGTTAATGTTTCTTTTACCTGTAAAGGGTTAACAAAGGGAACCAAACACCTGACCAGAGGACCAATCAGGAAACCGGATTTTTCAAAGTGAGGGAGGGAACTTCTGGGTGTGTTTTGTCTTTGTTCTGCCTGTTTGTTTTCTCTCGGCTATGAGGGAAGAGTTTTTTTTTTCTATCTCCAAGCTTCTTTCTACCCTTCTGTTCCCAAGTTGTGAGTACAAAAGGAAAAGCAATAGGTTTATATTGTATTTTGTATTTACATGTGTGGAGTTGCTGGAATGTTTAAATTGGATATCTTTTTGAATAAGGCTGATTATTCATATTTTCTTTTAAGCAATAGCCCTGTGTTATGTCATCTTGATGCAGTGATCATGTCATGTGTTTTTTCTTTCTTTTTTATATAAAGCTTTCTTTTTAAAACTTGTTGGATTTTCTTTTCCTAGTTAAGGCAAGGGGATAGGAATCTCTGTGCCAGGAGTACTGTCTCTCTCAGGGAAAGACTGAGAGGGGGGAGAAGAAGGAGGGGGGAAGGTAAATCGTCCTCTCTGTTTTGTGTTTCAAGGGATTGAAGCAGGGAAATCTCCTAGTATCCCCAGGGCGGGAAAATCTGGGAGGAAGTAAAGAGCAGGAAGGGAAGTGGGTTATTTCCTTTGTTGGAGGCTCAGGGCATCTGAGTCTTGGGGGTCCCCCAGGGAAAGGTTTGGGGAGACCAGAGAGTTTATCAGGTACTCAGAATCCTGATTGGTGGCAGCGAGATAAGATCCAAGCTGGTAATTAAGCTTGGAGGTTCATGCTAAGCACCCAGATTTTGGACGCTAAGGTCCAGATTTGGGACAAAGGCTTATTATAGCAAGTTAATCTGATTCATTAGGTTATTCTCCCTTGTATGAGTGCTAAACAAGGCAGTATGAACACTATAAGTGTGGCATTCCAACAATATCATTATCTACCAGAATCATTTTTTCCTTAGGCAGAAGATAACATGGATAATGATATATTTAAAAAATTCTCCCACAATTCACGTCTTATGAAATGTTATTGAAAAATGGTAAGTAGTGCAGGAATTGTGTAGACACCACACTGTAGAAACGTTACTGTTAGTGTAACCTGATGGATGCCACAGTAGCTTGCCTCTTACCAACTACACACAATGAAAGGATGCTGTTTGGTTTGGAGATAAACATTGCAGACCACAACAATATGTTATCTTAATTTAAACCTTAATCCGTTTAAATAGTATCTGCACTGTAATAGTAGTGTTAAATCACAGAAATGGGAATAGTGTTAACAGCAGGACATTATCTTTTATTGAGGGCAAGCAGCAGGGTGGCTGCTAATGAAGACATCATCAATTTATCAGTTAAAGGTCAGTCTAAAAGGGTTCCTGCCCTCTCCCTTTTTGTGCACTGTACTCTGACTGTCTGGACCCTGAATCATTTTTATCAATCATCCTGTGTTATGACAGGGACAACTTAATGCTATGTCTGCATAATATTTTCCAGAAGTACAGTGAGTCAAGTGTAGTTCAGAGTTGCCTAGTTGGGAAATACTCCTTCCCCAGTATAATTATACCTTACTGAGTGAATACATTATTTCTGGTCACCTTGTTATTTTAAATGTTACATTTTAAAATTTTCTGTCCACCTGCTCTTTTTTTCTTGTTGTTGTTGTTGGGGGTTTTTTTGTTGTTGTTCTTGGCAGCCTTTAAATGTTAACAAATAAAAAGTGTTCAGCAGTGTGAACTTCTTGGGAACTAATACAGCTTTATTGAAAGTAAGCCATCTAGAGTTAATAGAAGCAGCATGCTTTGCAAAGTATGCAACCTATCAAAGAGAACTGTTTCTTAATTGAATATTGAATGTTATTGGTTTAAATCTTTAGAATTCTCACTTCTAAAAACATAAAATAAAAATGGATAGGTTTAACACACTTTTCACAGACAATTTAAAGATTACAGCAATTATACCTTGGCCTATTCCCACAATAAGGCTGAATTTGGATTTTATCACTAAGAATTTAATTAGTTCTCCCTTCTTAAGTTTGTGCCACTTATTAACTGCAACACAGCAACAAGAAAACAATATTATAATATTCCTTCTGTGGAGCCTTCAGACACACATCTCTTTTCACAGTTCTTGCTCTGTCTGCTGGGGTTTTGCTCTTACCAACAAAAGAGAACTTCAGGAAAAAAAAGAAAGAAGAAGAAATGGTGCACTTTCTGTCAGATTAGTAGAGTTGCAATGAACTAATTCCTGGTAATTTCAGTACTACTGTACACAGGCATGTTTAAGGGGGGGCTGCAAGGCACAGTAGTGGTAATCATTTTTAAGATACTTTTCCATTTATTATAATATGTTAGAAGATTGAATCGAAATTCTCATTCATTGCCATTTTTTTATCGTCTTTACATATGGATGGATATTTGTTTATAATTGGAGTTGCTCTTGAGTAAACTAAGTATTTTCTGTAGGATTGTTACCTATTTCTGCTAAGCTGGTTCAGATTTTACTTCTAGTAGAAAACAATTCTCCTTTGCTTAAAGGCCAAATGTGCACCCAGGAAATGCAGTATTTTATCCTGAAGTTTAAGAATAAGGTCTTGTTTAAACTTAATATTTCCTGCTTTATGAGAAATAATTTAGTTTAAAAAGTTAGTCCTAGCCTATAGTATGTCACAATTTTTTTGAAAATAATATTGCAGATAAAATTGTGTGCTGATGTTATAATAATAAAAAATATAGTATTACAAAGTAAATATGGGCTTAGCAGGCTAGATTTTGTTTTAGTAAAATATTGTCAGTCATTTCTCATCTGAAAACCAAAGCTGGGAGTGGGTGATATATAGGAGTTAATAGAAGTTCCAATATGAGTTTCCTCTCTGTTCTAAATACTGAGAGAGAGATGGTTTATCTGAAGTTTATGAGTAAAAAGACCTGTGATATCATACAGTTATAATGTAAACATAAGGTTAATATATACACAGTATCTGCAAAGAGATGTGGATTGCTTGTTCAGGGAGTCTTGCATTGTTTCAAGCTACTAGAAATTCAGATATCTCACTCCTCAAATATAAAGGTCAAGTCAGAAGGAAAGACAAGGGTGCTGAAGAATTAACAAATAGTTTACATTTTCAAAGCTCTTTGAGGTACTCAAATGTTAAACCATATGGGCAAAATCCTACTGTCAAAACCACACATGCCAGTCTCTGAAAATTAGTTTAAAGGAAATATATTGTGGGCCAAAATGTCTAATTGATGTTTTATGGGCTTTTTTCCATGCTCCAAAATGTGCTTTGCTTCAAATCTACAATCTTACCACAGATGGTCAAGCTCCGGATGGGGGCTTGGTTTGGCCACAAATGATATGCTTACCATAATGCATCTTTCATTCATTTTCTAACATCTGAAATTTCATTTCTGAAATACATTTCAGAAGAGAGCTATTTCTGACCTTCACTATACAGCCTTCTCTGAAATGGTAGCGGAATAGCAACATGAGCTTTTATAAATCCTTTGTATCTGTTAACAAAGAACCTGATTCTCCTTTTACTTACACCAGTTTGATTGTGGAGTAAGCAACTCAACTGATTTAGGCTAGTATAATTGACAGGCAAGTCAAGTCCAAGGAATAAATTCCAAAATATCTGAAGAATAATTTGGCATTATCTTTTGAAATTTCAAATTTCAGCTCTAAGAAACAAAGGTACAACTTACTTCCAAATGCTCAATTTTTGAATTGCCATATTTTGTGAAAAGATTCACTGATTTAACTCTTCTCCTGGATACTAAGTCAACATACTTCACCTATTTGTAATATGTGATATTTTTTGAAAATATTGTCCAAAATCACGAGATATATTTTAGATTAGTCTCTGGGAACCTGGTGTCTAAATCTGTTGTCCTGCACCTTATGTACTCGTTTACACTAGTGCAAAGTGAGTGTAAAATATGGTAGCACATTGTGCTTGCTTTGCACCCACATTACATGGGTTCAAATGCGAACACAGGTTGTAGTTCATTAGATAATCAGGTCCTAGGTCTTTCAGTCAGGGCTTAAAGTGATCCAGTAGCACTGGAATGGGGTACCTGCATTTTTCCCTCACTCTACCAGCTATAAGGGCCTTTTAATGAATAACAGGTGCCATGCAGACCTTTTCCTCTGCCAATGCAGGACTGTTCTCTACAATACATTTTCTAGTGGTTTTTATCTGGTTTAATTTAATAGTCCCAAGATAGGGAGCAGCTGCCTTTTGCCTAAGAGGTTTCTACATCTAGCTGACAAGGATTTTTCCCAATATTAAACCTAAATTTGCCATCTATTGATTTAGTCCCAGTACTCCTAGTTATACCCTGATCTATCAGACTAAAGGATTCACTTTCTCCTGGGGGTTTATACCCTTAGTCATCATTTAGCAAAGTGTAATCCTTATTCTACCAGGTAGCAGTAGCTGACAAGTAAGAGGTGCATGAGTTTGTAGTTTGGAGTGGTGTTGACATAGTTTGTTGCATCATCTCTTAATGACAACCAGATCTGTTGTGATCAGTGTCAATGAATATCCAGCTCTTGTGAAGATGTGTACACAATGAATGTCTCTTTGTCTTTGAGAACTGTCCCAATTACAATATAGACAGAACTGTAAGGAATCAAGAAACCAGTCAGGATACAAACAGTGAGAACTCTACTGCATGACCCACCTGTTCCAGAGATGGAGCTCTCGGATGGGGAGCAACCAGGACTGCATGAGGAACTTGAGAAGCAGAAACTGGGAGGGTCAGGGCAGTGAGATGTTGAGGGAAGGGGTCAGTAATGGAACTTGGGGGTTGGAGCAGAGAGGAGCAGGAGCCACCTTAATGTGACAGCAGTGGGAGGATCTAGGCGAAGGTCACGAGGCAGATATTGTGCATGGAGACTGAGGAAGAATTATGTGGAAGGAAGTTAAAGGTTTAATGCTATGTAGGCATAACCAGTGGAGAGTCTCAGTGTCTATGGGGGAGAGAACTTTGGGAACGAGGCATAAAAATCTCCAGTACAAAAGAATTTTATTGCTATTGTTTTGTTTGCATTCATGTCCAGCATCTACAGTTAGAGATGAATGATCATAAAGGAACCAAATAACTAGAGTTAGGTAAATCTTAAAAAAATTCCATGAGCACTCCCTTAACTTTGAATCTGAATTTGTCTTTTGCTCCTTTTGTGTTTGTTTTCTGCTAATATTTGAGTTATCGAGTTTTACAAAAATCCAAAGTCAGAAACAGATTCTTACAGGTACACATCTGAGTATTCACTCTAGAAATGGCATGTTCTAGTTGGGATAGGAGACTGCTTTCACAAAACAAGGGGAAAAGTTCTCAAGATATCTCATTAGAGGACATAAGTCAGGCAGGGTCATGCTGGGCCTTCCCAACCACGATCATACATTTGAAAATTCTTTGGGACAAATTCACCTCTAGGGTAATCCCAGTGATGTCACTGGGGTTATACCAGGAATTAATTTAGCCTTTTGTTTCTGTAGACCTGCCTACACTTTTTTTTGTTGCTTTAAATATATGGGTTTAGAAACAGATATAGTTAATGTAGTACAACCTCCTCCCAACCCCACTCCACAAGCGTACATGTAGTTATACCACTATGTAGATAATTATATCAGTATAGTTTCTTTCTGTAAATAGCTGACAAGAGAATATTAATTTTAAGCTCCACACCGAGCCAATGTAATTTATAGTAGTCTGATTCTGATAGGCATGGTCTGTGTGGTTCATAAACCAGATATTTTTATCTTTTTCCTTTACTTGCTACCTCTTTCTGAATCATTCTCATCCAATCAGACAAGAGAAATGATACTTTGGGATTTATATGACCCATCACCCTTAACTGATACATTCATATTTTAAATTGCAAGTAGACTGAACTGTTTATGATCAAACTATGGAGGATTAAAACCCACTAAAATGAATTGACTAAAACTAAATAACAAATAAACTTGCAGAAATCATGATTTGCTTGCAGCCATTCCGCCACTGGGAGAAGTGGGGCAAAATGAAATTTTTGACTGCATTATTAGCTACAAATTATTCCCCAGCTCCGTTTTATAATCCAACCTGCACAGATGCCCAGGGTGACCCTTCAAGGCTAATTTATTCTTGGATACATTTAAGAACCTGTCCTCTGGTGTCTGTGCCTTGCCATGATAGGACAGCTTGTGTGCTGTCATGATCCCCAGAGTCTGTGTCCACGGGGACCTTTTGCTCCTTGTAGGTTCAACTATGCCGGATTGGTCTGTGGGGGAGGTGCCAGACAAAACAGATACTCTAGTCCTCCAGGTTGGGTGTTAGGGTTGTTAGCCCTGTGCCTGTCCCATAAAAAAACAAAATATGTTGCAGAAACAGCAACGGTGAAATTAACCTTTACTGTGTGTGATAGCCTTCAGGAGTCAATGACCCATTTGACTGCCAATGATAGGAAAGCCAAAAGGAAGTCACTGGCATGGGGACTGAAGTGCTCAATCCCAATACAAAAAACAAACTTGGTTTTTAGAATGTGCAGACAATGTGCAAAACATGGAAGCTAGCTCAGGTCACAGCAGAGATGAAATGCTACAGCTTACACATCCTGTGTGTCAGCGAGAGCAGATGGATGGGATCAGGAAGATAAACAAAAGCCTCGGGAGAAACTTTGCTGTTTTTTGGATAGGATGATGGACAACACCTTGAGGGTGTTGCCATCCTTTAGAAGAAGGGACTGAAGCATTCCCTTCTTGAATGGAAGTCCATCAGCAGCAGACTTATGAATGGTAAACAGAAGACACCAACAAACTCTCTCATCAGGGACAAACAAGGCCACCTACTAACAATCAAAAAAGAACAAGACATGCACTGGACAGAGCATTTCAAAGAATTGCTGAACAGGGAGCCACCTAAAGAGGAAGCAGATATCCAGGAGGAAGAAGAAAATCTTGATATCAACACAGACACCCCAAATAAGGAAGAGAACATTCTAGCCATCAAATCATCAAAAAAAAGGGAAAAATCCTGGAAAGGATAACTTAAATGCAGAATTGTTCTAGGTAAATTCTGAGTTAGCAGCATCTATCCTGGCCCCTCTATTTACATCAGTCTGAGAAAGGGGAAAAGTGCCAGATGAGTGAACCAATGGGGTTATAGTGAAGATACCAAAGAAAGGAACTCTCAGTGATAGTAATAACTGGCATGGTATCAGACTTTCATCCGTGCCAAGCAAAGTATTGTGTAAGATCATACTCCAGCATATATCAGAGACAGTTGATAGCATTCTCAGAAAAGAGCAAGCTGGTGTTCGGAAAGGGCGTGGATGCACAGACCAGATCTTAACTCTATGAAACATAGTAGAACAATGCTTAAAATGGCAATGGCAACTCTACATAAATTTCATAGACACTGAGAAGGCTTTTGATAGCATGCATAGGATCAGCCTATGGCACGTTCTGCAGGCATATGGAATCGCTCTCCATATAATCAACATAATCAAAAGCTTTTATTTCAACTTTACATGCAGCATTGATCATAGTGAACTTTGTTTTGAAGTCAAAACAGGAGTATGTCAGGGGTGTGTCGTGCCTGCAATCCTCTTCAACATTGCCATTGACTGGGTAATGCGACGTACAGCAGAAGACATGCCAGAAGGCATTAAATGGACACTCCTCTCATCCCTTGAAGACCTGGACTTCACAGATGATCTTGCTCTCCTATCACTTACCCAGCACTAAATACAAGAAAGAACAGCTCAACTCAACACATTCAGCCAGCGAATTTGACTGAAAATCAGCCGCAATAAGACAGACGTTCTGACCTGTAATATTACCTCATCATGGCCAGTACTGATTGAGGATTATGTTCTCGCCAATGCAGAAACATTCAAGTACTTGGGCAACACCAACATACAAAACCAAAACCAAACTCAATATTTATCAGAGCTGCATACTTTCAACATTACTTTATAGTGCAGAATGCTGGGAAATGAGAAAATATGATGTGCCCAAACAGTGTTCATTCCATACAACCTGCATCAGAAAACTCCATATCTTTTGGCCCAGAACAATCTAATACTAAGATCTATTAATACTGTGAAGTCAAGAAAATACGAGTACCATCGTTGTCAGGAGGCTTTGGAGATGGATTGGCCATGTGCTTCAGATGAAAACTGATTCCATCACCAGAGTAGTAATAAGATGGACACCTGAAGGCAAGTGAAAATGAGGCTGCCTGAAAACAACATGGCAAAGAGCTGTGGAAGCCGAGCTGAAAAACCTGGGGCATAGACTTGCCAGAAACAGACATGAGTGGAGGGGCTTCATCACTGCCCTCGATGCCAGAGGCATAATGGGAACATGATGATGATGATGACATTTAAGAACTGTCATGTTGTTGCATCTCTCATTGTAAGCATTAGTTCTAAACAGCAGCATTTCCAGAAATGTGCACAACAAAATCAGTCAATTCAGTCATGTCACTTTTAGGCAAAATACGAGTGTGGTGTGGGGTGTGGTAAAAAGGAAAGTGTGCTTTTGGGACATTGAGGACTGTAGTTTCCAAAGGACAGGAGTGTAGATAGGAACAGAACAGGAGGTAAGTTATTCAAATTATCTGATCTGCTGACACCTCAAAATATTATCTTCTTTGTTTTTTTGTGGTACTAACATCTTGCAGTTAAGCTCACCTCAACTTATAATATTATACAGTGCCATAAGTGCTCATGACACTTCATAGACAGAAGATAAGACAAGGTCTGAACCCAAGGAGCTTCCGACTTAATTGAATATTCTCCCAAAGTTCAAATCAAGGTCACCGTATGGCAAAGCTTTTATAAATTCTGAGCTAGTCAGTGTAAGCTGCAACTGCATTATATGTGTATTAATTAAAGTTCAAATGGTCTTTGAGTTTTGTGCTCCAGGCTGAGATTGGTAAGTCAATATTTTGCTATCTCTAGAACAGAGCTTCAGAAGCAGTGCAGTCCTGATTTTAATATCGATTTCTCAGTTGTATGGGAATTAACATATGTCCCTCTTCCTGAATCACAGATCTTAATTCCTGTGTATACTTCACAGGAGAACTTTAGAACATCAGTGAGCAGTTCATTATTTTAACAGTTTGTATCAGAGCTGGGGATATAGCAAGTACATACAATCTAGCAATATATGGTTTCCCCTAAATTTATCGTGGACTCACATTGCATGTTAGCTACTGGAATAAATAACATTTCTAAACCTGGCATAATGATGTGAGACAATTCATTTAGAGGGGGAAATGTGGTGGATTGAACAAGGTTCATTTGTTGTTTAATCTTCATTTTAAACATCTTCATTTCTAAGGGAAAAAGAGAGATTAATTAATAATGGTTTAGTATTCTGAGCTATGTTTTAGTTCTCCTATAGACTATTGATATGACGTGATTTTAACCAGTTTGTTTGCTTCTGCTATCAACCACAGTATATTAGAAGGGTAGATTAGGAAGCTTTTATCATTATCCATTTGAGACTAAGGCTATCTCTGGCAAGTTTCCACACTGGATATGGGCTCAAACCAAAACTTTAGATCTAAACATCTTTGAGGGGAAAGCTTGGACCCTATATTCATAATGGTATAAATCAGAACTATGGATCTGAACACTCCCAAGCTACAGGATTGTAGGTATCTCTTTCTGAATATTCTGGTTTGTAATGTCTCCACCCTAAAATAAGTTTTGCCCTGTGAACTCAATCCTTAACAGAACCTGCTAACACTCTGGTCCCATAAAGCTTTATACTGCCTATAAGTAGGCAGCAGATTGAAATTAAATCCTGTAGTTAAATTCCTGGGTTTTGTTTTATCACACCATGCATTAAATTGACATCTCCCAATCTTCTCTCCACCCAGTCTACTCAGATGTTATCATTTTATGGATCCGTCAGGGTATCGATACACCTGCTCTGAGGAAGTGTGGGAGTCTCTAGCCCCCTGCAACATTTTGGTGTGTTGCCACTTTAAAAAGATAAACAAGATGGAGTTGCTGCCCCAGAATGCCCTAGACACTACTGAAAGTCCACCTTCCATTCCAATGAGAACAGCTACTCTTCTAGGGATGAAGGGAAAGCAGATGGTAGAAATAAAATGATTTGTTCTAGGATCACCTCCTGGAAACTCTATGTGAATGGTGCATCTGGAGTTAAATACATTTGGGAGCCTGGAAGACTCCCAAAGAGAAATAGTTTAGCATTTCAAACACAACAAAAGTCACTCAAGTCACTTGTCAGAGGTAATTCTATTGTCAAAGCTGTAGATGTATTTCCGCTCATCACTCCAGAGTTTATATTGAGGAATGCTAACAGGATGGTAACTTTCATATGGCTTAATGTTTCAATCCAAGAATGCCTCGGTTCTATAATTGGCACTACACATTAGATACTTTCAAACATACTTCTTTATTGTGTCCCTTGTTTGTTTTTCATTAGGTTGTCATGGAAATCAATGATTCATAATGGTTTTCTTTCTGAAGCTCTGCAGGTACGTAAACAGAGGTTGAGAAGTATCCTGGTTATGATTGCTTCAACTATACTATACAATGCTACCCCCTAGTTCTTTTACAGTACAATAGCACTTTGGTTTAATTCATTGTCCAGGCTTAATATTTCAAACACTATATTTACTAGTCCTGGAGTGACTGTTGCTATCTTTCCAGGAATTTCGGCTATCAAAGCTATGGACAAAATTCAGGCCTGCTCGGTGCATCTTGACAAGGAAGGCAGTGTGCCCCAAGAGGGTTTGACCTTATACACAAATTACTGGCACCTACTGTGGGATGGCAGCTTGAAGTTGCTGTCAGAGTTTCACTGTCAGAGATTGCCTGAGGGGATGCACTGACCCAAGTCAGTGTAGTCACTTTAGGAGCTGTGCTGAATTCTGGGTATCTTGCTCCTCTGCAATCCCCTCTCCTGTCTGACATTCTGATGGCAGAAACAATTACCTAGGCTTGTAAGTGGGAAAGCTGATCACATATATTAAATTAACATTTTTTTATTTTCTGGCAAAATATAAAATGTTAGCTACACCTTTTTTAAGGTAAGTACCCCTAATGCTAGCCTTCAAAATCTGGTCTTCAGAAATTGTTGAAGTTAAAGCATTTGAAAAAAAATCATGATTTTTCATTGGTCAGTTTTTTTGTCATGTTGTCATAAAGAGATTTACTGCGAATGTAAACACGATCTTTATTGTACTGCTGATATGTATGACTCTTTTCTAATGTGAAAAGCAGTGATCAATCAACAAAAAAATCAAAATCTCTTATTAAATTATTACAAAAGTTCACAGAAACATTAAAACAGGGTTTTGGATCAGGACCTTTCTTTGCTTTTTTAATTGCATTTTATCCCCCGTGGTTCGTTGTCTAGCTGAATTATAAATTCCTCAAAGCGGGGACCCTGTCACTTCATTTGTCTGCAGAACACCTAACACTCTGTGTGCTATGTAAACAATAATATATGGTTGTGATCTGAGTTTCCTCTGCAAAAATCCTTCTTTGATGATAAGGCTCTTTATTTTTTCTGAGTGCTAGAGTACAGAGATGCTTTCTAGACTATTGCTGGAGAGATGGGATAGAAATATATGTCCAAAACAAACAAACAAGCAAATATATTGGAAAAAAAAATCTTCCGTCTTGTGACAACTTTATTGAACAAACTAAAGCCCCAATTTTGCCTAGCAAGTGTGAACCAGTAGAACGGGGGAGCCCCATTAACTTCAGTGGGGCTCTGTTTGGACATACGGATTGGCTCATGAAGAGCAAGTTGCAGTATGCTGAATGCCCTGAGTCTAGAAATACTTACCCATATGAGTAACTGGTTGCACATAGGTAATCCCACTGAGTTCATTAACCTTATCTTTTTGTTATGTTCAACTATTTATGTGCATACATATTTGTAAATTGGGGCCTAAGATTACCGTAGAGGAAGTATGACACCATTATTAGGTGACTCTCTGTGCCCTTTGAACTCATTATAGATTTTTGTAAGTAAAAGTATATCTGTTAACAAAGTATTTGACTCCTAGCAAGCAGTAATTAGAGTGTAAGCTTCACTAAAGCAGTTACATACATACTTAACTTTCAGCATGTGCGTAAGTCCTATTGAAGCTTTCTTAAAAAGGGATGGATTTAAACACATGATTAAGTGCTTTCCTAAATTGGGGTCCACGTTAGAAAGTCAGAAACTTTTTTTTATAATAGGAAGTGGAGGAAACTTCATCTCCATAAATTTACAACTGATCTATTTACAGAAAATAACAGATTTTTAAAACACAACTGGATATGAAAAAGAAAAATAGAAATGTACATGTAGGAGGGACATCAAGAGGTCATCTACTCCATCCCCTGCGCTAAGACAGAATTAAGTATGCCTAGACCACCCCTGACAAATGTTTGCCTAACCTCTTCTTTGGAAGATACATGAGAATTCTTCAGAAACTGTCATGTGAGCATGTAGAGTTTCTTAGAATAAAAATTCTGCTAGAGCAAAGGATCTTCAAAATAGTTTTATCACCACTACAGATTGTGAGATTGCTTCCAACTGAGAAATGATGAGATAACTCTGAGAACTATCATGGTAACTTGTAGTTCATTAGCAATAAAGAATAAGTTCCAAATCTTGGGGAAAGACTAATGCTCATATAGAAGGGTTTTGCTCAGTGCTAACACACCACAGGGCCAAAGGACAGCATCATCAGCCCAAGCTGCTTGTGCAGTAAGGTTGCAGGCACTAGTATAAATTGTAAGAAGAAGATAGGCTCTTTTCCCTGAGCTGAAACCTCCCACCTTATCCTCCTTTCAAGCCCACCTTAAAAACTATTTCTGTATGAGGACCAGCAAATGACTGACTGATTGGTATTTGTTGAGTAAGTTGCATAACTTGATTTCTTTTTTTTCCTGCAAAACTTTGTTTATTTTGTGAACTTTTCCTTTCACTTAGCCCAATCCCATTTATCTGTGCATGTAGTACAATTGGGTCCTGATCCTTGATTGAAATTCCTAGGCACTGTCCTAACAATACAGAATTTGTTTAAATACCACAGCTTGACTGTAGAACTTACCTTTGTAGTATATAAGAAAAAAACTGATACTGCCTGCCTGCAACAATTTCCTCTATTCCCTGCACCCAACTTATAAATAAGATCATGTGCTTAATTGTGGCAATTCTTGATCACATATAAATGGTTAAACAAAATCTCTCTCTTTGGGGTCCAGAAAGAATTGTTACCTTTGGCATATTAGCAGTAACCTTTGGTTTTTTGGCTTCCTTTGGAGCATTGAGTGGGGATTATCATGGGCATATCGCCCCTGATGACTTGTCTGTGATTGCAAGGGGCAGGATCAGGCAGACCTAAGTCAATGACGGTCTTTCCATTGACTTCAATGGATTTTTGATCAGGCTGTAGTTGAACAGTGAAGTTTAACATGTCTTCTCAGTCCCATGATATAATGATTTATTTAAATAATTTCAGACATCTCTCATTAACTCTTCCATGTGGTAATCACTAAGATTTATAGACCTATTGGAAAAAGGTGTTCTAAGGATGAATCTGAAGGAGAGAGTAGAGAGATGGTGGACAGGGTAATATATCGTAGCATCAATAATACTTAACATGTAGTTCTAATGTTCACTTATCTTCATTTTTTGTTTATAAATCATTTCTTTATAAAATGATATTCAATATGCCACATTCTGAAGCATTTCAAGAAACAGAATGTAAAAAACCAAGTGTCTTGCCTGAAACTGGATTGCAGGACTGGTCTTTATATCTTACTTTTTGTACCTTGCACAAAGGTAAATACTTGTTAATAATATCAACAATACTAATTGTAATATTATGGTGAATAAGGAGAAACTGTAGTATTCTGAACAATGATATTACAATGCCTGCAAAATTCAGATGGCTTTGCAGTTTCATTTTTCTCCCTCAAATCTCTGCCATCTGGGCCTGCACTGACAGTAAAGTACATCTTGTCTCAGTTTACAAGACAGCATCCTGGCATCTCAGCTTATTGGACATTTGTGATATTTTGCATTCATTGGCACTATTGCTAACACTTAATTTCCATTTTTTTCATTAACAGTACAGACCAGACTGTTTCCTGACCCCTGGATTATTCCGTTACAAACTCCCCTTGAAGGTAATCAGAGTTTTGCCTGAGTAAAGACTGCATGATCAGGCATAATATGAGTAACTAATTGCAGGTTGTGCTAAACATTGTGCCAAAATACGTTTGAATTAAGACTTCACTGAGTAGGAGGCCAATAATTTTCCTCCATTGGTGGAAAGGACTAATCCTAACCAGGGAGTGAAGAAGTGGGGAGTGCTAACTTCTCAAATCCTGCTGTCACCCTTTCAAAGGTTTTTTTGTGACTTCAGGCTTTGCATTGTGGGAGGGCACGGCCCAGTACCAAGGATACAATTACTTTTCTCTGCCCCTATTCCTCCAAGCTATAGCAGATAGATTGATTATGACCTCAATATGGCTAAATCCTCTGAAATGTCTAACAACCATGTTTTACAATTTAAATCAAAACATTTGTCATTTTTATGAATCTTGATCATCAGATATTCACTGGAGTTTACATAGGTCCAGATTCTAGTAAATGTGATGCATTATCCACAGTCGTAATGATTTCTATTTTATTCCAGGTTATCAGACTCTTGCAAATTATTAGGGTTGAAAGTAAAGTGTTCTAGATAAAAGGTAATGATTCCTTAGTCTTGGATATATATAGACTCCTTTTAAAAATGTGCTAATTGTCAAAGAAGATTACTTCAGTGCTTGTAGTAGTCCCTGAGCTTGGGAAGTACAGGAAATACCGCAAATTCTGAGGCAACATTATCAGTTCATCTGAGCCCATATTGTTACATTTGTAAATGTGACCATTGTATATGCATGTAACTATAGCATAATGCCACTTTAAAGTAACATAATCATTGGTACATCCTGTTTCCATACCTACAATATTGTAAATTGTTTCTTAAGACAGAAGGTTCAACCACGAAACTGAACAAAACCAAAGACGATGTTTCTTCCCATATTTAAAAAAAAAAATCCAGAAAATAAGTGAGCATTTTTTTTTAATTGCATTTTAACTGTATGTTTTGCAAACAGTTTGCAAAGAATCCCTGGTCACTACTGAAAAAGTTGTAATCTCATTGTGTTTCTACCTGGATAAAAAAAGATAACAGTGATCAATAAGTAGGTCTCTTAGGACAAAATCTAAATAACAGATAGACTAGTTGATGAGGCGTGAACAGAAAACACAAATTAACAATCTGTGAAAGGAGTTGAATTAGTTTATATAGTATTTGAGATATTGATCCTGAAGTCTGATTCGTGTGATTCTGGTGTCTGCAGATTGGATTGTAGAATCAGGCCCTAAATGCTGACAGATAAAACATAGGAGACTATTTATTATGACAAAATATTTTGATGCTGTGTTTGTCAGCAGGAAAAAATAATTAGGAAGTTATAGTAACTCCTCACTTAACGTTATAGTTATGTTCCCGAAAAATTCAAATTTAAGTGAAATGATGTTAAGCGAATCCAATTTCCCCATAAGAATTAATGTAAATTGAGGGGTTCGGTTCCAAGGATTTTTTTTTTTGCCAGATAAAAGGCATTATGTACATTTTACATAATAAGCAATTTAATACTACGCTGGGGAGGAGTAGTGTGCGCATGCTGTGTGTTTACAAACATACTGTACATATAGTACAGTACTATAGTTGGGAGGTGCCCCTGCCTTACCCTACACAGGCACAGCCCACTGGCACTGGAGATGAGGCAGGCAAGGAGGCTGAAGGTGCTGTAGGCTAGGAGAAGCACATTGCACAGCAGCAGCTGCAGCTTCCCCTACTCTGCAAGCACCAAGGGCAGGGGTGGGGGCTCAACCCTCAGCCCACCCACTCCTCCCCTTCCCCCAAGCCTCCACCCTTGACCTGCCTCTTCTCCCCCAACCTCCTCCCCCTTTACTTCTCATGCTGCGTCCTCGCTCCTCCCCCCTCACTCTCCTCCCTTCTAAATGCCACAAGCCAGCTGATTGCCACCGGCAGGAGGGAGGGGGATCCTGTGTGCCGAATCCTCACGCCTCCCCCCTCCCTCCTGGTGGAGGCAATCAGCTAGCTTGCCGTGTTTAAGGGACAGGAGGGAGAAGGGAGGAGCGAGGACTCAGCACAAAGGTCCCCCTCCTTCCCCCCTGCCTCCTGCCCAGGGCAGTCAGCTGGCTTTCAGCGTTGGGGAGGCAGGAGAGGGAGGGGGAGCCTGAGCGCCGAGTGCTTGCTCCTCCCCCCTCCCTCCTGCCCCTGAAATGCCGCAAGTCAGCTGATTGCCATGGGCAGGGGAGGAGGAGGGGAAGGCACTGATCCGCGGGGTCTGCCTGAAGGTGGGAGGCATGGGGGCATAGGGAGGCTGCCTGCTTAAAAGTGGAGCATTGCACAACTTTAAATGAGCATGTTCCCTAATTGATCAGCAATGTAACAACGAAACAATGTTAACTGGGATGACTTAAAGTGAGGAGTTACTGTATAAGGCACTGCAGTCCTCATCTCTTCCAGTACCAAAAACAAAGCAGAATTTTAAAGATTCTTATACCATTGGTAAGGGATGATTTCCTGTAAACAGATGGAGCTGGGAGTCACTGAAACTCTTTAAAACCTCCCTTTTTCTAAAAAGTTAACACAGCCTATCCATGGTCTCTTCTAGTTTTCTTTGCTTTATGTTGTTTACTCTGCTAGTTTGCCTGGAGCTATTTGTGCAGGTTGGTGTATTTGCTTTAATGGATGTTATTTAACAGACAGTATAGCTCATGTTGCTTTTTCTTATTCAAACATCATACTATTCTCATAGCAAAAAGTCATCATCAGTATCAAAACCTGGGACAACTCAAGCTGAAAATATTTCCTCTAGTTCTCACTTAAATGAAATGTGGTATGTGCAGAGATGAAATCTAATAGAGAAATTATAATTATCCTTTCATATATTGCATCTACATATAAATATTTGTACTGCAGTTTCTTTAAAAAATCATAGTGTGAAATACAGAATGAATTTTTATTTATATAGTTTTTACTGTGGATGTTTTGTCCGTTCCAGGATATAAATAATTTTTATATCTTTTCTTTAGACTTACACGCACATTCATTGAAATAGAATGCCTAACCCATCCTTTAGGTGCTCCTTGACAATTATTAAATACACAATAATAAATGTGAGCACAAAATATCACATTTCTCAACTCTGTCCAGGCCCCAAGCAGACAATTTGGCTCTCTCTCTGAATGTTGTAATTCCCTGGTGACCTTCATGCAGTCTGTCAAGGATGTCCCATTGCATCAAAGTAGGGGTAACCAGACTGCACCCCTTCAGCAACAGACTTTGTTTATGGTAAGCTCCCTGGAAATTGCCCAATATATAGTTTCTGACTTGGTCTGTTTTGTCCAGCCTTCTTTCCATGAATCATAGCTTGGGTGAGTAATTCATCTGCTTCTTGCTTCTTTTCCAATTCTTGCAGGTATTTTTCTGTGATTGGCAAAGTACTAAGCATTATATTTACAAAAACTTCTAAAAAACTTTTCCTATATACAGTCTTCCTGTGGTGTGTCTGGGATTGGGGTCCTGGAGAGTGCACCAGGTGTTGCACGATTCTTCCAAGGTACATGCACAATCAAGCACTGAAACCTTATAAATCTCATTTTAAAATGTTGTATCATTCCCTAGGTGGTAACTAGATGGTTTGATCCTAGAGAAGCAAGTAACGATTTTTGGTCAGTTTCCACATGAAATTTTATGCCCGCTAAAAAGTCTCTGAAATGTTCACAAACCCATGTAGGGGGTAGGGCTTCTTTTTCCATTTGTAAGTAGCACTGCTCTGCATTGATGAGTGCTTGTGAGGCTACTGGGTGCCACAGTGACGTTGATTGTTCCTGAAGGACTGCTCCTATCCTATAGAATGAGGCATTAGCTGAAACTGTGGTAATTTTATTTGATTTATTTGAAGGACCAAAACTAGTGGAGAGCTCAGGTCTTACTTTATTTCTCTGAGTGCCTGATTGTTTAGTTCCCTTATATTTGGGATTTTGTGGACTCAGGAGATCTTGTAGTGGCTTTGACTTCTCTGCCAAGTGACGTAGGAATTTTTCCTGGTGCATCACCATGCCCATGAATCAACATATTTCACTGACAATCTGAGGCTCATCCATCTGTGTAATCACTTAGACTGTTTCTGGATCTGTTCTGACCCCTGCTCCATCAATGAACTGGCCTGTCACCTCAATTCTATCTCTAGAAAATCCGCAGTGTCATTAATTGCTACTCCTGCTTTCTCCAGCCTTTCCAGGACTGCTAAGAGATGTTGGGTTTGATAAGGAGAACCTCGTCCAAGCCCTCTGTCACGTTTTCCTCTGGAAGTGTTCAAGAGCAGATGATATACCAAATAAGAGAGTATTGAAACTAAACCATCCAAACTCTGTGATGCAGGTCATTAATAGAGGAGATTCTGCAGCAAGTAGTATCTGTCAAAATCCAGAGGGCATCCAGTTTTGAGAAAACTTTGCTTCACTAAATTTTGGAACAATTAACATCCCTGAACATCCTTCAGCTGCAGTGTCTGTTCTGGAAATGAGACACTTGCCCCATGAGGCTGAGCTCTGCTTTCACCCTGGGTGGTTGTAGAGCAAATGACTTTGCATTTGATATAGGCTGAATGTTGTATTCTTCCTCTAATTTCCCCATTCATTCCTGATCTCAGGTTCTATGTCTAAGATGACTGTTTCTAATATTATAACCAAACTTAGGGGCTGTGATTGATGGGTGGACAAGTAAAGCATGGTGTAAGCCATGTACAACATAGATCTCTTGGGATTTAGTCTTCTCTCTGAGTTTTAGAATGGGCAAAGATTTTCCTTTGACATTGAATAGAGACTGTCCTAGCCTCTAAATATCCTTTTCAGCTCTTGAAGTGTTGGTTCTTTCATCATTCTGTAAAGTGATTCTGGAATCGCTGTTACACCAGTGCCTGTATTTGTTTTGAAGTCTATTTTATATTTTCCCAAGGTAATTGTGGTGACAAATGATGGTTCTTTTGGTTATCTCTTGTGGCTGCCAGGTGTGCAATCTCAGTGTCTTTTAGGTCCTCTTCTTGAAAGATCATTTTGGAGACTTTCTGATATTTGGCTGCCCCTAAAACAAGCCTGTCTCTGCTAAATTCTTCACTCTTTTCCCCAGAGACAGTGTTGGATTAGGTTTTATAGAGTCGTTGTTAAATAATTTGCTGACTCACCCATCTCTTGATTGTTAAGTGAAATCACGTGTGCTCAGAAATCACATTGGCATGATATTCTAATCCAGTCCTCCTTCAACTGTATTGAACTGTTTCCTTTGAGCAGCTGTGAGGCTTCTGGAAAGGATAATGACCTCTGCTGCAAAGAGCAAGGTATTAACTTGTTTCTCCTCTGATTGCTGATCTAAACCAGAAGCCTGATAGAAGCTATGAAATTTGTTTATCCTTAGTGGCCAACCCACAGAGTGTTGAAAATCAAATTCTGCTAAGGATGGTGTTAGGAAAAAGCCTGGGTGAGATGTATCCATCTCTGCTTTTTACCAGACTGTAGATCTCCTCCCCTTTGTTGCTTCTGTGTGGAGTAGTGATGTGATGTGGCCCTTGCCTTTAAGGAAGCAAACTGGTGTTGCTGTGGGCTTAGCTATGGCTTCCATGACCCTTACTTTCCTACCCTTACTCCCTGTTACAGCCTGGATTCACCATAGCAGTTCTTTCTGGGATTTCTGTGTTTTCAGGCCTCTTCTCTGCATTTTTTGCTGCTAGCTCTGTGCAGCCTTTTGGCTGTTCTGGCTGGGCTGGAGGCTTGCTTCTCTGTTTTCCTGCCCCCCCCCCCCTCGCCTCTTCTCTTTTTGCATGAGTGTCCTATGATTGGTTATATCTTTATTCAATTCCACTCTGATACCATATAGAGATGAGAGATCCAACACACCTTGGCTGGGGTGATTGCAAGGCTGGGGTTTTATTTCCTATTTACATAGGCCTGGTCTACACTAGAAAATTAGGTTGGCATAACTACATCACTAAAGTGTGTGAAAAATCCACCCCTCTGAGCAGAGTGGTTAAGCCAACCTAAATCCCCATGTAGACAGAGAGTTGATTACTTATGCTGCTGGGAGAACCCCTTCCATCTACATAGGTAGTGCCTACACTGAATCACTACAGTGGAGCAGTTGTGCTGCTGTATCATTTTAAGTGTAGAAAAGCCCTCAGACTCTTGTGTCCTTGCCCTATGCCTATTTGTGGCAGCTCTAAAATTCAGAAATAACACCACTGTGCCAAGATGCCCTCATTGCACATAGCTCTGGATATTTGCTCCGTTTTTAGGTTATTAGTGTTTATTGCTTATGAGCACAATACTCACTTCTGCTTCTGTTTTAGGAAGAAACAATGATTGTCTGGATCCTAGCTGAGGGGCACATACAAAATGGAGTGCCAGCTCCACTGAATCCTTCCCTCAAGCATTCTAAAGAAGAACCTTTAGTAGAATTATGCATGATTGGGTCTTCAGAGGGTTTTAGAGGTGATAGAGGAAGGGAGAGGAATGCCTGCTGTCTGTGGCATTTTCCACTGAATTCACATTAGATACCTGAATAAATATCCATGCTCAAGTCAGTGCAGCAAAACTGCAAAGCCACAAACTGGCCAGGCATGGGAACAGAGTTGCCTATAGATTTCTACTCCATGCTGGGGAGCTCCAGAATGGGTTAAGCCACCTGAGGCTGGCTGCACATGACATTTTCCGGCTAACAATGTGGTGTACTGAGCTATAAGGTAGTCATTCAAAGGAAGTAGTAGAATTTCTATAGATTGAGTCGTTTGAAACTTTTAACAGGAGAAAACACTCTCCTGTTTAAAATTAAATATACTGAAAGGGAAAAACCCTGCATTATTAGGGGATTGATCAATATGACTTAATAAATTGGCTTATATTGTATTTCTCTGTCTTTGATTCTACGTTGCTGTTTTTTTCCCCTGTAGTACTGTGCATTGTATAGCTAATCAGTCTGTCTTCTCCATTGGAAAGGCCAGCACAGGTATTGGAATTGTCATAAGCCTCCCTTTATGGAGTTTCTTCTGGATTATGCCCTCAAAGGATGGAGGTTATCTTCAGAAGAAAAAGTGTTCTGCTTCCAAAACCCAACAGTCTTATGTAGGATGACCAGACAGGAAGTGTGAAAAATTGAGATGGGGGTGGGGGGTAATGGGAACCTATATAAGAAAAAGACTCCAAAATTGGGACTGTCTCTGACGTCTGGTCACCCTAGTCTTATGGGAACAAAATGGTGATAATAATAGAATATGAGGGTTGGAAGGGACCTCAGGAGGTCATTTAGTCCAACCCCTGATCAAAGCAGGACCAATCCCTAAACAGATTTTTGCCGCAGATCCCTAAATGGCCCCCCTCAAGGATTGAACTCACAACCCTGCATTTAGTAGGCCAATGCTCAAACCACTGAGCTCTCCCTCCACCCATAATTTGGCTCTGTATTCCCCTCCAGCATTTTCCTGTGGCTGTAGAGAGCTTGATTTTCCCTCTCTAATCTTGGAACATAATACCAAGCACTGGGTGGAATCCTCTTGGAATTGTCAGGAGATAATGCAGTGTGTTCAGCTTCCCAGTCATATCTTCCTGTTGACTTGAGAAGACTTATGTGCAAGCCAAGGGCAGTGGGCTGAACAATGTTGGAGAAATGACATATTCCCCCAACTCCCTTATGCAGCCCCAGGTAGGACTCAGCTGGCTTTTAAATTGCAAAATCTTTGAAAAACTGTCTTGCTATGTGATAAGTTTGTAAAGGACAGAATTAACATACAGTTCTGGAAGTATGTTTTTTATGAATAATAACAAACTCTTTTAGTCCTTTGACTGCCAAATTAAAGATATTCCATTCAGTTCATCTGAAGGACACAGTGGAATGAGATAGATAATGAGCCATATGTGCATACAGATAACACTTTTTAAAAAGTATATTTACTCCCTTAGGTTGAGTCATCAGTGGAAATGTGTATCACTCTGATGATTAGAAAAGAGATGATGAGGTCTCTAAATATAAAAATAAAGGAATTTGGGGATTAATATTTTTAAAGGAATGGAAATTATCTAATGAGTGAGGTATTACAAAACAATGGTTTGCAGCTACACTAGCTTTGGCTGTGATCCTGTCAGCTTACAAGTCAAACAGGGTCAAATTGTGGTAGTATTTGGATGGGAGACCTCAGAGGAAAAATATTATTACTGAAGTATGTGTTCATTGTGATTCAGTAGATGCTACTGTTCTGTTTGAGTCAATGCCTTGGTATAGTGTGGTTTTCTAGTCAAGAATACCACGGTGGGTGGGTGGTTGATTGTTTTGCAAAATGAGATATAAAACCAAAGACTTGACTACTTGTGATCCCTGCAGATTCCAGGGGACTTTTTCTAATGGTAATTCCTAATTGGTTAATTATATTTTTCTTACCTAAAATTACCTATTTAGTTTCATTTGCTTAAGCAATTCTTCACTTTCTTCCCTAAAGATTTGTGAAGTGTTGTTGTGCACTGTTGAAGGGCTTCCATGTTTCATCCAAGAGGCGGTTGTATTTAGTGGATCAAGGGATCCTTTTATTTATCTGTCAGTTCAGTTTGGGTAGTACGCTGATATTTTTCCTGTTTAAAGGTGCTGCTGTATAAATGTAAGATATTATTACTATTGTATTCTTAATTAGTTTTTAAAAGGGGAGCACCATGAAGCACAAAATCTCAGGTTATTGTAGCGAAATAATGAAGCAATTGATGGATGAGAAGACAGTAGAAAAATACAGGGTAAATTAATCCTGGATGAAATATACTCCTATGCAAGAGGGCAGCTCCAGGTCTATGCATCACTTTTATTTCACATACACCATGTTTTGAGGATTTAACTAGAACATAAAATAGTGTACACACCTTGTTCTGTCCGGAGCACCAGCAGAATTTCACCTAGCGCAAATAAGTGAAACTCTACTGAGGTAACTGTAGTTGTACCCACTTATGCCAACAGTGAATTTGACCTCATTTCTTGAATCCAGAATTGATGGGTGCGCTTGTAAAATGTATTAGTTGAATGACATTATTAGTCCAGTATAAGAGAACTTTATATCCGTGTTATGCAGAAACTTTTTACGTGCAGACATTGGCACCAAGGATAGGTTATGATTTAGCCTTGCTTTATGTGAATTTATACATGAAACAAGGGGAAAGCACTTATTTCTGTGAATGTGGAATCATTTCTACTCTAATTTGGTTTGGATCAAAGGTACAAACAACTTTTTTCTCAAAGAGAAGTCAAGATAGTTCATGGATTATTTAAATAATATACATCAATCACATTTGCTATCTCATTTAATCCCACTGAAGCAAATTGTCTGGATTTAATATCAAGAAATGTAAATGGACAAACTAAGTGTGAGAATGTTCCTTAAAATATCAGACAGGAACAATATTCTAAATGCTACTTGTTTTCACTACAACCTACTAATTAATGGTCTGCTATGTAGCAGGTTTTTCAGGAGCAAGAGGATTATTAAGAATCCCCAAGAATGCCCATTAAAATTAAAGACAATGACAGATACTTTTTATCCTGAGGGGTTATATATAAAGCAGATTGTTAGAGCAGTAGTGAAACTAGAAAATATAGCCTGAGAAATGGTAGTCTAAAGAAGCCATAGGAGAGAGAGGGGAATTCTCTTTTCCCACTGTAGCTACATTAACCCTTTTAACAAAAAAAAAAAAGAGATAATTTCCAATTACTGTCATTCTGACATAAGGATTGAAAGGATGCCATATTTTCTATGATGCTGTAATACAGGTATATTGCCTTGTTTAAACTGCTACAGCCTTAACAATATGCTGAAAGAGGATGTTTTCCCTTATCCACACAGGGACATAAACAATGCATGACATCTGAAAGATATTTGTCATATATTTTATGAAATGTCAATGCTGATTTGATTATGTGTGAGAGACACTGAGACTTCTGAAGATGAAGACTACACAGTCTAGCAAAAGAATGTGATAAGGAAAGGGAAGTCCAAATGCAAGCATAAAAGGGAGGGAAAGGCATTACATTTCATCCTCTTTAATTTTGTCTCCTTGCTTGTACCTTTATGTGTACATAATGGAATCCACCTATGGTAAAATTAAATAGAATGAAACTCTGAACCTGAGACATTGTTTATTATATACTGCATTGCAATATATAAAACACAATTCTGATGATAGAGACCCATCTCTTATAGTGAAATTTTTCTGTGCAAATGCCTTCACTATGGCTCCTTTGTCCCTGCATCTGTGTCAGATAGCTAGACCCAACCATGAGGCAGATTCTCAGGGAGAGCGCTGTGGAGAAATACACTGGCACCATAGTTGTTCCCAGAGCCTATTCCTACTTAATGGCTGAAGTAGCTTCCATAAGCCATGCAGTCGCTGCTACAGCTCACTCTGGCATGCTTCAAACAATCTGTGCTCTGTTTCCTGGAAGTTGCTGAGTGGGGGAGTCTGGGTAGGAGAGATTTACCGGATAGAGTGCATATGCACTAGAAAAATATGATGATACATTCTTGAGACTAGAGTCAACTGTGATATAAAGTTGAATATGTGAGTAGAGGGAAAGGAACACTTGGTAACTGCACTAATTAATTTGCAGACTCTAAAGCAAATACCCAATAACAAATTATAACACAGAGGAAGCATATCATATCAACAACCCTTTCTCTCTGGCAGAAATGACATAGCATGAATGAAATATTCATTTTGGATTTCTGTAGATTATGCTACGAGGACTGCACGTTGGACAATAGGGAGAGTTCAAGCAACAAAAGGTGAGGGAATAGAGGTCCCATCTAGGATGTTAGGAAAAGCCTCAAGTGATACTGTAAGGTAAACTAAGGTTCTCTCATTATTTCTTAAGGGGAGAAACTTTGGTGTGTTTCACATTAGACGGATATATATATTTGGGAACCATGTAGAAATCTGAAAAGTAACATATTTCCAGCTTTGCATCTGTACTCTTCTTAGTGGTCTGAGTTTGAGTTCTCTGTTAGTCTAGTTTTTCTTTTCATTCTTACATGTGCAGTATCTGAATGTTTGGATATAGCTTATTGAACCTTACCCTGTTTTAGACCCTCTCTGTACCTCCCTTTTTGGCTGTGACCCCTATACTTTTTGTGTGGATTAGCAATGTGTGACCTGCTTTTGGATAAAATAAGAACTGACTAAACAACCTTGCCTACAATTAGAATTGTATCAGTTTCTATGATAAAAAAGGATTGGCTAACTCTTTTCCTCATTATTTCTTACTTTAATTCTCCTTAGCATTCCTGGTTCTGCTTGTGGCTGGACTGAAACTTCTGAAATGCCATAAGGGAGGCTGATCTTGTGGTGTGTATTTATAATCTGACTAGAATTAGGAAGATATAGATAGATATAATTATATTGACATAACCTCCTATGTGGACACTCTTATTTCACTGTAAAAGTGGCTTATTTGGCTTAGTTTAAACTGCCTCACAAATAACATAATGTTTGTTTATTTTTATTTTTATTTTTTTTAAAAAAAACATTACTCACATCATAGTACAAGTATCTACACAGGGTACAATTATATTGGTTTCAAATCACACCTTAGCTTATACTGAAAAAAAAATCCACGTACACAAGACTTAATTCTCTTTCCCAGATGATAAAAATATCTCCTAGTTAAGTACATTCTGTGACTCTCTCATTTAAATATTAAGGTTCATTTGAAATATAGTATGGTAATGCCCTTATTGACAGAATTTTTGTTAACTGAAATGCCTCAAGTCACATTTGATTATGCCCACCCTCCCCCCCGTGGTTGAATTGTACCCATGGATAACAATGGTAAGCAGATTTGTCAACTGAATGATTTTACAGGGGCCACGTTCCCTTCATAGCCCCTCTAAATATAGCCATCTTGCAGTGTGGGCTGGCGTTCTGTTTACTATGTGGGTTCCAAGTTCCTTGAAAATGTCCAGCCTTTCCAAAGCCTGCCCATATCTCTTCACTATACTGTCGTCTTGGGAATTAGGAAGCCATAATTTTCAGAGCCTCCTGTCTGGGTTTCTGGGATAAGGTATTTACATCATGAAAGGTTTTCTATGGGCCTGTGAAGCCAATTAACCTGCCTGCTTGCACCTGGAGAGTGAACCAGGCCTAATTAGAGATGAAGCCCAGCTAGAGAAAAGCCTCACCTCACACATCTTCATGAGCTGGGTGAGCTAGTTGTGAGATGGAACCTGATGGGAGATAGGGGTCCTGAGGAGCTGCAACCTGCCTGAACCACTGAGTGAGGAGAGGAGAGAATGTGTTATAGTATGCCAGTCCCTGGGACCTGGAATTGATCAAGGCACAGAAGCCAAGTGTTAGAGAGAAGGGCAGTTTAGAGCAGCAGAGGCATATGTGTGATGAGTTGGCTACCAGCTGAGCCCAAATGGGGTAAAGGTTTTGTATATATTTCTGTTGGACTTTGGTAAAGGACTCTAGGATCCCCAGAAAGGGGAAGGCTTTGTAAAGTGGTATGGCTGGGGGAACAAGACTCTCCTATAGCTGGAGTAGTCCAAAAGACATTGAAGGACACTGAGACAAGGGTGCTGCAATGCCACAGCCAGCAAGAGAGGAGGTGAGCTGGGTTGGCAACTCATTACACTTTCCTACTGAGGTTTCATTGCTGATTCGCTGAAAGTTTTGGAGGCCTCCTGGAGTTTTGGGGAAATTGGGAATAAACAGGTGTATTTCCTTTACACTAGAATAGAATTGTGTATTAGAGCATTTGGATGGTCAGTTACTTCAAATATATAAGAAGATTATAGATTATAATAGCATATTGCTCATATGTTAACTAAGTATTTATGGATATGGAAAGTGGTGGCACTGGCTGGAGAAAACTGTCTAAGGTTTTTTTTACTGCTCTACATCACTAAATTGTGGTTTGGCCACTCTGTCTCAGAGTCACTGTCTATCTCCTTGTTTTCCATCTGCTCGGTGTGGCATGTATCGTGTGCCAGCCTTATACACAGAAACAGCATACATCCCCCAGCATGCCAACTCAACTGCAATGGATGGCACACTGAGGAGGTGGAGCCACTGCTCTGCCCACTCCTTACCTACCTGTACCAGAGACAGAGTAACAGCTCTGGTGAAGGGGCATATAAAGACGTACTTAATGCTCCTGCATGGACATGCCATAATCTGACCATAGGTAACAGATGGTATTTTTGGAAGATTTTCCTAGGAGGTTTATATAGGCTTTTTTTTTTTTTTTCAAGAAAAGCTAGGAAATAATAAGCTTTTTATTAAACAGAAGGAAGAGAAGACACCACTCTTCCTGCATTTATCATTTGATTGTGTGCAGACTTGTTCAGGGTTCAGATAAACACAGTCACATTAAATTTGCTGTGAGTTCAACCTTCCCAGCCTGTGACAGTGCTCATTTTATCAACAAAGACAAATGAAGGGGCAGAAATTGTAGCCTGGTCCCTTCCATTTCATCATTGTCAGCCTTAAATAAAATCATTCACTGCAGATAGGTGTTTTGGTTTGTTTGTTTTTTTCCTTTTTTTCTTTTTACTCTTCACCCTCCAACGCTAAACTGTCAGGCTCTCTCCTGATATGGTGAAGAGCTCCAGTAGCAGTAATTTAAAAAAAAAAAGACAAAAAAGACTTAAATTAGCTTTTTAACCTCATTCTCCATAAATATTCTATTCTCACAGAGGCAGCTCTGAAATTGTATGGGTATTTCCTGTTGTAGATGTCATTTTTCTTATAAAGGAAATGAGGGGAGGGTTTTCCATTTGTAATGGAAAAAAGAGTTTCTATTAAAAATAACTCAGTATTTTTTAAAGATAATGAATACTAGGCAGCTGAAATTCATCTATAAGAAGAAATCGTTTTCTCCATGGCTTTGCATATGCAACACAATTCATACAGAGGGTTTGACCAGCCTTGCTGACCCATTGACTGCAGTGGGATTACTCATGTAAAAGCTCCCTGGTGTAAGTAAGGAGGTTGCAATCTGATACTAAACAAAAGTGTTTAAACTAAACTTTAAAATATTCTTGGTAAGAATGTCAGGGATTGCACAGGAAATAACCACATTGTTATTCAGCATTTGTGAGTAGGTTTTGTTGAGTGGTGATCTTAATGATAAAAAGTACACTGTTTGTCCATAAAACAGCTTCAGATATTTACATGATCTGAACAGCTATTAAGCCTTGCAATTTGATACTTAGTTGCATAAAGAAGATTTGATTAGGTCAAATTTGAGATGAGGCAGATTAAATTAGGTCAGGCAGATTTCAGAGATACCTGCCTTTCTTTTCCTTGCAAAATAGGATTAGATTACCCATCAAATTGCTCTTGTCTTGTATGAAATGACTAATATACAACCCAAGGAGAATGATTTATGTAAGCAAAGCAATTTATAACAGAATAAAACATGCACAGTGAAATACAAAGAAAGTTAGAAAATGTGCACACGTTTTGCAGATCTGAGTAAAGGTCAAAGGAGCATCCACTGGAAGGACAGTAAGATTGCCAGGATAAACTACTATATCCCATAAATTATGATTTAGTAACACGGTATCAGAATACAATATAATTTAACTCATCAATCATTACTGAGAATATTTGGAGGATTTTTCCTTCACAAATTACCAGATGTTGGTGTAAAATGGATTTCTGAAAATGGCATATTACTCAAATTTGTAATCTATTTGATTAAGATTAAATACAGCATTATTTCAGTTGTTAATGTTTAATTTATAGTAGTTTCAAAAATACAAGACAAAGGGAATAGTAGTGATGCAATGCAGATACACTACAGTTGCATACTGGCTTTTAGTAATGCAATTCACCATATTTTACAGAGCAGAGGAGTCCTGGCAAACTTTGTTGTAACTATTTCACTAGAGATTAGAACTAATAAAGTTACAATAACTCTTTCCTTCAAAGATTTACAGAGATTGAACAGATTAAGGATGATATTCACCCCTCATGCAGAAGGCCCATAAAGCTGCACACCACATAAATCCCACCTAAACTCTCTCAGTCAGGTTTAAGTGATATATTGGCCTTGTACAAGCCCAGTGCACTGGCATGGATTTCACTTTAAGGGCCTGATTCTCAGTGGAATCTCACTATAGAAATATTGCTGTAACGGAGTGGAGAATCAATCCCAAGGTCATAGTTACTGTGAATCAATGCTTATGTAAGAAGAGTGTGAATGAATGCTCCCCTGATAGCTAGCTGGGAGCAGGGGAGACTTTGGGTGTGTTTATGTAAATAAAGTTTGTTCCTGCTCTGCTTAGATATTCAGCACATAGAGCGGTGCCAAAGTAATCAGTTTTGGCTGATGTTGGGTCCAAATCACATTACTACTGAATGCAGGGATAGTGAAATGCTGTTACAAAAATGTTGTAATTATTGTAGGAATAAAGGGAAGCAGGACTGTGCTTAACCTGTCCCAAATGAAGGGGGGTCACTTTCAGTGGCAGGACCTTGTTCAGCCAGGGGCTTGAATGCCAGAGTCCTGTGAAAGCAAGAGGGTTGGGGACAGATCCCAGCCAGGAGGTGTATGGACTCTCCCTAGGAGTCCCCAGATTGGTTTGACCCGTTCCTTCCCACTGTTCAAAGAATAGAGCTAAATAGTCTTCATGAGGAGCCCCTTTGTTATTTTAAATGCTCAATTCAAGCTACAAATCAGTTGTGGTGGGACTGTGTTTCTGCCCAGAGCTGAAAATCACTGAGAGCTGAAAACACTTGAGATGGGGCAGTGTTTCTGCCCAGCCAACAAAGAGCTGAAAGTCACTAAGAGACTGAAGTGCAGACGTCACAGCAGAGAGAGGCAGGTGGCAGAAGAAGATGACTGACAGTTGGCTGACGAATGAGGGGCTGGTGAGGCGGAGAGGCGCAGTGAGCAGCACAGCGAATAAGGTGCCTCCTTACTTCCACCCATGGTAGGAGGTGAACTCTGGGGCTGCACTAACCAAGGATAGCAACTGCGAGTGGAGTGCAGAGAAGGGACAGGCACGCTAAAGGGCCTTTTGGGTTGCTTGTCTTAAAAACCTGATGGGAAAAGGACACTGTCCAACTTACTTTGGGGTGGGTCTTGTTCATGGTTTATGAACCCTATTTGTGGTATTTTCCCAAATTAATGCCGAATTACTTTCCCCTTTTATTAAAAGTTTCTTTTCTACACTCAAACTCTGTGCTTGTGAAAGGTGAAGTATTGCCTCTCAGAGGCACCCAGGGTGGTGTGTAATTTTCCCAGGTTACTAGGTGGGGGCTCAAGCTGGCTCTGTGTTGTATCAATGGAAAGGAACCCTAGATATTGAACCTGGCCCTGGTTGCTGCTGGCTTCACCTGGCAGAAGGGTTACACTTATTATTTAAACAGTTGTAATATGACTACACAGCAATAAACTGTAGTTATGTAAAAAGGTTTTAAGGGAATTTACAGGAGCATGAAGTTCATCTGATTTCAGGTTTCATAATTAATTCAAAGTTCAAATCATAAACAAACCTAGGCTAACTTACAGTTGTACATCAATGGTATTCTCACAGGGTTTGAACGTGTCAGTTTCAGATTTTTGGATGACCAGAACTTGAAATGTAAAGCCTTTAGAGGGCAAGTTCCTCAACTGTTCTAAATACTACAGTAATTTCTTCATTTAAATCAGAGCTGTGTTGATTTACTGCAACTGAGGAACTGCCTCAGAGGGTGTAAACCCATGTGAATCAAAGCTGAATACAATGTTCCCATGTAGCCATGTAAAGTGATGTTGCTGAGTTTTACCCAAACTAATGAATGTTTGGTAGGTCAAATAAACACTGAAGTGAAACAGATCCATTTACCATATCTGAAATCAATCTACTAATAGTATATTACTAGTTTCTGAATATTTTTACTCAAGGCATCACCAAAATCTGATCTGCTTTTTCTTCCCATTTGCCTAAGATTATAATTGATCAAAGGCAAAGTGTCAAACCCAATAAAGGATCAAAGGTGTGGCTTCTGCTGAAAAAAGTGATGCAGTTGTTCAAAGAGAAGTGTCTGTCAGATTTTAGTCAAGGTCTGAGAGCACAGGACCTTTTCTAGCCTTGTGATTGGCTAATGGGAGCCTTTTCATACTGATCCAGTGGAAATATGGTCATTAAGTAGAATAATGATTGTAACTACCAACAGCAGACATGAAGTCATGTGGGTAATTGTAGACTGGGGTTAATAAGTTGTATGTGCTCAATTCAGCACACCAGCCCATAAATCGTTATGGGCTGATATCAAATTTTGCACATAAATACATATGCAGTGCAGACTTCGGCCTGATTCTGGGTATAACCACCATCCTAATTAAACATATGGAGGATAGTTAGAAAACGTTAAAATAGGGTGTCTTTGATCACTGCAAACTTTTTGTAATTAATTGAGTTCTAAAGAATTTTAGCCATTACTGTAGCTCTAAATTTATATTAAGGGCAATAAATAGATAAGACTATGCAAAGTATCCTACCGAAAATTAAAGTGAGATGCATGGTTGGAGAGACAAGGGTAAGCAAGGTGTAAGAAGGGACAATTAAGAGAGAAAGCTGGGATAAGAATGAATTGATGCAAACAGGAGTGAAAGAGAGTTGGGCAGAAGAAAATAAGTGGAGATAAAGAGATAAAAAGGATGACAGGAGGAACTGATTGAGAGAAAGGAAGGTAGTGTTTAAAGAAGTATTCGGGCATTTGAGGATGTATCCAGTCAGACTGTTTCCCTTTCAAAGCAAGAAGATTTAGTAGCACACTTTCACATTAATAGACGTACATCATGCACAACATTACAATAAGCCTGTAGCTTGAGCTGACATTGCACAATATTACACACTTCCTCTACTCTTCAGTGCCATTTATGTTTTTTTATACATATGTAAGTCTTGTTATCCATAAAATTGTGGGTCTATGAGCCTGCAAAGAAGCATGATTTTGTAGCATGGCTATTGAGAGATGACCTGAAGAAGCTGTGTAAGCTCAAAAGCTTCTGTTTCTTACCAACAGAAGCTGGTCCAATAAAAGATTTTACCTCACCCACCTAGTCTTTTAAAGAGATAGTGTCATAGAAATGCAGTTTTGATTTAGAACGATTAGCCTGACTTCAGACTCTCTCATTCATAATATTCTGCCTTATTCCCCAGCAAGAGAGTCCACACATTTCAGATCCAGATTTTATATCTCCAAATTTCATGGATGTTTAGATATGGATTATTTAATTAATGTACTGTATTCAGTTGAGCCGTTTGTAAAGGACTACTTTCTGAAAACTAGAGTTACTGATGTAGTAAGAGGAGGCCCTGAGATATAAACCTTGGTATCAGAGGCCTGGTATGAGGCCTAAGACCTGAACTAAAGTAATGGTCAAGACTGGCTAACATAAAGCAAAGTGAAGCTGTGAGCCAAAGGCAGGCCCTGCTCACAGAAGCTGGCAAGGAAAGGGCTGATGCTGCAAACAGAGACATACCTAAAAGATACTGAACACTAGATATCAGAACATTCGCATCCTTGTACACTCCAAACAGATAACAAGGAACAAGCTGAACCATCCCAATGACAGGGACAAAAGGGTAATATGATGGATAGAGTTGTTTTATTCAAACCAACATGTACAAGGTGAGAGGTGGCACCTTACTGCGTAGAGGGGTTGTACCCTGCTACGTAGAAGGGTTGTACCTCAATACGTCAGGAGTGATATGTAACTTGTTTGTACCTGTGTATAAGAATGCATCCCTGGAGCAATGTCTTTGTCCAGCCTTGTCCACTGACTGAACTGAGTCCATTGCCAGGGGGCACATACTCGTAGTATATCCTGTAGAGTAAAATCTAGAGGGAACTATCATTGTGCTTCATTTGACAATAAACCTGGCCGAAGTGCCTTCGTAACTTATTTGACTCTGTGGTCATTGGCAATTCTCTCAAGATCTGCTGTGTCAGCTATCTGCGCAGAGCTGGAACAGCACACAGAGGGAACACACGCACGCAGCCGATTGATATCAACATTGAACAGAGGAGAGCACCACATTGGTAGCATCTGACAACAACTGAAACCACAGCTTTGTAGGAGAAAAGTGTGTTTGTAATCATAGTAACCCAAAACACACAAAATCCAGGTTACTCTCTGTCTCTAAATTACTTCCATATGTAAGAGCTACTCCTCCCATGCCCTAAGTCTAAATAAAGTGGCATCCAAATAAATGTACCAATAACTTTGTTTAAATTAAGTTGTATGTATTGCAAAGACAGTGTATTATAATGGAGATTTTAGGCCCCTGTAACTATAGCATGTCTCAGCAACTCTTTTAATATTTGATCTTGCAATGTGCTGAGCACACATTGAATTTGGTGGGAGATGAGGCCAACCTGTATTTTGCAGGGTCAAGCCCTTAAAGCAGCTTTTGTTTTTTTGCTGCTGAGTCTCTCACCATTGACCAGACTTTGCAATGCAGTAGACAACACTGATGTCGTTTAATAATAATACAAAATTACTGAATTTGAAGCAATGAACAAATTGTACAAAAGATACTGAAGAAATTGCAAAGCTCATATTTAGTATGGTATTGGATCTCCTTTACCTTGTAGGTCCCTCTTGGCTTAAAAAAATATGCTGAAAGTAGTTTTGCCTGCATTGGGACTGCAGAATCAGACCCAAGGTAAACACTATCCAAGATGTCAAAACATTTTGAATGAAAATGTTTGTTAAAAAATAGTCTGTTGTGGGGGGGAGATTATACTTTTTATTTATTTTTGTGACAATTTTAATGAACATTTTTTATGAAACACATTATCAAAATGATCATCAACATTTTTGTCAAACTCCAGATTTTGATTAAACCATCTACTGAAAACTGGTTTTTCTGTAAATGAAAATTGTATATGATCACTCTGAGAATATATTTGATCCAAAGTTCACAAAATCATTTTAACAGTGTCCATTTTGATGCTTTCACATAAAAACAAATTAAAAACTTCAACTTTGTGAAATTGTTTTTCCATTTTCTAACATGCTCTTAAAACAATGGGCCAGATTCTGGGGCTTTGAGCTGTGACGAGTGCTGGATCCAGAATGGGTGGGAGGAGAGGTGTCCCAAAGTCCACTTTCCAGTCCATTCTTCTGTTCAGTTGGACATCAACCAGCATTGACCTAATTTAGACTAGGTAGTTTATGCTCTACTAGTCAGGGCTATAATACAGTGGCAACTGGCTCTAGCATCTTCCTCCTCCTCCTAGCCCAGCTATGCCTGTGAACAACCCATTTGTCTTGGTTAGGGAGTCAAATGACTGATTATGTTAGCTTTATGCTTCCTGGGGATTTCTCCTACATGAAGGGTTTCCTCATTAATGGAACCTCTATTTCTCCTTTTTTTTTGGCTGCCAGAAAGCACATGGGCTAGTTCTCCACTACCTTGTACACCTCTACCCTGATATAACATGACCCGATATAACATGAATTTGGATATAATGCGAATTTGGATATAACGCGTACTTTGTGTAGTCATTTTCACCTGTACTAAGTGAAAGCAAAGTTGTGGTGCACTCTGATTTGGCAGCATTTTAAAACTACTTAGCACTGCTGTAAATCACTACATGAGGTACAAAGCAATGGAGAATCAGATACACTATGTTATGCATTTTGATAGTCCAAATAACCTCTTAAGTCTGGCCAGAAATGTGGCATGTTTCCTCATTCTGTCTGTTGTTTTGAAGCCACGTTCTGCAAAATCTTTATGCATGGAAAATCTAACTCCCTTCAAACCCATGCTCACTACCAAATAGTGCAACTCACCTAAGTCAAGGCAAAGTGTGAATTGCTTTGGTTGTTGTATAGTTTTCAAAGACTCTATTGATAAGAAAACGTTTTTGCTGTATCTACCTCCAGCATTGAAAGAAAGTCAATAAAAGCAATTTAACATTTTCATCTTGTGTCTCAGGATATTATTTCTTGCTTAAAAAAGAAAATAAATGTTAAAAATAATAGTTAAATGTGTAACAAATCCCCATTCAACTGTTCTCTGGGGAGGTAAAAACGTGACAGAAACTGTCGACTACTTTCTGCTAGAAATGTTGTGGCCATGACTTAAAAACTGTAAATTCAGATACTGTTGCATTTAGGGTGACCAGATAGCAAGTGTGAAAAATCAGGACAGAGAGAATAATGGGCACCTATGTAAGACACAGCCCCCAGTCTCAGGACTGTTCCCGTAAAACTGGGACATCTGGTCACCCTAGTTGCACTCCATAATGGTGATAAAATGTGGATGTTGAAAATGACTTTGGCTTCAAATGGGACCTGTGTGCTCTAATATGTCTTGTTATGTTAAATACAGAATGAGATCTTCAGCTAGTGTAAACTGACAAAGCTTCACTGATACCAACAGAGCTATGCTAATTTGCACCAACTGAGGATCTGGCCTGTGCAATGCATTGTAAAGACCAGAGAAGTTTTCATATTTCAAGCCTTTTCACCCCCTCCCAGAACCATCTCATTATCTATCTATTTTTCCCTTCCTATTATTACAATATCTAGTTGTGTTTGGTTTTTGTTACGTGTAAAACTCCAGCAAAAACAGCATAAAGCGAACCCATGAAAACAAATACACCTCTATAATGTAACAACCCTTTCCCCAGTGAGATGATTTTTGGTTTGTCAGAGTGTCTGTTTTGGAGAGTATCTTCAGGGTCATCTTCCTAGTGTCAGAGCAGAGGTTAACTCCACTCCCCTAGTGGAATAACACTCACAAGAAGAGGTAAGAGGCATCGGTGTTAAAACTAGGGGTGCAGTGGTGCTGTAGCACCTCCTGGCTTGAAGTGGTTTCCCTTATATACAGGGTTTTACAGTTTGATTCAATGGCTCTCAGCACCCCCACCCTCCTGGTGGGAGGAAGCATCTGGGACACAAGGAATGGGGCCCTCACCAGGCGAGGACTGGGACAGAAGGCAGCAATGCAAAGAACAGAGGATAGCACATTCAAATGAAACTGAGCTGAGAGATTAGCCAGCATGAAAGCAAGGGCATGACAGTGATGAGCAATAAGCAGAGGCAGTAGCACTTCCTCACTCAAGTTGGAGTGCTGCCACCTTTGCCAGCTCTTTGGTCCATTTGAAGCTACCTACCTCCCATGGCACAGTGTAGTATTCAGGGACCTGATTAGATCCATATTGGGTTTTATCAGAACACCCTATATGCATGTTCCTGTAAAATCTGCATATACACACTTATGATCATGACTAGCAACTTAAGCATCAAACCATGTGACCCACAATCCCTGGGGGTTCAGAAATTATAAGTGCTGTGGTGTACAAGTCAGGCTCGATGATGATTGGGATTCTTTCCTATAAATCTATGCAACTGCAGTTGCTGGAATAGAAAGAGAACTGGCTTGGTAAATGTAGTGTGTTGGGAAACCACAAGTAAGCTGGCCCACTACAAGCTCTGCTTTGGGCCAGCACAGCATGTTTACAATGGGGGTTTGTACTGGGATAGCCCCTTCTGTGTAGTTACACCAATATGAATTTCCATAATATAGACAGAGCCTCAACCTCTTCTAAATAGGAAGAAGATTAAAGAAATATCTGGATAATGACACAGACTGATTTGACACAAAAGTAAGTATGTGTAATACATTAATCAGTAGGTGTTGTGTCTCCCCCTCTATGTCCAATCCCAGAAGATACAGGTCTCTGACAGCTCTTGGCTTGAGAAGTTGGCTATGTAGCTTGTAAGCTTATTTCTTTTTTATGAACCGAAGAAATCATCCATACAAAAGTACACAGAATACAAACTGAAAGGACATTGCAAATACCACTGAATACACAAGGCTTTTTTGAATTCATGTGTGCAGATTTTTTTATTTTATCTTATTTTGGAGGAACTTTCCCACTTCCACTTGGTGGGGGGGGGGACTTTGGTCTCATTTACACAAGATTTTGAAAGAAGAGTAGAAAAGTAGAATGGTTTGGATCAATGTAGTTTCACCATCAAGAGGAGAAAGAGACCTTCCCTTCACAATATATGAGGTGAAAGCAGGAAAATTTACCAGATTCTTATTAGCTGAAATTATTTGCTGCTGCTTTATTACACCACAAAATGTTTCAGCTTGAAAGAGAATAAGTGCCACTCTCTTCAAATCACTCTGGGTTTTTATCTAACGATCCAATAAATTAGTGATTGTTTGAGTATGTATTGTGTTTCAGGACTTAGTGGGAAGTTGCCAAGACTTTTATTGAGTGGCAATATTTTCTTCTGGTTCTCCGTTTCTCAGAGGATCAGCAGTTAATATAGCATTTTGTGTTACAATTAAATTAAAGTGCTGGAGATATGTTTCTTTCTACCTTCAATTTTTTTAATTGAGTAATGTCTTAAAAGACCATTTTAATATAGTAAGTGCACTACTTGTATGAATGAGGCTTCACATGTTAAATTATGTGTGGGTTTCTGCTATTAGGGCTTCTAAAAAAAGGCTTATTATTATAACATTTACATATTGACAAAAGAAATACATCTAAAAAAAATCTATTTTGGAGTGAATTATACTGTGTGCTGTTCAGCAGAAATAGAATTGCTGGCATCAAATCTTTTAAAATCACCCCAATAAAGAAAGAGAGCTTAAACTGGCATATCTCTACTTCAGTCAATGGAGCTGTGCAGATTTATACCAGCTAAGGACTTATCATAGTGTCCTATGCAAATGATTGTTTCACCTTCAGTCTGCCTGGATTCCATTTCAACCTGTGAATAAATCCTAACATTCAAAACAAAACTCATTTGTAACCTGTTTTTACATCTAGGACACTGGCAGACTAGGCGTCAAATGAGAACTGACAAACTCACAGATGGAAGCCAGGCTAATTCACTTGTATATTAGTGTAGCTCAAAGTGATTGTTAAATGTGTAAGAATGTATTTGGTGTTTAATTTTAATGAAACTACTTGAAGGCTGTAAGCATTGTTTTCACGTGTCTGTATCCTGGTAGAATGTAATAGCAAATTTTTTCATTCTGTACACCCCTGTACCTAAATAGCCCATCAAACAAGAAAGAAATCTTGTGTAATGCAGATGAAGAATGTTAGCAAGTCCTAGAGGACGGGCTAGTTTTAGAGCATTGTGGGTTTCATTAGTTTTATTTAAGTAATGTGCATTTTCTGGCACATCTAAGAAGAGTCAAGAAAGGGAGGGAAAAAACAAAGACACAATACTCCAGCTACCTATGTAGACTCCATTCGAATTTCACTATTCCTGAAATAAACTATGATCCATATTTCCCCTTCCTGTGGAGAACTCCATATAAGGAGGGGGAAGGAATATGTTACATCCTTCTTACTAATTTTCCTACAAAACATCTTCGTAATATGAGATCTTTGCCTTGGGGCAATTTTCCACAGAGCAACTCCCAACTGCATAAATACTGAGGAGCCACAGAGGCAGAAACTGGCTGTATGATGGTTGTTTCTTCATAGGCTTCACTGCCCCTTTCTCCATGGTAACTCTATGGAGCTCTGCTGCCATTGGCGGGGTCTGTCTTTGGTTGTTCAGTAGCAACCATAACGTGGAGAATTAAGAGGGGCACCGGTTTAAATTTCTGACCCAAATTCTGTGAAAAAATCAGACCGACCACTGATGGGTGGTGCCAGCCAAGCTGGTATCACTTACAAAACCCTGCAGCCCAAAAGGTTCCAGTAATGGTGGGAGGGCAATGCCACTGAGACAAAAATTCCCAGTCCTTCCATGTAAATCAGCATGCTTCCACTTAAGTGAACAGATTTAGGGTTAAGACTTATGTTGAGTTACACCATCTGAAGATCTGGCCTTTATACTGTAAAAGGTTATTAAGCAAGTAAAGAATTTTATGGCTGATTATAAGGGGAGTCTGCTTAGAATGTTATATGCTTAGAATTATACACTAAAACTAAAATAATAGTTTAAAACCTCCTACCAAGTTTAGGAAAAACTTGATACTAAAAGCCTTCTGGATATTTTTCATGTAATTTAACTGTACTGGATGGGGCTATTGTAAGTGACACGCAGATATTTTCTTCCATCTGATGCTCATCTTATATTAAGGAAGTAAACAGACTTGAGTGGTATTGAGCAGTATTATTTCATATTTTTGTCATATTGTATTACAACTTGAAAAGACTGAGAAATCATCTTCAGGTGAAAGGCATCTGAAGGATATTGTTTTCAAGATAAATTAGAAAGTGTGTTCAGCATAAGGTTAAATCTTACAGCATCTATTACCACTATTAATACCCTGTAGCAGATTTCTGCTCCTCACAGCAATAGCCAGAGGTTCAGTAGTTATAATAAACTGTAGAGAAGGTGGGCACAACAGTTAAAACAAATAGATAGCAACCTTCTTTAGTGCATCTGCTGAGAAGGGACCAGGAGCATGTAATACCATTTATATGTAATTTGGTAATCAGACTGGAGAAAAGCAGTCAAAAAAGATTCTATTAATTTAGAGCTAAGCCATTTTAATATTTAAAAAATAGACACTGCCACTAACTAACCCTTGACAGCATTAAGTGATATCACATCACCAGGAGGGATATTGCTGTTTGATGCCTGATGAATAGCATTACAGAAGCTGAGTGTTATCAGCTGAAAATGATAAAAGACTTGATCTTTAGTCTAAGTTCCCTGTAAGCTGCATGGTCATGCAGCAGCCTATGTAGGGCCATGCAGGTGCTCAAGGAACCCACCCCGGGGACCTGCCGCGGCTAAGGGAGGGGCACCTATCCTCCAGCCCCAGAGCTGCCGCGGTGCAGAGAGGCGCCTCTTCCCACCAGCCCAGGTGCTGCTGCAGGGAAAGAGACATGGGGGAGTTTTTTCTCTCCCTGCCATAGCCCCTTAGCACACTTCTGTACCCGAAACCCGTCATCCCTGGCCCCACCCCAGAGCCCACACCCCCAGTCCTCACACCTCTGTACCCCAATGCTCTGGCCCAGCCCTGAGCCCCGTCCCACACTCTGAACCCCTTGGCCCCAGCTGCACCACATGAATTTTGTTATGCACACAATATGAAGGTGATGTGTCTAGAGGCAGTCTTTGGGTGACTTACTGATGGGGCCAGAAACGAAGAAGCTGACTCATATTCCATCTGTGGTCCATTATAACTCCCAGATTCTTTTCAACAGTTCTATCCCCATTTTGTAGTTGTGCATTTGATTTTTCCTACCTAACCGATCACCGAAACTTTTAAAAACAATTTGGACAAACACCTGTCAGGATTGGTCTAGGTTTACTTGGTCCTACCACAGTTCAGGGGACTGGACAGATAACTTCTCAAGGGCCTTTCCAGCCCTCCATTTCTATGATTCAAGCCCAGCCCAGGGGAGTTACAAGCAACCGTTACACAGAACAGTAGGGCATTTTGTTATTTAATTGCTATAGTTATCTGTTCACAACAAAAGGTTTATCTTGGATCTAGTCTACTTGTCAGTAAGGTACTATATGGTATGAAGAGTGGCAGGTATGATGTGCTGGAAGACCCAGTGAGAGGTCACATTGAATTTGCTGTTACAGAGCTGGTGCAACTGCACATAACTCCCCCCCACCCAAGCCCTGAGAATCAGGGGGAATGTTGCATGTGCCTAGAAACAGTTCAAACAACAATTTGAGCTGTATATAAATGTCAAAAGGACAAATAAACTGGAGGATGAGCAAAAGATTGCTCTGCTCTTAACAGTGGCAGGCACAGACACCCTAGTTGGGTACAATGCATTTCACAAAGACTGAGGGGAAGGAAGAGAGAAAGAGGAAAGCTTTGCAGATTTAATTAATATATTGAGGAGCACTATATACCTAGAGAAAAAGTTACATTTTGAAAGATATATGTTCAGGATGAGAACACAGAATGCAGGGAAAACAATAGAAGAGTTTGTCAGAGATTTAAAAAAATAATAAGTCACTCCTGTAAATATGGAATATTAAAAGACTCTCATTAAAGACCAGATTGTCCTGAAGTAACAGTAAAACAGTCTCTGAATGATTGCTAAGGGAGATGGAGTTGATGCTAGAAAGGGCAATATGCATATGCCAAGCAGCAGAACAAATAGAAAATAAATAAAAAGCCTTGAAAAAATGTACAGAGCACATTACTGTGAGTACTATAGCTAAACCAGCAAGGGAAAAGTTAACAGAAATTACATTGGCCAACTACAGAAACATAAAAACAATTGCCAGCAATGTGGCAACCAGCATGAGTATAGGAAATGTGCAGCACTCAGGCAAATATGTGAAAAATGTAATAAACCCAACCATTATGCTGAAATATGCAGAGAAGCAGGAAAGTGCATGTATTAAGCACAGAATGGGATTCCTCAGGTGAAGAGGAAGAGCTGTTCTTAAGTACAATAAAGGAGAAGGAAGAAAATCAAGATGGGCTAATTAAAATTGTGCACAAATGGCACTTACATGACATACAAAATAGACACTGGGGCACAAGTAGATGTTATAACAGAGATTGGAAGAAGCACATAAAAGAGGAAGAGTCAAAAATGTCTTTGAAAGACTATAATTGAGGGAAAGTTCCTGAGATGGAAGAGTACAAAAGGAAAACGATAAGCAAAGAGTTTGTGGTGGTACAGAAAGACAAGCAAAGAGTCTTGGGTCTACACATATGAGTTGCTTGGTCTCATTGGCAGCATACACCATAATGAGACAGAAAGACAACATAGAACCAGATATGGAAGTATTAATAACATCTATGAAGATCTATTCACAGGAAATAGGTGCCTCCCAGTAACATAAACATTATGATTAAATGAAAACACAGAACCTATGGCATATGCTACACAAAAAAATTACACAAGCCTTAAGAAAGAGGATAGAAAAAGAGCTGCAAAACATGGCAGCAAGTGGTATCAGAGAACAGAAGATCCAAAAGATTGGGTTCACTCAGTAATTGCAGAGGAAAAAAGGAGAAGGACTGGCTGTGTAAGACACTCAACAAAAACAAAAAAGAAAACACTTCCATCTACCCACAAGAAGTGAGCTGTTAGGAGCCAAATACTTCAACAAATGAGATGTGTGGCCTCGATTTTGGCAGATTCCCCTTGAACACTGAGCCCTCCAAGATCTGCACTTTCAAGACACTCCGTTTGTCCAATACCATTTCCTAAAACTGCTTGGAATGTGTTTGCCTCCCGAAGTATTTCTGTGCTAAAGGCTCTAGATGGCATGAAAATGTACGTTGATTATGAAATAATTTGGGGCAGCGGTGCTACTGAACATCAGGAAAAATTGAGAGGAGAACTGGAAATTGCAAAAGCTAATAACCTTAAACTGAATAAAGCCAAATGATATCTTCAAACAACGGAAAAATCACATTTGTGAGAGAAACTGACTTGCAATGGAACCTTGCTGCTGTGTCAAAGAGTCAAGAAATCCTGAACATACCAAGACAGGAAGATCAAAAAGGGAATTAAAAGGCTTCTTGGAATATTGAATTATGTCAGCAAATCATACCTAACTATATATCTGGTACAACTCACCTAAAACCTCTCCTCCACGTGGTTACTGACTGGACATGGATGCCAGAGCATAAATTAGAGTTTGGTAATTTAAAGCAAATTCTGATATAAGGTCCAGGGCTACAATTTTTTGACCCACTGAAAGACATCACACTGCCCTGGAGGCCTCAAAAGGAGGACTGAGAGCAGTACTTTTACAGTGTCAGGGAACCTGATTGGTGGCATACACAACTAGGGCTGTTACAGCCTCAGAGAATATTTATGCACAAATTAAAAAACAAACAAACAAACAAAAACAGACATTAGATCTGGCATATGGATATACCAAATGTCATGACTTTATGGTCATAGCTTCAAAGCAGAAGCTGAGCACAGGCCACTGATTGCAGAAAATATGGAAGTATGATGTGACCCTGGAGTTCCAACCTGGATGCCGCCTATTAATGGCAGACACACACTCAAGAACATATGCTCCCTCTGACAATACACAGTCACATGACCTGCAACTAGCATTAGACATACATGTGAACACGATGAGTCATATGCTGTTATCTCCAGGCATATGTGATGACTTGGAGACAGAAACACCTAAAGATGATATGATGCAAGCAGTGATGCAAGTGATAAGAAAAAGAGGAAAAAATCAACATTTCCCACCCCCGTATTCCCATTATAAGTTGAGCTAGCAGTGTTCTTAGAAATGCTCTTGAAGGAAACGTAGATCATGGTTCTTACAGTGATGAAAAGGAAAATTAATAAGTACATGAAGGGCTCTAGGGAATGACCAATGGTGAGCATGTGTGGTACATATCAGGACGGAGATTTCCAACAGAAAAAAACAATACCACATAAACAACTCACAGTTCCAAGGGACAAAATTGAAATTGACATGTTCAATCTGAAAGACATGACCACCTAGTTATTATACTGGACTAATTAATCAATTTCCCAGAAGTAGTCACACTTGAAGATACCACTGCAGCAACAGTTGTTAGGCACATGAAATCTGTATTTGCATGTCATGGAATTCAAAGAACAGTAAGAGATGACAACATAACATAGTTCAAAAATAGGGAATTCCTGGATTTTGCTATAATGTACAACTTTCATCATGAGACATGTAGCCTCATATAGCCTCAGGATAATGGATTAGCTGAATGTGGAGCATGCATAGTGAAGAAATTGCTCAAAAAAGCAATGGATGCAAGAGAAAAGCTGTATTACTCAGCTATAGAGCAACATTACTGCAATGTGGAAAGTCACCTACTGAAATACTCTACAGTAGAAGTATAAATACTCAATTACCAGATATGGGACCAAAAATGACTGATTTAAAAAAAAATCTCTGGCGAAAATGAAATGAACACCAAATCAAAACACTTGAACATTTTCGTTTGCACAGTATGTTAAACTTTGTGCATGGGGCTCCTCTTGAAATTCAAAATAACACTTCACACCTATCTTCAGATGGTCTGCTGACATTGATACTTAATTGGAATATTTACAGATGGAAGTGAAGAATTAATGGATTCTTGGTAATACAAATTAATATCCACGAGTCATAAAAGACTGTGTTGGAAAAAAAATGAAACAGGGCCAAATTCCGCCTTCCAATATCCACATGGAATTCCATTGATGTGCAATGTACCTCTGAAGGCAGACTCTTGCCTACATTCTGTGAAAGTAGTATTCTAAGTCCACCTGTTAATGAAAAAACAGTTGACCTTATTCTCCTCTTATATATATCAGGTTACACTAGACTACCTAGAAAGATTTCAGTTAAGTTACTTCTGAGTTAAATAAATGTGAAAGAGAGGAAAATCAGGCCCTCAATATATTGAACCAAATTCAATCATTGTATAATTACACTGACTTCAGTCATGTGGCATTATGGATGAATTCTGCCCTCAGCTGGGCCTGTTCAATCCCACTAAATTCAATGCATTTCTTGAGTGTAAACAAATTTGACTCAGTATTTTAAAATAAATATTACCAGAGACTACTAAGGATCAGATTCTGTCTTCATTTACAGCAGTATAAATCTGGAAATTAAAGTCAAGGAATTTACTCATGAATTAATTTGATGTGGCTGCGATCAGAACCTGCCCCTAAAATATTTTACATTACAAGGTAGTCCACTCAATTTTAGCTTCATTTGTACATTGGGATACCTTACTCCAATATAAAAATGTCATCGTTTTTGCTCAGATTTCATAGTTTGTCTGCCACAATGGCAAATTGTTCTAAAAGAATAAACTTAATCTGTACATAAGAACTCGGATATTCACCTATAGGAAATTGTTCTTGGCAATGTCCCAGAAAACAGAGTATTTTATCGTACAATTAAACTGTGGCATAAACATTATTCTTTTATTCATTAATATTGTGATAGTATCCAAAATATATTAGGTTCTTTGTGGACTCAGAGGACTATACACGTGAATGGTGAAGTTTCGTAAAGACAGGTACACAAGGGATCTGTTCATGACAATCAATAAGTTCTTGAGAGAAGCCCTCAGCTCTTAATTAAGTTTACTTTGTAATGGATAGAAAACAAGATGGCTAGGTTATAATTTAGCTTCTAGTTTTGATTAAAAGTTAGGGGTGTAAAATGTACAATAATCAAATTTAAAAGTCCTTTAATTTACCATATGTGTTCGAAGTGTAATCATAGAGATAGAATGTGCTTAACATCTAGTTCACCTCCCTGCCAAAAAAGGATTCCATATAATGCATTTTCTAGTGTTTTGTCCAAATTAGTTTTGAAATTCCCGACAGATGGAGGTTTCTCTTTTGGGAGACTATTCCATAAATTAGTTATAAACCCAAGCTACCGATTGCCTTTATCTTCTAGATGTTAAGTGATCCTTTTTATTTTCATATCCATACTGTTGTTTTACCAGGGAAGGATGTTAGATTTATAGGACAGTAATTTACAGGTTCACATTTCTTTTCCTATTTGTAAATTGGTATTATACTTGCTTCCCTGCATTCTTCTGGTTCCTCCCCTGTTGTCCATGTTCCCCCCTCCAAAAAAAATAATTATCAGTGGTTCAGTAACAGGGGCTATTCTGGGTATTTTGCAGCCCCAACCATGGCAGGCAGGCTGCCTTCGGCGGCTTGCCTGCGGGAGGTCCCCGGTCCGGCGGATTCAGCAGCACGCCTGCGGGAGATCCGCTGAAGCCGCGGGACCAGTGGATCCTCCACAGGCATGCCGCCTAAGGCAACCTGCCTGCCGTCCTTGCAGCGACCAGCAGAGCGCCCCCTGTAGCTTGCCACCCACACAATTGGCATGCTAGTGCCTGGAGCCACCCCCTTGTTCAGTAAGTCCCAGTAGACAGTTCCTCTTACGGCCTAGGTTGCACATCATTCAAACAAGCCAAATTATTTCCTCCTCTTCTTGTAATATAAAGAGGGAAATATCCTCCTTTTTACCATTACTTATTGAAAAGGCAGATGGAAAATTTGATTTTCATTTCTCAAGAGAAATGTAAGTATATATGCCCATTGTAAACGAGCAGTGTAGTTTTGTTTAACTTGCAGTAGGTCTAAGAAATTTATAATTTGGAAGATAATTTCTATCAATACCTTATTTCTTATTGGAAAGGTTACCTATATGCTTTAAAGAGTTATTTCTTATTTTCCCAATATCTATTATTTTTGTTATATTTTTCTTAAATTGATCCCAATTTAGTTTATTTAATCTGATGTTATCTTCTTTTAAATGTATAATGCATCTAGAAAGTATTCTAGGATTTTTAGGTAATTGTTAGACATCTCTATACAACTATCTTCAGAACAAAGAAAGAAGAAATACAGTGTGGCTAGGCTCACAATGTTATCTATATAAACAATTCAGGTTCTGGATGGTTCAAGGTGATAAGCCCTTGAGAGGACCATAATGTGATTATTCTGCAGAGAGATAGTAAAGTAAACAAGATTATCAATAACAAGCTTATCCACTGACGAGTTCACACTGTGCTGATACAAAGTCCTGACACAATTGTAAGATAATAACAGAAAAAAAGTGTATGTTTGCAAGGGAAGGCTTGTGCTTGAACTATGAAACTTGCAGTGATCAATGCAACATCAGCTAGACCTCATTTGTACACTAGTTTCATAACATTTTATAAACTTTTCACAATGTATAAACTAACCAGGCCTTAAAAATCTCCTAACTTATGTCTCATGTTAAGCCAATTTATTTTAAACTTCCTATCATTCTTAGGGAATTTTTCTTATTTGATTGGTTTTAAGAGTCTTTTAACATTTCTTTTAACTTCATTTATCACTGAGCTGTGATTGAGATTTGTCACAAACACTCTCACAACCATTAACACCTCCATGCTACAAGTATACTAGCCTTGGTGGCTTAGTCTGTCCTTCCCTTGGGCAAGTAGCTAACTCATACCATCATTCACCCTAACCTTATATCATGGTAAAGGATTTATGGAGTCTGTTCTATTCTGGAGACATAGTGTTATATTTAACTGATTATTCATTAGGTAAAATCTCTTTAAATTAGATGTCTGTTTTTGAAGCTTTCTTGGTCCCAGAAAACATCACAGACCTTGTTTCTTTTCTGTTATTGTTCCTGCTCCTACTGTGTAGATACTGGTAATAAAATTGTTTCCTTAAATATATAGTCTAATCTGCACCATCTAATTGAGCCTATGGATAATAAAGAATGTTCTCAACCTGGGATTTATTTCAGATAATGCACTGAGGTGGCTTTAAATCTGTTTTATTGGAATACATGTGAGGCCTCATGATGGATAATAGGGAAAGTTATAAGCTGATTTTTAATAAGCCTTTTACAAGTGTTGATGCAAAAAGAAAATATGCAGAAAAAATTCCATAAATACCAAAAGGAAGTATATAAGTTCAGACTATACCAAATGCAGTATCCTAAGAGCATTTTCCAAGTCAAGATTTTTAAGACTGCCTAGTGATTTTGAGTGTTCACCTTGAGACACCTTAAAGGGGCTTGATTATCAGCAGATGATTGCTCTACTTTCCAAAAATATTGGCCCATTTAAGGTGTGCCAAGTTGGATACCCAGAATCACAAATCGATTTTGAAACTCTTGCCCACACAGTCCAGTTCTGAGTAATTGGAATACAGCAGATAATCCTCCAAGTCATAATGCAGTTGGTCAGGTTTTTCTAGCTAAATGATAGCTAAACTGGAAACCATTTATTTTGAAGACATTGCTGCCTTAGGCAAAATATCCAGTAAACTGTGCCATTAGTAGAAAGTATTTAATTAACAGAAACAATTGCTCTATGGTTGGACAATGTGCCTAAATGCAACATTTGAGAATACATCTATTAGTGATTATAATAAAATGTAATGCAATTTTTTCATCAGTGCTTCAATCCATTTGCCCAGAGATCCACCTGAAGAGAAAGTTTGGGATCTGTCTTAAAGAAAAAAATGAAAATAATCAATATTATCTTGTTCAATGTTCCACAAATCTTTTTCCAAAAGCTTTGGATATATGTCATTGTTATATCAATTGACAGAAAGAGGGGGACATATTTACATGCTGTAAAAAAAACAAATAAATTCATGATGAAATAAACTACCTGCAAACTGTGGACATTTGTGTCTGTTACAGGTTGTTATACACTGTAAAGTTTTATGCGCAGTTTTATAAACAGAATCCTCAATTAATGCTTCCACAGTTTATTTTTAGATCACCCATGTATGCTAGTTTGGGTTTTCAGGGAAATCAAAACCGCTAAGGGCCTGATACCATACCCAATGTGTTTCATTTTGTTGTCCAGAAGCTGATAGCAGTTTCTCCAATAGGTTTACAAAGATTAGAGATTTGCTAATAAGAAAAAATGAACCAATCTGCAGGTTTGGAGATTCCCAAACATGAGCCTGCTTTTGTAGGTCACAAATCTGAGGAACTGTCACAGATTGAAGTGTCACTAGAGGAGGTTTTGGAATTAATTGATAAACTCAACATTAACAAGTCACCGGGAACTAGATGGCATTCACGCAACAGTTCTGAAAAGAACTCAATGTAAAGTTGCGGAACTATAACTAGGGTTTGTAACCTGTCCTTTAATCGGCTTCTGTACCCAGTGGCTGAAGATACTAATGCACACCAATATTTATAAGGGCTCTAGAGGTGATCCCTCCTTACAGACCGGCAGTCTAATGTCAGTACAGGGAAAATTAGTTAAAACAGTAGTAAAGAATAAAATTGTCAGACACCTAGAAGAATATAAACTGTTGGGCAAAGGTCAATATGGTTTCTGTAAAGGGAAATTGTGTCTTACAAATCTATTAGAGTTCTTTGAAGCGGATCAACCAAACATGTGACAAGGGGATCCAGTGGACATGTGTCTTAGATTTCCAGAAAATTTGACAAGGTCCCACCAAAGGCTTTTACGTAAATTAAACTCTCATGGGATAAAAGAGAGTTTTTCATGATTGAAAACTGGTTAAAAGACAGGGAACAAGGATAAAAATAAATGGTAAATTCTCAGAATGGAGAGAGGTAACTAGTGGTATTCCCACGAGGGTCAGTCTAGGACCAAATCCCTATAACTTATTCATAAATGATATGGAGAAAGGGGTAAAAAGTGAGGTGGCAAACTTTGCAGATATACTAAACTGCTCAAGATAGTTAAGACCAAAGCAGAGTGTGAAGAACTCAAAAGATCTCCACACTAAGTGATTGGTCAACAAAATGCAAATGAAATTTAAATGTGGGATAAATGTAAAGTAATGCACATTGGAAAAAAATAACCCCACTATAATATAAATGATGGGGGCTAATTTAGCTACAACTAATCAGAAAAGATCTTGGAGTCATCGTGGATAGTTCTCTGAAGACGTCCATGCAATGTGCAGAGGTGGCCAAAAAAGCAAACAGGATGTTGAATCATTAAAAGGGGATAGAGAATAAGATGGAGAATATTTTATTGCCCTTATATAAATCGATGGTACTCCCACATCTTGAATACTGCTTACAGATGTGGTCTCATCTCAAAAAAGATATACTGGCACTAGAAAAGGTTCAGAGAAGGGCAAGTAAAATGATTAGAGGTTTGGAACGGGTCCCATCTGAGGAGAGATTAAAGAGGCTAGAACTTTTCAGCTTAGAAAAGAGGAGACTAAGGGAGGATATGATAGAGGTGTATAAAATCATGAGTGATGTGGAGAAAGTAGATAAGGAAAAATTTACTTATTCCCATAATACAAGAACTAGGGGCCACCAAACTAAATGAATGGGCAGCAGGTTTAAAACAAATAAAAGGAAGTTCTTCTTCACGCACCGCACAGTCAACTTGTGGAACTCCTTACCTGAGGAGGTTGTGAAAGCTAGGACTATAACAGCATTTAAAAGAGAACTGGATAAATTCATAGAAGTTAAGTCCATTAATGGCTATTAGCCAGGATGGGTAAGGATTGGTGTCCTTAGCCTCTGTTTGTCAGAGGCTGGAGATGGGTGGCAGGAGAGAGATCACTTGATCATTACCCGTTAGGTTGACTCCCTCTGGGGCACTTGGCATTGGCCACTTTTGGTAGACACGATAATGTGCTAGATGGACCATTGGTCTGATCCAGTACGGCCATTCTTATAATAAAAAAAAAACAAAACATGATCATGCAGGCCAGAATTATTTCACTTTAAAATGAGAGATTATCTTTTCATTAAGTAGGGGATCTTTGCAGTGGCATATTTCTTTCTCAAATCAAAAGTTGTTCAATCTTTTCTGGTTGGCTTCTGTGCAGATTTACTGCTGGCAGCCCCTGGAATTTTGCAGTCCCATAGTTAAGCATATGCTGGTGCTCTATTATGATTGACCCAGTCTTGCTTTTTAAAATTGTCTTTACCACAATCATGCAGGAAAGCAAACCTCTTTTAGGACTAACATTGTTTTGAGGGGGGAATTGAGAAGAAAATCTGGGCAGAGGCAATGGGTACAGGAGATCTCCAGGAGCATTTTCTACCTTGATATCTTCCCATATGCCCCTGGAAATCCTGTGTGCAAATAGAAGAGAAATTGAAGTACAATTGTAATTTCTAAAGTATATGATAGAGACTCTGACAGGCTCATATGTATAAAATGCATGAGACAAAGTAGATCATAAACTGATAGTATGATCTGGCCCAAGGACCTGCGTGAGATTACTCTAGATTTATTCTATTGTAAGTGAGATCAGAATTAGGCTCCACCTATACAAATCAGTTAACAAGATACACTTGGTGGATCACTTCCAGGGCCAGCTCCAAGTTTTTTGCTGCCCCAAGCAAAAAAAAAAAAAAAAAGGAGCTGGTGTGCCGCCCCTTGGAAAGTGCCGCCTCAAGCACTTGGTTGGAGCACTGGTACCTAGAGCCGGGCATAGAATGCCTGTTCATTAGTGTTGCCAGAGAAACATATTATATAGATGACATAACTGCCATCTGGTAATCTAATGAGATAGAAGGTAATTAAAAATATTCTGCAATCTCATTAGAAATCCGTAAGGCTGTTCAACTTTGGCCTGTGTAATCTACTGCAGTCCATTTTAAATACACTTCACTCAGACATTAAAATAAAACTTAGATCCCAAGTTTAAAATAAGAAAGAGAGAGAGTGAGTGCCCAAAATTCATGTTTAATAGGTGGATGAATCACAAAGTAACACTGAAATTTTATGCTAAGGGACAATGATGATAATACTCCAGTGGTTTCTTCATCTAACCAATTAAAAACACTGACCATATCCATTATCCTTGTTCCCTGATTAGCAGCATATATATATATATATTTGGTCTGTCTACCTGGAAAAGTAAACTTTCAAGAAAATATAACATAATTATTTTCCTAATTTCTGCAGATAAGAAAAAAAATGCAATTAAAAAAATAGAGTGTACACTTTACCATAGTAGTCACTATTAAAATCTTTACAACTACCCTTTGCAAGTAATGTTACCAATGTGTTCATAGTTCTCCCCTGTGTAAAGCTAGATTAAAACTAATCCTGACCAAGCCACAAAAAGGAGTAATGAACGTGTAAGGATTTTGATGATGACCACACTAGATAGCAAAAAAGTACTGTAAGAGCTGTGCTCCCAATTCCTCTTACAATTAACTAATTAATAAGACTTGGATAAATAGTATAATAAATGATTCATCAGTAAATGTGAGTGTTCATCATACTGCTCTTCAGGGGTCATATTGTTTATTCATTTGTAAGTATGAGGATGACCACTGGTTTGTTTATGAAGACATCTACCGATTCTAGAGGACTCTTTTATCTAGCAGGCAAAGGTATTACAAGAGCCAATGACTGGAAGTTAAAGTCAGCAGTCTATGGCCTGTGTTATGCATGCTCTCAGACTAGATGATCAGAATTTTTCCTTCTGGCTTTTACAGTCTATATCTCTATGCAAATCTCAGAAATTTGAGCATCTGAAAATTGAAGTGCAATATATCATTTTTATTCTTTTATTCTTGTTTAAAACATCATTGTCTGGTCAGGGAAAAGAAAATACACCATGTGGTTAAGGTGATAAAATATACGTTGTGAATTGTGACTAGTCAAAGGCATAATTGAAATTAATAGTCTGAAACAACTGTACATTGAAATTTGTGAACTGAAATTATTCAGTTTTTGAAAAATTGCAAAAAGCAAAAATTAGGCTAAATTTGTTGGATGACTTAATTTAACCAGGTCCAATAATAACTAAATAAATTTCACTACTGTGCGGTACTCAGATGTTTGTGATTTGAGCTGCTTGGGAATTTTCACAAACCATTCCTGTTTTCTTAAAACTGAAAAATTTCAGTTCATAAATTTCAATGTACAATTGTTTTCAGACTGTTAACTCCATTATGATTTGACTAATCACAGTTCATGGTGTATATCAGGGGTAGAACCACCAGTCAGCTGGCGGCACACCAGCTGATTTTCAGTGGCACTCACACTGCCCGGGTCCTGGCCACCAGTCCAGAGAGCTCTGCATTTTAATTTAATTTTAAATGAAGCTCCTTAACATTTTAAAAACCTTATTTACTTTACATACAACAATAGTTTAGTTATATATTATAGACTTATAGAAAAAGACCTTCTAAAAACATTAAAATGTATGACTGGCACGTGAAACCTTAAATTAGAGTGAGTAAATGAAGATTCGGCACACCGCTTCTGACAGGTTGCCGACCATTGTTGTATTATTTATCAAACCAAGACAGCTTGTGAAACAGAGTCAGATTTGATACATTTCCCAACTAAAAAAATAAATAAATTCAAAATTATTAAAATGCTTTGTTTCAACATTTATGCAATGAAAAATTGCAGTTTTGGGGTTTGAAAAACCCTTTTATTTTGAAATTTAAACTAATTAGTTTGGAAAAGGTTTTTAAAAAGTCAGAATTGAAATAAAATGTTTTTCAGTTGAGATTGTAATATATATATATATATATATATATATATATATATATATATGTCCTGATTTGAGATTGGGAAGAAAATTTAAACTCTTCATAACACTAGTGAGATGGGATAACTGTTTCCCAATCAGTTCTGTTTGTGACATCTGCACAGCAGGAAAAAAAAATAATCTGTTAGTGTCCTGCCATCCTGACATGGTTCTCTGAAAGAAGAAGGATGTTCATGGCACGTGAGATGTGGTTGAAATCCTGGCCCTGTTGAAACAGTGGAAGTTTTGCCATTGACTTCAATGTTGCTAGGATTTTACCCTGGATATGATTGCTGGCTGGGCCACAGAATTTCTGTGTGACCTGTGGCAAATCACTTAAGATCTCTGGTTCAATTTCTCCATGGATAACATGTGGATAATACCTAACTGACAAGAGTAATTCAGATCAGAATTTTCTCCAGTAGAGTTACACTATTGCAAAGCTGCTGGAGTTAAGATCAGAATCAAGCCCATTATGTCAGTCCTGGCTTTAAGACTGTTTAAAAAACTCTAGTGTTTATTGCAATGGAATCTAGTTACATTATCTTTTGCATTATTTGAACAATGATATATTCTAACGAACGTATTATAGAGATGGCATATAAATGATAGATCAGATTTTAAGGAATATGAACAAAATAGCTTCAGGAATTCTCTGACTTTTGAGTGCTCGTTCCCTCAGTCATAATATTGCATTAATGCTAGTTTCTCACATAAAGTTGAAGCATGTGCTATGGAATTGAGAACTTTCTGAATGTTCTGATTTCATTTTCTTATTAATAATGGTCACAAGGGTTTTTTTTTTTTTTTTTTTTTGCCTCGCTATCCTATCCTTAGGTATAATACATTAGTCTCCATATTAGCAGGAGACAATGCCATTGCACTGCAAAAGCATAGTGTGATTTGTCCCTACAGGACACAACTGTGATAAAAAGCAATAGCTTTGGGTTTGGCTATTGGCTTACAGGGCATCAGGTGTAAAATCATATGCCATACTGCAGTAGCCTGGAAGATAATGCAGTCTCACTGCAGGAGAAGAAAAAATACCCTAGCAACCTTGTCTCATTAGCAATATGTGTAGATCAGAAGAGCGAAATACTGCTTTCAGTGGGACTCAAAATTTATATTCAAAACGTTGAGGTTGCTGTGAGAAAACACAATAACAACAGTGCAGCACAGTTTCAAAGGTCTAATAAATTAGATTTTCCTTGGCTCAGTCAAAAATACTATATTCAGCAGTTTCAACAATGGCAGGCTCATCTAATTTAATCAAGTGCCTTCAATGCCTGTGCCAGCAACACTTCATAGGGCTGATGTACTAAAGTTTTGCAATATTGCTTATCTGGCATGCGTCCCAAAGAAACGATCACACACATTTCAAAAAACAAGTCTAGAGCTGCAGTAAACGCTTGAGACTCACCATAGGTACACACCAGCTCTCCTGTCTGTGGTATAGGCCAGGAAAAAATGGAAGAGTTTCCTAGATGGCTCACAGAAATCTTTTTCTACGTTCTGTAGCATTACGTGATTAATTTAAGACCACAGTTTACTATGCCTGTTCAGTTTGAATCAGTCATATTGAGTTAAAAGGGAATTCTCACAAGGAAACGTATTACTCAGTGTCAGAATGGGTGGCAGAATCTGACCCGTAGTTATAAAATAGCTCAATTATGCCACCTTACCCACACTGAATAGTACCTTGCGCCACCAGTATTCTTACCGATTTCAATGAGATGGCTTGTAAAGTCGGTACTGCTCAGTCTAAGAAAGGGAGCAGAATGAGGACAATAATATTTTGGATACAATTTTTATTATGCTGAAATGCCAGCACAAAATGATATGCTAATCTTATATACTGACCTTTCCTTGAGAAGTCAAAAGAGCTGTGGGCATGAGCTGAGAACCTGTCCCATCATGTCTGGTTTCATGTTTCTCATATGTGTGAGGGTTGGAGGTGCTGTAATTCAGTCCTCAAAAATCCTAGAATTTACCTTTAGTCAGTATTATATCTATGGAACATGCACTCTAATAATTTGTTTATTTACCAGGATATCATCTATGTGCCTGTGAAGTCACAATGAATAATTAATTATTTTGAAATTATAAATAATTTGTTTTATCTTGAACCTTTATACAAGCTGTCGGTGTCAAGCATCAAGAGGAAGAGAGTAAAATACAAGATGGCACACTGTACTTTGGATAAGAAGAAAAAGAAATGTGTGCATGCCAGAGGCTGATCTCAACTTACTAAGGTTTTAGATGAGCACGAAGGTGAAGCAGATAATTATCATAGAGAAAACTGTATCCCCATGATCTCTTACTGCAGCTTTAGGAACACAGAAGAGACTTGCTGACTGAGAACAAAAGGGTTAAGATGGAGTCTAGAGGGACTAGAGGATCTGAAAAATGATCTGGTAGATAGGATGTGGCTGGCCTATAGAGAGCTTTAAATGTCAGGAATCAGGAGTGCAGCTTTAAGAACAGTCCTGAAAAAAAATCAAATGAAAAAAGTGAACTTGTGAGAGTGGGATGCTGTAACAATCTTTATTTTTTAAAGCACGATTTAACGTAGAAATATAATGAGTGGTCAATAGAGATAGCAGGCTACAAATGTCAAATATCAATCAATATCAGAGTCCTAGGCAGATAGCAGACAGCAGCCTGAAGGTAAGTTTAAGATCCTGGCTAATGCCATGATCACGGAAAGATAAATAAGGAATTAAGCAAAACCCATCAAAACGCTGCAAACTATGCAGCCCTTGCTAAGCTTTCAAATAAGAACAGGAAAAATAAACACAACCTGGCTGCAGTGATTTGATATTAACCTTCCATTCTGCCCCACAGGTCTGATATTATTGGAAAACCGTGTCTCAAGTGGAAAGGGGATGAAAATGAAGGCAGGGTGATACAGAAGATAGGCCTAGGAATGATTCATTGGGAGCAGGACACCTAACAATCCTTTGTGCCTTTGAAAACCTTCCCCCTTGTAAATAAATAACTTAATTATATAAAATCTTCTCACTGTCCTATGGGGTGGATGTTTGGATTATGGAATAGTGACCCATATAAGGGAATGTATAGAAGACACTGCTAGGGGAAGTGATCATCCAGGATTCTTACAGACCCAAGGAAGATGGGAGCACAGAACTCAGGAGGATGATGTGGGAGGGGTGGAGACATCAGGCTCCAATTAAGACATTCAAGGCCAGCCAGGGTTCCCAGGAACTGGGCAATGTGCTGATTTTCATGGATAGTTAACGTGGAACCTGCATGTGAACCTGCAGGTATTGGTCTTATGCCCACTCCCTGTGTGAATACACACCTTGTGGAGAAAAGAGAGATATCTGTATTATTGTGTATGAATATTGTTTCCACCTCAGGTTACCTGCTTGATATTATTGTCTGACTGAATGGAGCTAAATCCAAGGTGGCGAAACCTGTCACCTGAGTGGTGCACTCATGAGGGACTGCAAAGGGGTGTAAAGTACTTTTTGCTTTGTATCCATGGCAATATGGTGTAAATACAGGGTGTTGAAGCCTAGTGACCCAGTCTAAAGTTAGGTGAACTGCTGAGTTCCAGGAGAGAGACTAGGGGACAAATCATAGGGATAGCTTGCCCCTGAGCTGTTACACACACACTGAAACCCAGGGATTATAATGTAAACAAACATATTTTTTGCCAGATTAGGAAGTAATAAGTATTCCAGAACCAGCATCTATAATTTATAATGCTCAACAAAAATTAGATTAATTCATTATTAAAGTTGCTAAGCATGATACCCTACCAATGCAAACCCCACAAAGCAGGAAAATTAGCAATAAAATTCCGTCAGACTAGGGCTCCATGCTGGCAAAGCACAGGAGGCTCAACGGAAGAAGTAGCTGCCTTTGTAGGGGAACTGCAAACACCCACGTCCACTGATGCCAACAAAGCTGTTCTGATTTACATCAGCTGAGGATCTGGCCCTAAATTCAATTTTTGAATGTGAAACAAGGATTTTAGTCCTGCTTTAAATACAAGTCTCAGTGCAACTATAACTACAACATAGGATAAAGTGAAAAGAAATACAGACGCCAGCTGTAAACCCCCCATTAATTGCAATGAGAATTTCACATGTGGCCTCAGGGTCACCATAGTTGGTCTGCATCCATGGGAAATTCCTATAGAATTTAATATATGTAAAAGTGAAAGTTTTCTATAGAATGTAATGGAATTCTCTGGAAATTACTATAAAAATCTACTAGAGAAGTGGAATGATATCCTTTCTGTAAATTTTTAGACAATCTATAAAATTCAATAATTGAGATATAGGATCAAAAGCTCAGCCCCAATAATGTCATTTTGCACTGCTGGAAAAGGTCAAAGTGACCTTAAAGATTTATTCAGTGTGAGGAAATCACAGGCTGGAGAAAAGCTGGCATAGCCATTTTTTATGCCAACCTTGTCCTTTCCCTCTGGTGCAGGAGGCATGCTAGAGGCCCGGGTGGTTGGATGCGGGAAGTATAGCATTAGAGCTCAGTGAACTGCATCAGTTCCTTTTCTAGCGGGTGTGATGTAGAGACGCATGGTTGCTGCTTGACAGGTTTGGTGCTGCACTCGCTGCGTATGTTCCAGTCTACGCATCCAAAGAAGTGGGCTGTAGCCCACTAAAGCTTATGCTCAAATACATTTGTTAGTCACCAAGGTGCCACAAGTACTCCTGTTCTTTTTGTGGATACAGATAGCATGGCTGCTACTCTGAAACCAGGTAGCGTAGAATATTTTTGCATCCCTACTTTTAGCTGCATTGAACGTGAGTGTAGCAGAGTCTAGGGATATGCCCGGAGTACTCAATTAAACCATATAAAGTGGTTCAAAAATCTTATATAGAAAGGTTCTCATTTTCCATTAAATTGGTTACTAGTTTTACATAGGGTGGGTCTGATCCTGCAAGATGTTGGTGCCTCAATTCTCATTTTCCTTAATAAGAGTGAGGCATTCATCATCTTTCAGCACGTTGCAGGTTTGCACTCTGTTTAGGAAAAGCTTCACACAAAAAATGAAATCCAACAGCCCATTGTACTCAGAAAGGTTCAGGGCTTTCTCGTCAAACTTTCAGGAGTTTTAAACTATTTTGAACAGTCATGTGATTTCCCTGAGGTAACAAAAACATAGAAATAAAAGATGCTAAGTTTGTCTGTGTGTGTATACACATGCAGTGATCAGAAATTATGGGAACCCCAAAAGACCTTGGAGTCTTTACACTATTGTTTTGAAGGATGAAGAGCAATCTATGTCTGTCATTTATTCTTTCTTCTAGAATGACTGGGAATGTTTGTAATTGCATGTGTGATTATAATACTGATGTGAATACTAAATATTCATGAAGTTGATGACTAGGAAATCTCACTCTCTGCTGCAATTATTTTCAGTTTTATGTTGGTCACATGGTGTTCCCTGTAGGGTGTCTTTAGAAATTAGAATCTAGGAACAAGAGTAAGTTCAATTTTGTGTTTTTGATCAGGAAATAAATTTATCATTGATTGGTAAGGGTCCCAATAGTGTAATGAGTCAAGCTCCCTCTGTCTCTAGTGTCTTCTGTGGGAGTTGAGAGCACTGAGTGCCAGTTATTTAAACGTTTTAGGCACCTAACTCCCACTGATTAAAAATCTGGCCCTTGTAGAGTTGAGTCCAAACACCTCCAATATTCAAAACTTTCCTGACAGCTGAAAATGAACCAAAAATATAGCATGGAGTTCAGTTCTTGCCTTGTATTTTAAATACCGTATACATGCATGTATAAAGTCAATCCATAAATGTTGAAAAAAAACCATTAAAATGTGTTGGTTTGGCTTGGGATATTGCTGTAGAAGTATGCCTTGCATTAACAACAATCAATAATTAACGATAAACCAGTTTGTATTCCTGCAAATTTCCCCACATTTTATTATTTTTTAATGATCAAATTAGGATAATGATGTGGTATTTTCCATATAAATCAGGGAGAAACTTATGTGATCGTAGATAGTGAGAGACAAACCAGTCAGGCTCCATTCTCTCCATTGTGCTCTTTAAAACATGTATACATGTGAACTTACTGCTCATTACACTGAGGGGCTGTTACTGCTCGTTAAAGTCAGGAATAGTACAGGCAGGTGGTATGCAAGTTTCCTCATATCTGTGGCAGTGTTCCTAAGTCCTGGTTTCTTACACCCTCTGCGTTTTAGCCATAGGAACCTACTGAACAAAATCTATAAGACGTGTTCAATTATGCTTTAGGTTTTATGATGTGAACATGTGTTTGCTAGGGACCATCACATTTTCACTTCCCTTGTGAAAAAAAAAATGAATTGAATTATTTTACAGCAATGGCCCAAAGCACAACATTGTACAATAGCAATATTGAAGAGTTTGGGATAATTACTTTAGAATTCCATCATTTTTTTTAGTAAGTGCTGTTATTTAAATAGAATGGTAACATAGGTCACCAGAGATGAAATGTTAGAACATTACACTATGGGGTAATGTTAAGAACTGATAAAAAAAAATTTTAAATGATAAAAAATGGCCTTTTCAAAAATGAAGGTTTCTCAGGAAAAATGGACATTGTCAAAAAATTGTGGAAAATACTGTACCTCATTTTGGTTGTTTTTCAGGTGTTTATTAAAAACATTATTGAAAATGTTATCAGAATGGTTAAACTTTTTTTCATTTACGAGATTTTCCTTAAATAAAAAAGAAAGATACCGTATTTGTAATATTTTAAATGTCTTTTTTTTAAAAGGCAGAGAAAAAAAGAAAAGAAAAAAAATGTTTGTTTTGTACATGTCAAAATGACAATTTCTAAATTTAATTTTTTACACAAAAATAGGTTATTTTTTGATCAGCTCTAACAATTATGAGTTCTTCAACATGAAGCCCAAAGAATGAAGCTAAGCATTGCTGTGGAGAAATGTAGCTGTATAAAATGCTTCCTTATTCTAGTGCTTTAACTCATTGCTTTGCTCTGTTATACTCTTGGGATATTGGCTTAAGAACCAGTCATGAAAATTCATGAATACTACAGTACATAGCCAACCAGTATTAAGAAGCCACACATTTTGTAACTCCAGTGGAATGTGAAAGTTGCTTGTTAATAAGCAAATGAAAATCAATCATCCTTTGAGCTTTTCTCATGGAAGTGGAAGGAACTAATACCTTTCTTTACCCTTCTGTTTCTGCTAGTGTATGAAAGAAGACATGCACATATGTCACACCTAATAACTGGCAGGAGGCACAGATCAAAATGGCTTAGGAAACAGTATAAAAAGTACTGCAGATTCTGATCAAGTTTACTAACCAGATATAAAACAACTGGTTTGCAAATCTTGGTTACTAGAGATTTTTTGTAACTTGTAAATTATTTTCTTGTTCATTGGTTTTCAATAGTGAAACTGAAAATTATTATATTCTGAATAAGCATGGATTTTGATGTCAAACATATTTTTTGTTAATCTTGAAGATTCCCTGAGTTGCTGAATGAAGCATATGAAATCTAAAAGCCACTATCTCAAAATGATAACATTATATAGCATTTGCATTGCAATTTGTATCTTCTAAGCCCTGTACAAAAAGTAAGTGTAAACATTTGTTTATAAATTAATTGCAAATCTCATTAAGATATAGAATAGGCAAAGAACATTCAGAGATTTGGTTTTAATAAGCACTGAAAACAGCGTCTGGTTACATTTTCACTTACACCAGAGAAGTCAATGGATTTACACTGGTATACACTTGGTGAGAAGAGAAATATGCAGCTAGTCTAAATTCTGGTATTATTACAAATCATCTACCATCCTAAAACTCAAAAGTAAAATCCTAGCCCTACTGAAGTCAACAGAAAATCTCCTTTTGACTTTCAGTAGGGTTGAGACCCAAAGTAACCAGCATGCAGTCATGGAAACATAATAAAGCAAAGGGTGGAAATGAAAAGCAAAACAAAAATGGTCACCTGAGTTTTCAATAAAATTACAGAAATATAAATATTAAGCATTGGATTTTCTAAAGCACTGAACTTCTTTCTATTTACTCTGCTGCCACTGATGCCAATGCAAATTTTGTCATTAATTTCACTGGAAGAAGCATTAGGCGCGTACTGAGTGATTGCTTTTTAAAATCCCACTCTAAAGATATTCCTATCTCATTGTTCAGACCATATTACTCATATATTCAGATATGTGTAACATCCACCCTTTGCTTGTACTTCAAGTTCAAATTCCTTAACTAGAGCTGGGTGGGAAACAGTTTTTTTTTTTCTATCCACAAGAATTTTTGAGATAAAACAAAACAAAAAAAACAAAAAACGCTCTATTCTGAATCAGGGTAATGAGTTAAAATCTGAAATTTTTGTCAACAGAAAATGTGGGGAAAATTCAGATTTGATCAATCAAAGTATTTTTATTGTGATCATTTCAGATTTTGATTTTGACCCTTTTTTACTATAAATTAACATACGTTATTAAATGAAAACACGTATGAGTCCAAAAAACTGTTTTCATTTCAAAAACATCAAAATAACATGTTTCAAAAATTTTGAAATTTTTTAAAAATGTTTTTCTTCCAAAACAGGAAATTCATCAAAACCAGCTTTTCCCTGCAAACAGTTTCAGTTTTGACAAATGTAGCATTTTCTAAGGAAAAAAATTGTTGAAAAATTCCCAACTGGCTCTGGTTGTCACATGTAAAGCCTTGCCTTCCCATATTTCTTCCTACTCACAACTTTGATCTTCCCAAGCCTGTCCTCTAAGGGTTCTCTGCTCACAGTCTCTACACACCCCATTTCCTTGATTATACTCTCCTTATTTACATGCCTCCTTAAATCTCACTTATACAAAACTTTTCAAGGTCACTCCATCAGTACAGGATATTACATTAATTTATGTACGAATAAAAGTAACAGAAAATAAATCATTTAAAATGAGAAATCTATGATGCAGGTTTAATATTCATTTATTATAGATATATATATGTTGGTCAAGATTCTCTAAAACAGGAACCAAAAATTAGTCATCTTCTTGCATCTATACTAAGACACCTAAAGAAGCTGCCTGACTTTCAAAAGTGCTGACGACCCAGCAGAATCCCTGTAAGTCATATATAACACAAAGATGTTCTTTAGATAGCAGGAATATTTCATGGATGGAAGCCTGCCTATTACTTGGATGAGCTTTCTTATAAACCAAAGCATATCTAATATAGAATTACTTCATACTGTGATATAGTCCTTCAGTAAGTAATGAACATAGAATATACGCTTCATCTAATAGAAATAAGGAAAAGGGGTATTGGAATAATATTTTTTTTTGCAAAGATGCTGTTCTTAAGAAAACTCACAAACCTATAAATTCAACATCAGGCATAAATCAGTTCTGCAGTGCAGCCTTCAGATAGCAGCTTATTCATAGCTTCAGCACATGAATGAAATCCTAGAGCTCCTTCTATATGCCAAGATAGTGTTGTAGTTCAACTCTGCACCACTTTTAACTGAGGCTAAAGCTCTTCCATAACAGAAAATAGATTTTTTTTTGCCATAAAACAATTTAAACTAAATTTTAATGTCCTGACAGAGAGTTAATTACAGGTGTTTCTCTGTAATGAAATAGGTATTCCAGACGTTAGCACTGATACATTTCTATTTCTTTATCGTTTATGCTATCTAAAATGAAACTGTATGAGTTCAGTGCAACTATTCTAATGCATAGGTGCTCACCAATCTTCTGTACAGTTTGTACAACTGGGCCTTTAATGCCAACTCAAGCATTTGAAAATTCATTTGAAATCATCCTTTGAAGCATCGTAGTTGAACAAACCACTCACAAGTATAGAAAACATTTTTTTTTCAAACTTTGAAAAGTGCTTACATCATTTTCTATCCTGTAGTAAAGTAAAAAATTTAGGATTAAATCATGGCTCCACTGACATGAATTTGAAAACTCTTATTGACTTTAGTGGAGTCAGGATTTCCTCCAAAGTCTTTAAATCAATATTTAATGCCTTTCTAAAAGATAACGTCTGGTTTGAGCTAAAGCATATCAGCTTGGTTCAGGAATCACTGGGTGTAATTCTATGGCCTGTGTTATGCCGGAGGTCAGGCTTGATGATCATAACAGTCTCTTCTGTCTATAAAAATCTCTCTCTCAGTTTGGCTATTGCAGGCTGCAAATTTCACAAGTGAGTGCAGCATGACACAGGCTACACAAAAACATGTCATATCTGAAAAGCAGGTGTGTGATATGCTTTTTACTTTACTGCCATGGATACAATGCACACAATTCTGCAACTCATTTTGCTGTCCTTTGGAGCTTAACTACTTGATGATAGATTTGACACAGCACTCAGTACAAGAGTTGCATGCTCTTTGGCCTTTTACATGTCATTTTGATATAACATTGTAAGATACTACACCATGGAGAAATCATTCAGATTGTCTGTGCTAACCCTGGTCTTTCAGGATAGATATACATTTGCTTCAGATAATATTAGTCTCAGCTATTGTCATATTATATGCATATTGTTAGGGTATAGAATAATTAAAGAGTTACAGTATTCAGAACAAAAATCTTTTGAGAGGAATTGGTCAGAATCTTCCTGGTTTTTTTAAAGCATCTATGAAATTGGAGAATCAGTGGTCAGTTTGGAAAATTTCAGCCTTAACCTCTCTGACCTTCAGTTTCTCCTTCTGCAAAATGACAAAAAGATATCCATAGCTGTACCTGTGTAGATAAGTATTACTGTCTTCATTGTATAAATGAAGAACATGAGACATAGAGGGATTAAGGGCCAGGCTTTTAAAGATACTTAGGGACCTTAAGATGTAGTTAACTACCTATTGGAGGGGACCTCTGGGGTTAAAAATTGTCAAAGGTTGAAACATTTTCTTTACTTCTGGAAAAATACATGTACAGATGACAGATGATATGTTAATAGCTGTCAACAGAAGTCTCTTTATTACCATTATAATTTCTGTGTACTAAATAAATCAGTAGTCTCATCAATATCTTAACTTAATGCAAAGGAGAGAGGAACTGCATCCAAACCTGGAATGGCTTGTTTGAATGCATGAGGCAAAGTGACTCAGTACACCCCTCTTGACAAGAGTCACAGGAAGCACCCCAAGTTCCTTATTCATAATAGGTAATAGATTATATCGTAGCAACATTTGTACAATTGTCACTATACTATTTGGTTAAGGCTTTGTCAGTGTATGTACTGGTAAGCGCAGGTATGCTTTCATCCATTGTCTCTGTTCCTTCATGTTCTCTATTTTTAGCAGGTTAACCCCCTTCATTAAGGCATTATGGAACAACAGCACATATACCTAGTCTGAAGGGTAGCAATAATGTGTGTTTTGATTTATGTGCTAGGTACTTTCAGTAGTATACATGCCATTGATCTTTTTCTTTCCACTTCTGGGCACAGCCTACACTGGTGTAAATCAACATCGCTCTATTGACTTCAGCATCATTTTTTGTCAATTACTAACCATTAAGTGAGAAAAGTCAGAGTTTAAATTAAACTTTCTGTGTCACTCAGTTTTAATCTGAGTTTTTCCCAATTATTTACCTGTGCTCACAGACATAAGACAAAGGTCCTGGAAAGTGAAGGGCAGCATGTCTAATGAAAATCAATAAAAATAACTTATTTTATCAAGTCACTGTTACTACACTAATTTAATCAAGCTTAAGAATTTCAGCCCTTTTATCTGCCTATCTCATTCTAGACTTCATGGTCCACATATCCTCCATATGTTCTTCACTACCAAATTAGTGGTGTGTGTGTTTGATGCAAGAGGCGGACATTGCAAATAAGTATAAATATTATAATTCATCTCGTTTATAGCACCTAGGGACCAAATGAGAATGGGGCCCCATTTTGCTAGACACTATACAAGTAGAGAGTAGTCCTTCCTCAAAGAGCTAAATAACAATGTAAAATGTAACAATGAAACCACAGAAGTTAAAGAATGTTTGACCTTTTTTGAGCCATTGTAATAATAATAATAAATCCTTCTGATTGTTCTGCCTCCTTTACTTTCCACAGTCATAGCCTTGTGTCTCTGAGCACAGGGGACTAGTTGGGCAAAACCCAGATTAAAACTGAGTGACACAGAAAACTGGATTTAAACTCTGGCTTTTCTCCCTTCCCTGTGATTTACTGGAGAAAACTGCTTTTTGATGTAAACATAAATCATAAACAACATTGGGTGAAGAGTGATTTTTCTTTGCCCTTTACCTGTACATTTTCCTTTTTGTTTAGTTTAGCCCAGGGGTAGGCAACCTATGGCACGCGTGCCGAAGGCGGCACACGAGCTGATTTTCAGTGGCACTGATACTGCCCAGGTCCTGAAGCTAACTATTGTTACTACTATTACCAGAGCGCTGGGGGGGCTCTGCATTTTAATTTGATTTTAAATGAAGCTTCTTAAACATTTTTAAACCTTATTTACTTTACATGCAACAATAGTCTAGCTCTATATTATAGACTCATAGAAAGAGACCTTCTGAAAACGTTAAAATGTATTACCGGCACGCGAGACCTTAAATTAGAGTGAATAAATGAAAACTCAGCACTCCACTTCTGAAAGGTTGCTGACCCCTGGTTTAGCCTTTTACTCCTACCATATTCTCATTCACCTTGAAGAATGGTCAAGTAGCCAAAATTAACTAATGACCATTCAAATCATCAATAGATTAATAAGTAAGTAGTCTGTCATTTAATTAGTGGATGAATATTAAATTGAATCTTTTGAATTAATAACTGATGATATATTGTGTATTATGTACCATGAAAACCTCTTTCTGAACACATTTTCAATGCTGCTAAAATCGGTTTAAACGCGTAGTGTAGACCAGGCCTAAGACTTCTGTTTGATTGTCGGACAAGAAAATATAATGCTCTTAATTTGGGGGCTATGGTCTCAATCTCTCAGGTAAATTACAATGAAATGTTATTGCTGGTTTGGCTATATAAAAGCATTTCCTTACACTCTGCTGTTCTGGTTTGAATCATTGTCAGGGGGGTCCTTATTTTTATTCTGTTGTGTTTAGGGGTTTTGACTTCAAAGGACTTTATAATGTTAAGATTTGTCCTTGGTGTAATATAATTAACTGCCACTGTCACCACCAGCCAGAGATGCTGAGTCAGAGCTGAGACTGGAATAATTTATTTCAAATTAAATTAAAAAAAAACCCACCACACAATTGAATATCCATTTATCTTCAGTACGTATGCCCCCTATTACAGTAGTATCTGAAAGCCTCATAATCTTTAATGTACTTCTCCTCACAACACCTGTGTGAGGTAGGGAAGTACAGTTATCCCCATATTCCAGATGGGGCCAAGGTCACATATGAAATGTGTAGCAGAGTAGGAACTCAAACCCAGGTCCAAGGCTATGGTTCTAATAATATCATGGCTAATGCCTATCTGGTTTGAAATCTAGAACTGGTCATATTCAACAGCACTTATCTAATCTTCTCCTTCTGCCTGCTGTTTGTTGAGTATTCACTGATTGGACCCCAAAATAGGTTTTATTCCTGATCCCCTTCAAGCATATAGAGATTAGCCTTCTCTACCTTGGCTGGAAAATTAAACTGTTGCTTGCTTTTCAGCCATATGTCTCACTATTATTACTACTATTATTATTCTTATATCCTTCTTGCATCAATGTTCTTGCACAGGGTGGAAACTAATTTTGTCCATCCCTCTCTGTTATTAACTGCTGCTTCCATCTGCTCTGTGGTGTTGAGATTGGCTGTTCTGCCTGCCTGCTAAGGGTTCTTCTTAAGGTTTCTCTTGGGTGTGCTTGTTTCCTCACACTAACTTGTTTCCACTTGAAAGCTTCATTTGGGAATCCATGTGTTGGCATCTGGAGTAAATGCCCCAGATAGGTCCAGCATTTCCTTCTGACTCTAGTGGAGACGAGCTATTGGTAATTTCCTGGAACTCTTCATTGGTGACAATGTCTCCGTCCAATGCCCAGTATTTTTTGTAGGCACTTATTTTCCAAGGCATCTCATTTTCAATCAAAATTTTAATAGCTATCCAGCTCTCACATGTTGTGTGATTACATTTGACTTGAAAATTCCCTTTTGTTTTGGTACTTTATATCTTTGATTTCCATACATTATTGAGTTTAGTGAATGCTGTGGGTGACTTTCCTATCCATGATATTCCTTTATTCTTGAGGTCTCCACTGGGTAGTATGGTGCTGCTCAGGTAAGTAAATTGTTCTATGTTCTTTGTTTTTGCCTTCTAATGTGACATTACAACTTGTCATCTGAGTTTTAAGGATGTTTGTTATAGTATGACTGGTTTTGAGCCCTACTTTGCCTGATGTATTTGCAAAGGTGTTGGTCTTTGTAGCTTTTCAGGGGTGTCTCAGCAAAATCTGGTCTTCTAAGGCATTTGCTATCTATCCATATTATACTAGTGTTTGGGTTTCTAATACACATCTTTATTATCCAATCTACAGCAATGACATACAACAGAAGAAATAGGATGCAGCCCTGTTTCATGCCAGTTGAACCACTCTGATGTCCGGTTCTTCACCCTTACAGTACACTTTGCATTGCTGTACATAACCTTGATGATGTTGACGAGTTTAGCTGGAATTCCATAAGACAATGCATGCTTATGTAAGCTGTCAAATGCCTTTTGAAAATCAATGAAATTGATAATAAGGGGAGCCTGCTATTCTGTACATTCTTCTATGGTGGTACTTATCCAATCTCTACAGGATCTCTTGGTCCTGAATCCAGCTTGTTCTTCCCTAAGATGTGTATCCACTGCCTCTTTCATCCTGTTTAGTATCACACTACAGAATACTACAAGTTAACCTTTTTGGTATTCTGATAATACTTCCATGTTTCCATAGGTCAGGTGGGGTGTCTTCTTCCCAGACATCATTGATCAGCTCTGTCAGTTTCATTAGGGTGGTGGTATCAAGAGCCTTAAGCATTTCCACTATGCTTTGATCATCTTCCACTGCTTAGTTGTTTTTCAGCTTCTTCATTCCAGTCTCTATATATAACATCTCTATTGGACCAGTGCTGATCTCATGTTGATCAGAGTCAGATGTTTCATAAAACTAGTGTGGAGGTAGGGGTCAGTTTGTTTGGGACTTCTTTGTCCATCTGTTATTCTGTTCTACCTCAGTTGTAAGCACTTTTTCCATATTTACTTTTGATTGGCCATTTTCTCTTTTGAAGTTTCCACAGAGAGTTTTATTTACTTGGTAAATGTCTCTGTAGTTGCCTATTACAGTAGCAGTTTCAACTTCAGCTGCTAGGTCTTCAACATACCTCTGTTAATCTTTCCTTGTTGTATGCAGTGTAGTTGTAGCCATGTTGGGCCCAGGATATTAGGGATACAAGTTGGGTGAGATAGTATCTTTCATTGGACCAACTTCTGTAGGTGAGAGAGACAAGTTTTCTAGCCATACAGAACTCATCTTCGGGTCTCTCACTGTGTTGCTTTTCAGTGTTTTGTCTGTTCTCTTTTTTTCCCCCCTCATTTGTTGTTCCAATATTTCTTTGGTCTTAGCATTCAGAACTATTCCTTTGAGTGCTTTTCTTTCCTTACTAAGATATTCTTGCGCTGTTTATGTTGATATCCAACTGCAAGTGCTGCAGCTTGAATCACAATGTCTCTGAGAACTGCCCATTTTTCTTCAGGACCAGTCATTGTCTCACCTTCCTCCACGTTTGGCAGTGCAAACTCTGTTATCCTGCTTAAAAATCAAATCTAGTTGTATTCTGCAGTAGCAACAGCTTCTAAGTTTGCCAGGCTCAAAAAGTTGCTACACAACGTACTTCCGTCTGTGGAAAATTAACCTGTTTCTTGACTTTCTATCAAAGGTAACTACTTTGTGTCTCAGCCCAAAGGCCTCTGGCCTAACATGGCGTTTGGATGGCCAATTGCCGGTCATCTAAAGGTCACACTAGTGCTGTGTGCAGCACCGTAGTGCGGTGTGCAACCTTAGAGGGCCGTGTGCAGATTCCCGCCTTTTTACCTGGTCACCTAGGGGTTAGGCTAGGGTCGTGTGCAGTCTCCTGCTCTTCTGCCTAGCAACCAGGGGTCAGGTTAGTGCTATGTGCATAACACCAGCGTGCCTTGTGCAAAAGGGGCCCAATCTGACCAATCGTAATGCAGTTCAAAGGGTCGGATTAGGGTTGTGTGCAAACTATGCTAGTGTGCTGAGTGCAGCTTCTAGCAGCTTCTAGTGTGCCGTGTGCAAAATCTGCCCACGTAGGGGGCAACAGCTCGGAACCTGGAGGGTGGGGGAGCTAGGGACCAATCAAATTCTGCCAGGTGTAAAACAGTCCCTGGAATAAAACCATGCTTCGGGCCAGGGTCTGTAGGAGTATCTGCTAACTGACTGAAGGACCTGATCAACCCTTCAGCCGGGGGTCTCCTCCGGATATAGCCGGCTGGTGTCGTGTGTTTTATTATTTTCCACAGTATTTTTCACGGATTGTTTATTTTTGCAACGGTATTTTTCACGGATTGCTTATTTATTCTACGGTATTTTTCCACGGATTCGGTATGCTTCTGGTGTCTGCTCTGCTGGTCAGCTGTGCCTGGAATAGGGTACTTTCTCACTAACTGTCTACGCTTTGCCTAACCTTTCTTCTCCTCCTTCCCCTTTTATTTGGTATACAACTGCATATGCTACTGCCTGCTGTAAAGTTATGTATATATGGTATCTAAGGATTGAGTTATTGTAAGAACTGCTATTAAGGTTAATTTGGTGTCTTTGATGATAATATTTGGTTAAGTGTGCACACAGATCATTTATTTGGTGTATTCATTTATCTTTTACAAAGCAGTCAATTTTGAAGTATTAGGTTATATGTTAATGCATGTAAATAGCTTGTTTAGATTGTGTACAGGTTTCTTATGCTAAAGTTATTGTTAGTTGATAAAAGTGCTCCTCCCCAGCCCAAGTTGTAATTTTCTCCCTGTTAATAAACGGCCACGTGGTGTTTTTGAATTGTCAGTCTGCTTGGCCTTGGTTTTTCCTCACTCGATCAAAAGAACTTCACCGGACCCGCATTTCGGGGACGGACACTTTGAACTATACTATACCAGACTAAGCATGAAACACCATACTCCATCTCTCTCTTGCACAGTCTTCATAGGCCTCCAATCACAGAATTAAAAAGTTAACTAATTCAAACTGAGGCTCTGCCTCAGTCACACTAAATATCTCTTCTCCCAAAGCTTTATTAATGTGACAAATAATATCAACTAGGACTGTTCCTAACATCTTGACTGGCAGCTCAATTCTGCTGCTCTATTCAGTGCCTTTTTTCTTGCCTAACCCCTGGGCAATTCTATTATCTTTGCTTCATTCCCCCTTGTCCACTCCTTCTCCTTTGACTGGCAGCTCAGTGTTCTTGTTTTGCCTGATGTCACTCAGTCCGCACCCAGCCATCCCCGTTCTCTTTGTCTGCCAGGCAGGAAAGCCTACATTTTTACTTAACCAGCTAGCACTTGAACTTGTACCCAGACTTCTGGGCAATAGGATTTTCTCTTCCTGCTAAATATAGCTTTCAGTCCATTGCTTTAGTTTAAGACCCGCATCATGAAATTTGGGCCATTGATATTGGTCAACACAATCAACATATTAAAATGTTAACGGTATATTTAAAAATACATACAACTTGTTCATGGGGGCCCCAATCCTGTGATGGGTTTGATAGTGTGGTCCACCTGCCTCTACAGAGTTTGCTGTCAGTGAGACTCTGCACTGGCACAAAGACCAGTGCAGAATCAGGACTACATTACACCTTTTAAAAAACAAACAAACCATAAGTTTGTAAAAACTTGTCCATTTCCACAGAAAGTCATTCACAGGAATAATTCTCTGCTGTGCTGAGTGCCCCCTTTGATGGCTTGTGAAATCATTGAGCTTAATCTTGATTTGGACTATTCTACTTTTGTTTGTTTGTTTGTTTGTTTGTTTGTTTGTTTGTTTGTTTGTTTGTTTTGAAAGCCACAATATGATGGCCCTAGCCGTTTGATCTACATTTCCATCCCCTTCCCCATCCCCACAACATAGACACACTCACACTGAACTGCCCTAACCCATTCTTTAACCTTAACTATCATTCCTACCACCACACATAAAAGGAGAATTGTGGTTGATGGGTTGTTAACACTGGAAATGACACACACAGAGATAAACCTCCCTATCAAATACATTTAAAAAAAAATAGTGCCTGGACTTTAGAAAGTCTGCCAGTGTGTCTTATCCTGTAAACATTTATACTCAAACGAGTTGATCCGTTGCAGTCAATGAGACTGCTTGTGTGATAATAAAATTGAATGTGTATAGAAATGTTTGCAGGATTGGGACCTAAATGTGCCCATTAAATTCCCTACTGTTTTGAAATAATAGATCATTCTCTGCAATCCCAAATAATTTCGGTCACCTGCTCTACTTTAACTTTGTGTCTCTTACTTTTTAAATATTATTATACATACTGGCAAATCAAAGTAAGATTTTTAGAACACATTTTCTCTTAAATGAATAAAATTTCAGTATGTCCATACCACATAATCCAGGATACTTCACTGTGAAAAAAGGTCCAAAGGGTCTGCACAACATAGCTATAAATTCAGCACAAAGGGCCAGATCCTCAGCTTATGGAAATGGCAGAAATGCCATTGCAGCTTTTCCTTGTGGTGGAAGCTCCTTCCCTGGCAGGATCTGTGTGTCAAATCATGATAAGCAGAGGTAGCAGGAATATGGCTCCATCAAAAGAGATTCTGAATGTGGTAATGACAAATAGTAGGAGGAATCTTCTGAAATTTCTCCTGCCAAATATGGAGAAAAGCCAACAAGGCCAACGTCAAAAGGGGTGATGTCTGCTGAAAAGCAGTTAGTGAGTAACAATTTATAAAACTGACAATGACAGACACACACACAAAATAATGTTTTTGTTTACCCAGCACCCCAATGCCCTTCCTGCCAAAGTGTTCAAGGAGCTGTACAAAAGTATACAAAACAATGCAATATAATGCAGACTTACTAAAATACCAACATAGCAGAGGAAAACAAAGGAGAGGCTCCAATTGCTACAGGGAAAAAAAAAAGAAAATGTAGATCCAGCAATAGTAAGTCTTAAGAAAACTCCAATTTTTTTGCAGGGTGGGAGAAGTGAATTTTAAGGTGTTCTTTTAAAAGAGGAAAGATATGATGTGGATTTTATGGGATGGGCAAATTCAAATATGTAAGGCATACCCCACAAAAGTGAAAACTTTAGTCAACTTCAGATGGTCTGAGCACAGATACCTATCAATACTCAGTTCAATGAAAAGTCTTTAGTGAAACCATGGTAAAACCAATGGCTTAAAAAAACATAACATCAACAGGTAGTCTCTGTAAAAAAATACAGGTGGCTATAACACAATCACAGTGGTTCAGTCCAAGAAGTTGTGCACTGCCAATTGCAATGAAACAGCCCTTCTGAGCCCATGAAGAGGATTGACAGTAATCCAGGATCATGACTGAAGCAGCATGTATTGCTGTTGTAAGGCTGTTACCAACCAAATAAAGCAATAACCCATGCAAATTCTGTAAAAGAACACACTCATGCCTCATCCAAGTGACGCATGACTTTCCAAGAAAAGGACTAAAGCACATCTAAGGGCCTAATCTATACTTAAAGTTTCACTGGCATAGCTGTACCAGTAATACCCTTCTAGTGCGGACTCCGTTTATACTGGCGAAAGAGTGCTTTTACAATTTTAAGATTCTTAACATTGCTTATTATTGTTGAATAAATTTCCTCAAATGGAGAAACAAAGGAGAAGTAAGCTTGCCTGTATAGATGTCTTCTACTCAACAGAAAGATTTTTGTTTTCCCAAGTTGAGAAAAATAACTTCTTTTGTCTAGTCAGCATTATTTTTCAGGGATTGTGCTAAATTAGAGCATAGTCTCTGTGACATATGTAGCTGTGTAAGTATTGTATTATTTCATTTAAAATATGTAATGATACAGATAGAGACATATAAGCACAGGGGGATGTGTCGTGAGGCAGATTCCTTATCCCAGTCAGGGAGGAATTAAAGAGTTCTGCCACAGAGAAAATCAGCCTCAACCTGGCACACCTGTAAATCTTACCAAGCCTAGTGATGGGCAGATCCTTAAAAGGGCGGATCCCCGCTTATTCTGGGGCAGCCTTCTGAAGGAGGACTGTAACTCAGTGTAACCTGCAGTAAGGTTATTGGAGTGGGACAGTTACCTCCTGTATCTTACATATGAAACTTCTGTTAATGCACCCCAAAATATTAATCTTTTTCACAACTACATGAGAATGGGGAACTGAATCTGAACATTCTAGGATATTAGACATGAGAAAATTATACTGCTTTTGAAGTGCCATAGTCTTCCTCATTGATCACTAAAATGTATCTTCTCAAACTGTGATCTCATAATCTCTCATAAACTAAGTAAAGTTTTGCCTTGGCAGTGCCTGTAGAAGATAGCTGTAAGGGGGTGGGGGGGTGGGGGGAGATGCTCCAGGAACTGATGCTCTCATACTGAACCAATGTCCCAGGGCACGGTTTGGCTTCAGGTACTTTACTCAAGACCTAAACCTCAAGTCCTACCCACGCTGTTCCCTGAATGGATGAGTGTAACATTAAGAATCAGATTTTCTGTGCAAAGACTCATTTTTAAAGGTTAAAAAAATAACTTTCAGGTTATTGTCTAAATTTTGCTTTAAAATGCTATTTTATGTCCATTTATTTGCTAGAATGTTCAGAGTGAATCCAATAGGCATGTAAACATTGCCAAACTGAGTATTATGCTCTAAGGCTCCAGTTTAGAAAATTACCTAAGCATCTGCTCAAGTCTGACTGACTTCAATGAGGCTTAAACTAAATTAGGCATTCAGTAGATAAAACACTGAAATGGTATAGGAAAAGGTGCATGAAAAACACAAATTCCAATAGCCTATTTTGTAACATTGACCTAGTCAGGCTGTGTATAGAGACAGGTGATCAAATTGATCATTCAGAAGCAAATTACAGAAATCCTAGTCCTGTGCACCACATTAGTTAAAGAAATATCACACTAACCTAGCTCCTAACTCTTTTGCAATATACCCAGCCCCTAATTTTCAGTTCCACAGCTATTCATCTGTTTTCTGGGAGCACACTAAATTAGGCATTCTTGGGAATAGAACTTGAACACTTTTTTGTGGATAATGTAGAGGTATTGCCTTTGACATCTGTTATACATGTACGTTATCAGATTTGTGCATGAAAGATGGATTGCGTATTGCTAATAAACAGTATCTAAGCCCTTAGAAAATATCTTCTCTAACGTGAGCTGTTTTTGCACATTGTCAGCATCAATGAACATCAACTGGTTCTGTGTGTGTCAAGAATCTACTTTCTCATGGAATGGGTTAATAGAGGTTAGGAACTGGATGAGTAACCCAGGTCTAACTGTATATAGCTCAATGAGAAACTGGCAGATTTTTTTTTTTTTATCAGAATGCTGCTTATAGGGGCCCAGATGGGTTAATATATTAGTGTTTCACCACTGGACATCAAGTTCATAACCTAATTAGGTCACAATTTGAAAATATGTGGTAGTCTCTTTTTAGTCCTTAATTTCCATGATTGACAGTCTAAATCAAGGAAGACTAACACTGGAAGGCAGAGGTGTTTCAGGTCAGGATTGAAGTGCACTGGTAGATATTTGGGAGGATGCTCTGTCTATTATTCTCTCACTATATTCACTCACAAAGTTTTCTTTTAAAGAACACTTCACAAATATGGCTAAACTATACTTAACCTGACTTGATACCCAAGTAAATACAGCACACAATATTTCTCTCTATAAGGAATGGAGATTTACCATAATATCTATCCAAGGGTGAAATTCACAAGGCCTATATAGTTCTGAAGCCCTATTTTAAGAGCTCTGATGTGACCTATGTGGTGCATTTGCCTTGTGCTGGCCTGCTGCCAGGAGATTAATTTCACCCTAGATGTTTTGAAGGTGGAGGGATCCACATAAGGTGATGTATACTATGTGGTTGTCCTGTGACAGAGATTTTATGAGGCTCCACCACTCCCAAAGATAAGGTGATCAGGAGGAAAACCATTAAGACAGACTCCCATGTATGAAAAGCATGTCCCTTCTTCAATACCCTTCAATGTTCAGTCAGCTCTAAATACACCTTTCTCTCATGTGCTCGCTTTGTTGGTCTCTCCCCATAAACTACACACTCTTCAGCTAGTTTGGTAAAGGACCAGGAATCTTCCCTGAGGAGAAGGTGAGCCACCATATGGATTGAAATACTGGGAGACTCTCATTTTGTGTAAATCAATGTAGTGTCATTTGCTTAAGAAGAATATAGATAGATAGATAGATATATTTGCTGCATAAAAGGTCAGGAAATTATTTTATGCCAGTGAAAAATGTCAACATTTTTTTTTAAAAAAGTCTATTTTTTCTTTAGAATATGTTGGGGTTTTGCCAAAAAATTGAAAACCCCTCAAATGAATTGGTTTTGGCTGAGACTGGGAGCACAAAAATAGCTCTAATTTAGCTACCACAGTTAGCCATGTTTAAACAAAGACATTCTACAGTTTACTTGTTTCTAATATATATTCTGTCATATTTCTCCTCTTTGCTCCTCCAAGCGTTTTCTGTCTTTGGGTTATTTCTTTCCCAGTAGTTCCTTCTTTGCTAGCTAGCCACTTCCATGGACTTATTTTAGATTTTCACTAACAGCAGTATTTGATCTGTTGTGTTCTAGCACTGCATTACAAGAGCCTCACATTGAAGTCAATGGACTTGATTTCAGTGATGCTGCCTGATTCAGCCAAAATGTAGGGACTAAAGACTGTGCTGCAGATTCTCTGAAAGAAATAAACCAAAAATGTCAAGTGATCTAGAAGTAGTTAGTTTGACAACAAAATTAAAATTGGGCTGGTATTTTCAAAGGAGTCTAAGGGATCTAAGTGCCTAAATCATCATGAAATTCATAAGAATGGCCATATTGGGTCGGACCAAAGGTCCATCTAGCCCGGTATCCCATCTTCTGACAGTGGCCAATGCTAGGTGCCCCAGAGGGAATGAACAGAACAAGTGAGCCATGTCCTGTTACCCATTCCCAGCTTCTGGCAAACAGAATCTAGGGACACTATCCCTGCCCATCCTGGCTAATATCTATTGATGGACCTATCCTCCATGAATGTATATAGTTCGTTTTTGAACCCTGTTATAGTCTTGGCCTTCACAACATCCTCTGGCAAAGAGTTCCACAGGTTGATTTTGCGTTGTGTGAAGAAATACTTCCTTTTGTTTAATTTAAACCTGCTGCCTATTAATTTCATTTGGTGACCCCTAGTTCTTGTGTTATGAGAAGGAGTAAATAACATTTCCTTATTTACTTTCTCCACACCAGTCATAATTTTATAGACTTCAATCATAATTCCCCAAATGCCATGAGTTTCAGTTCCTAAATCCCATAGGCTCATTTGTATCAGAGTCAAAATGCCTAGAAAAGAACAAATAAAAGAGAGAACATGTAAAAAAATCAGTGCCAAAGAAAATGTCAGTGGAGCTAAGCTAATTTGTATTGAGGGTCTAGCCCTTTGTTTTCCACCCCCTGCATCTCTTTCAGTGAAAGTTGTCTTCACTTTTAACTTACACTTTAAATTTTTTTTTACACATTTTAAATTGTTGGTTCTTTTACTAAATTAATTATATTGATTTAAACATTTTGAATTTTTTTAAAAAATTGAATTAATTTCAGATTTATCTCATCTTCAGAGAAATATGTTGCTGATTCAAAGTATTGTCAGCTTGTCCATTCTCTGGAGATTCCATAGAATCATAGAAGATTAGGTTTGGAAGAGACCTCTGGAGGTCATCTAGTCCAACACCCTGCTCAAAGAAGGACCAACCCCAACTAAATCATCCTAGCCAGGGCTTTGTCAAGCCAGTCCTTAAAAACCTCTAAGGAAGGAGATTCCACCACCTCCCTAGGTAACACATTTCAGTGCTTCACAACCTTTCTAGTGAAATAGCGTTTGCTAATATCCAACCTAGACCTCCCTCACTGCAACTTGAGACCGTTACTCCGTGTTCTGTCATCTGCTACCACTGAGAACTCCCCTTCAGGTAGTTGAAGGCTGCTATCAAATCCCCCCACATTCTTCTCTTCTGCAGACTAAAAAATCCCAGTTCCCTCAGTCGCTCCTCATAAGTCATGTGCCACAGCCCCTGGATCATTTTTGTTGCCCTCTGCTGGACTCTCTCCAATTTGTCCACATGCTTTCTGTAGTGGGGGGCCCAAAACTGGATGCAATACTCCAGATGTGGCCTCACCAGTGCTGAATAGAGAGGAATAATCATTTTCTTCGATCTGCTGACAGTGCTCCTACTAATGCAGCCTAATATGTTGTTAGCCTTCTTGGCAACAAGGGCACGCTGCTGACTCATATCTAGCTTCTCATCCACTGCAATCCCCTATTCCTTTTCTGCAGAACTCCCACTTAGCCATTCGGTCCCCAGACTGTAGCGCTGCATGGGATTTTTCTGTCCTAAGGGCCGGACTCTGCACTTGTCCTTGTTGAACCTCATCAGATTTCTTTTGGCTCAATCCTCCAGTTGGTCTAGGTCACTCTTGGCCCTATCCCTACCCTCCAGCATATCTACCTCTCCCCCCAGCTTAGCATCATCCGCATACTTGCTGAGGGTGCAGTCTATCCCATCGTCCAGATCATTAATAAAGATGTTGAACAAAACCAGCCCTAGGATTGATCCCTGGGGCACTCCACTTGATACTGGCTGCCAACTAGACATCAAGCCATTGATAACTACCTATTGAGCCTGACAATCTAATCAGCTTTCTATCCACATTAGAATCCATTCATCCAATCCATACCTCCTTAACTTGCTGGCAAGAATACTATGGGAGACCTTATCAAAAGCATATTGCTGTGTTTATTTCAAGATCTGCACATTTCAGTCTCATAGCTTCCACACAAACATTTATGCAATTTGACTATAGTGCACATGCCCATTTCTCGGATTGAACTGTAATTTTTGGCTCCCAGAAACATCTAATCAAAAGTGAGGGGTTAAAAAGTGGCAGCTTTAAAAACAATTTTTCCTTTCATGAAAGTTTAAATCAGAAGTAATACTATTGAGGTCCACACTATAAAACACTACTGTAAGTGAGATGAAAGTCATGTACTGTAGTATATTTCTATCTTATTTAGACATATGGTATTAAAATCAAACTATTCTATTTGACAGCATTAATCTGATTTCAGCTGTGTACTACTGTGTACTACTGTACTTCATGAAGCATACAGATACTCCTGAGAAAATATCCTGTGGGTCCATATTCTCTTCTATGTAGACACAACCCTAACAAGATTTATATGACTACACATCAAGGGAGGGAAGAAGATTTCTAAATAACTAAAGACAAACAACTGACATTTTTTTATTTTTTGTCCTCTTAACCCAACTACTATAATCCTTATACAACAAAACTGTCCAATGATTTTAGTATCTTTCTCCAGTGCTTGTCTACGAGCTGTGAAATAGCTGTATCTAATGATAATTAGACTAGATGTGAACAGAATCCACTAGTAAGGAGCGATAGTGCAGCTATGCAACTTTTTGTGCTGTTGTATATCAGATCAGTTCATTTTTTATTTGCTTTCACAATGAAGTGTCCAGGAGAGAGATTTATCAGGATGATTAGTGACCCTTGGGTTTTCTGGCTTGCAAAACATGCTGGAACAAAATGACAACATACCAAAATCTTTCTGATCAGCTGCAGCATCATCTCTGTGGGCTCAGAGAGCATGCTTCCTTTCTATGAACACTAGCTTTTGTAAGTCTGGCACTTCTTTCAGAATATCAAAAGAAAAGAATGACAATCCCAGATAGTAGCTTTGTTACTATTTTGGGGACAGAATAAACCTACACTTTGAGACATAAGGAGCAGCATGTGCAATATGTTGTGGTAAAGCTGGCCCAGACAAACAGCTCTGCAGAGATGCATTGTGTGGATCATGAAAATTAGCTTCTGCACATTCATGGGAAAGCATAATATCCAATTTTACAAAAGCCACAATAGTAATGAGTTTATGCGCCACTGAAGGTAGCACTGAAAACAGCAATGGTAATGATTTCAACTTCAGTTTATGAAACATTTTGAAGGTTAATAAATGCTTATGAATAGGGTTACCAGATAGCAACTGTGAAAAAGTCCCCCCAAAAGGGACTACCCCTTTAAAAACGGGATATCTGGTCACCCTACTGATGAAGTTATCTTTATAAAATAAAAATCTTGTACTTATGGAGTGCTTTTCAAAAAAGTCACTCAGTCTGGGTGAAACTGACTTTGTGCATATATGAGTAAGACACAGCTCACCCACTGTACTTTTGTGTTGACCTATTAAACTCCTGCTATTCCAGACCTAAAATTCTCTTGTGCAGAAACTGAGGAAAATGTCAGTCAAGTAGGGCTTTTATGATGTACACAACTATAGAATACAATCAAATTCATTTGTGACTTAACAGCCAGATTCTGATCTCAGTTACACTGGTGTAAAACCTGAATAACTCCACTGACTTCAAATAGAGTTAGGTGTTGCACCAGTGTACCTGAGATTAGAATCTATATATATTCTTTGAGCTAAATTCTGATCTCAGTTACATTGATGTAATTTTGAAGTAACTCGGTTACATCAGTGAAGTTGAACTGAAATCACAATTTAACTCAATATATATACACTCTGGTACCATGCTCCTCCAAAATAGATTTGTTCTTGTTGCTTGTTGTCTACGATAATGACTTGCTTTTTGCATTTCTTTAGACACTGTTTGAACAATAGGATATAACCGCACTGCACCTGAAGCAAGGGGATGTTATCCAGGTTTGCTGGAGGAAGGTAGTAGTTCTTTCCAGGTTGGAGGGGGGGAAGGAGGTCAGAAACTGCTGCAAAAAGGTGGGTGGGGTCAACTTGGCCACTCGGACTCATCCGCTGGGAACATAAGGCCAGAAGGTTTTAACAGTGCAAACCTTGGTGTTAGAAGCCCTTTCTTCAGGCAGCAAGCAAGGGAGCACCTACCCTCCTTCCCTTTGAGGTGTGAATATTAGGTTTGGTTAGGACCTGCTGTGGGCATTGTGCTAGTTTCTCCTTTTTAGAAGAGCTGGGAAGGAATATTTTACCCTCACCACATTGGCTTAGATGGAATAGGGTTTTTTTGCCTTCTACAGAGCAGGTTATCAGGGAAGACCTATTATGGTGAGGAGGAAAGAACGTAGGCTATTGCAATTTAGTTTGTAAGCGTGGGGTGGATGTCCAGAGCAGGTGCTCCATAGGGAAGGCATCCAGTGACCAGATAAATGGCCTGGTAAAGGAATTAAAAAGAAGGTGCTGGTTAAAGTAATGGAATGGGAAGGGGTAGGGGCTCCTATGATTGGTGTGGCAGGGAGACAACCCCCTTTCTTATAGCCCACCTTACCTCTCCTATGGGGCAGGATGGGGTTGGATGGTAAAGTCCCAGCAATTGGTTAGCTTGGAGAGCTGGATGGAAAAAAAGGGGAGCTGGTGGAAGCCCTGGGTAGTTACTGAATGAACATGAAGTTGCCTGCACGTTTATCTGCCAGGTAATCCCAGACATCTAATAATAAAGTTGCACCCTGATTAAATCCATATCAAGTGTTGTCCTGTGCTTGTCCTTCTTTCAGGAAGCTGGATAATCAAAGGAAATCAAAATAATTTACTTTTTAGACCAGGTGTTAAGTAAAACCTGTAAGTATTGTTTTGTTTTGTTTCTGTTTATATTGCAGCTGTTCCTTTCTCTCTGTTTTTTTTCTTTTTCATATGTACAATTTTTATTTATGACAATTGAGTGAACCATGATTCTTGGTGTTTCCAGGGGAAAGATATTTGATTTATATTGGAAAGATTGCAGAATTGGAAACAAACTTCTGAATAAGCAGTTTTTGTGAGATAATATAAAGTTTTATTATGTACATGATATCAAGTTCCTTTGTACTAAAAAATATGCTTATGTTAAAATTATCATGTCTGTGTTATTCACTCCAGTCATCTCTCTCCCATTTGTTGTTTTGTTTCCCTCTCTTTTAACACTTAGGAGTCTCCGAGCCTCTATTCATGTTACTATCATTGGTTCTGAATAAAGCCTTAGTTCTGCAAAGCACTTAAGCATATGCTTAACTTTTTAAGTAGCTGATTGAATGTCATTCTGGTCAGTTGGACTTAAACTCATGCATAAGACCCCAATTCAGCAAGGTACTTAAGCATATATTGTACTTTAAGCATACAGATATCTCCACACAGTTGAATGGTACTTCTCACTTATTTAAAGTAAATGAACCTTGCTGAATCAAAAACTAAGTGCTTTGCTGTGTAGGGAAGGCCTTACAAACATATTTAAGTGCTTCGCTGAATTGGGATTTAAAAGTAGCTACTTAGGTATAGGATTCTAATAATGTATTATGGAGGGTAAGGATCAAGGTAGCCTCGTTGAAAAAGTAAGATTTATATACTGCTCTGGCATTTAAAATATGTTTCTGAAAGTTGTTTATACTAAAACAATGATCCTTTTTTGGTGATAATAGATATTTTGTGCATTGAAGGGCTCTTTCTAAATCTCAGAAAATCACGCTTCAGATTAGCAATTCACATTTGTGTCTTATTTAATTGCAAATACAAATATATAATGGAGTAAATGGTCTATGCTGTAGATGGGAGAACTTTCTTGATTTACATTTATGATGAGAATTTTGTAAGCAGTCAGCAGCTAGTGAAATGTACTTATTTTTTTCCATAAGAACAACTTCACTGGGTCAGACCAATGGTCCATCTAGCCCAGTATCCCATCTTCTGACAGTGATCAATGTCAGATGCTTCAGCAGGAATGATCATAATAGGGCAATTATTGAATGAGTCATCTCTTGTCTTCCAGTCCCACCTTCTGACAGTTGGAGATTTAGGGATACCCAGAGATTGGGGTTACTTCCCTGACCATCTCGGCATAGTTTATACCACTGATGGACCTATCCTCCTTTAACTTATCTGTTAACTTTAATTCTGTTTCAAAACCAGTTCCACTTTTGTCCTTCACAACACTGCCTGCCAATGAGTTCCACAGGTGGACAATGTGTTGTGTAAAGAAGTACTTCCTCATGTTTGTTTAAAACCTGATGCCTATTAATTTCATTGAGTGATCCCTGGTTCTTGTATTATGGAAGGGGTAAATAACACGTGCTTATAAACATTCATCACATAATTCATAATATACATCTATCATATCCCCCTCTTAGTTGTTTCTTTTCCAGCCTGAACAGACCCAGTCTTTTTTATCTCTTCTAGTATGGAAGTTGTTCCATCTCCCTAATCATTTTTGTTGTCCTTTTCTGTACCTTTTCCAATTCTAATATAGCTTTTTTGAGACAGGGTGACTAGAATTGCATTTAGTATTCAAAGTGTGGGCTTACCATGGATTTATTTAGTGGCATTATAATATTTGTTGCCTTATCTTCTATAACCTTCCTAATGGTTCCTGATGTTCTGTTAGCTTTTTTGGCTGCCACTGCATATTGAAAAAGTTATCTGCAATGAATCCAAGATCTCTTTCTTGAGTGGTAACAGGTAATATAGACCCCATCATTTTGTATGTTTAGCTGGGATTATGTTTTCCTATGTGCATTACTTTGCACTCATCAATATTGAATTTCAGCTGCCATTTTTTTGCCCAGTCACCCAGTTTTGTGAGATCCCTTTGCAACTCTTTGCAGTCAGCTTTGGATTTAAGTATCTTGAATAAGACTGCAGACTTTGTCACCTTCACTGTTTACCTCTTTTTCCAAATCATTTATGAATGTATTGAACAGCACAGATCCCAGTGAGGAACCCTGCTATTTACCTCTGTCCGCTGTGAAAATTGATTATTATTCCTACCTTTCATTTTTTTATCTTTTATCCAGTTACTGATCCATGAGAGACATTGCCTTTTATCCCATGACTAAGGCTGCGAGTTTGTCATGGAGGTCACTGGAGTCACGGATTCTGTGACCTCCATGACTTCTGCAGTGGCTGGTGTGGCTGGCTCTGGGGCTGCTGAAGCAGCTCAGGTAACCCCTGGGACAGTCACATCAGCCACTGCTGGGGCAGCCTCAGGCCACCACTTCCCCCCACCCCCAACAGCAGCCAGAGGAGTTTGAGTGTGGGAGGTGTCTCAGGGCGGGGGGTTGGGTCATGCAAGGGGATGAGGGCTGTGGGCAACGCTTGCCTTGGGGGGGCTCCTGACAAGGGGCAACATGTCCCTCAGCTCCTAGTTCCACTCGCTGCCTCGTTCTGAAGGCACCACCCCCACAGCTCCCATTGGCTGTGGTTCCTGGCCAATGGGAGCTGCGGAACTGGCAGTATGCAGAGCTAGGAGCTAAGGGAGGGACATCTCGCTACTTTCAAGAAACTGGGTAGGGAGCCTTCCAGCTCCGCCAACTCGCCCCCAACCCCAGAACCAGCGGGATCCATGGGCAGCTCCCACTCGAGCATCAATGGCACTCCTCGGACTGCCCCGGTGCCCCCCAGACTGTCTCTCCAACACCTGCAACCCCCCTGCACACCTGCGGTCCCCTCAGAGCACCCGCAGTACTCCCAATATTTAGTCAGGGCTATAGTACAAGTCATGGACAGGTCACAGGCCGTGATTTTTTGTTTACTGCCTTTAATCTGTCCATGACTTTTACTAAAAATACCCATGACTAAAACATAGCCTTATCCACGGCTGCTTACTTTGCTTAGGAGCCTTTGGTGTGCAATCTTGTCAAAAACTTCTGAAAGTAGAAGAAAACTATATCAACTGGTTCACCCTTGTCTACATCCTTATTTAACCCCTCAAAGAATTCTAATAGATTGGTAAGGCATGATTTCCCTTTACAAATGTTTACTGTTCCCCAACATATCATGTTCATCTATCTGTCTGATAATTCTCTTCTTTACTGTAGTTTCAATCAGTTTGCCCGGTACTGAAGGTTTATGAGTCTATAATTGGGAGTATTGCCTCTAGATACTTATTTTTAAAAGTGGCATTATGTTAGCTAACCTCCAGTCATCTGGTACAGAGGCTTATTTAAGCAATAGGTTACACGTCACAGTTGTTCTGCATTTTTTATTTGAGTTCCTTCAGAACTCTTGGGTGAACACCATCTGGTTCTGGTAACTTATTACTGTTATATTTAACAATTTGTTCCAAAACCCCCTTTACTGACCACTCAATCTGGGACTGTACCTCAGATTTGTCATCTAAAAAGAATGGCTAATGTGTGGGAATCTTCTTCATATGCTCTGCAGGGAAGAATAATGCAAATTTAATTTAGCTTCTCCACAATGACCTTCTCTTCCTTGAGTGCTTCTTTAGCCCATCGATTGTCCAGTGGCCCCACTGATTGTTTGCCAGCATTCCTGTTTCTGATGTACTTAAAATTATTTTGGTGCTAGATTTTGTATCTTTTGCTAGTTGCTCTTCAAAATCTTTTTTGATCTGCCTAATTATACTTTTACAATGACTTGCCAGAGTTTGTTTCTTTCTCTTTTCCTCACTAGGTTTTCACTTCCAATTTTTAAAGGATGCCTTTTTGCCTCTAAGTACTTTTTTTACTGTGTTGGTTAGCCATGGTAGCATTTTACTGGTGCTCTTATTGGTATTTTAATTATTATTTGAGGTATACATTTACTTTGAGCCTCTATTATGGTATTTATAAATAGTTTCCATGCAGCTTGAAGGCATTTCACTCGTGTGACTGTTACTTTTAATTTCCATTTAACTAGCTTCCTCATTTCTGTGTAGTTCCCCTTTTCGAAGTGAAATTTTTCTGTGGTGGGTTTCTATGGTATTCGTCCCCTACAAGGATGTTAAATTTAATTATATTATGGCCTCTATTACTGAGTGGTTGAGCTATATTCACCTATTGGTCCATATCCTATGATACACTTAGGACTAAATGAAGAATTTCCTCCCCCATTATGTGTTCCAAGACCAGCAATTCCAACAAGCAATCATTAATGGTGTCTAGAAATTTTATCTCTTCTGTGTCCTGTCGTGAAGCAACATGTGTGACACTGGCAGACCAGGTGCCAGCTCTTGCCGAGACTTTAGGTCTCATCTGAGCACTGACAAATTCATCTAGAAACCATCTATTTCATCTCTGTGTTAGTATGATTAAGATGGATATTGGGTTTCTAACAATGTGTTTAGACTTTATGACATGCTTGTAAGTTGCTGCATGAATTAATCTCACTTATAATATGTCTCTCACATGCTATAAAGTAATATTTTAAGTTTTTGCTTTGTAGCTGTAAGAAATGTTTGCTTTGAAACTCTGAGCTTAGTCAGGAGGGATCTTCTCCTTCCCATCTAGAAGACCTATCAAAACTAAATGGGCTATTGTGGGACATCATAATATGAAGACTTTGTTAACAGCCCCCTCACTCCCATGAGCAGGCTACGTGCAAAAGGGGCCATCCCATTTGCTTGAATTCTGGACAAAGGAAATAAAAATAACTGACAAGTTTTTTTTTTCATCTTTTGCTGTTTGGACTCTCACAGGGATAGAGCTATGGAACAGTGGGTCTATGCAAGGGATCTCACAGGCATATGGCTAGAAAAATGGTTTAATTAAAATAATGTGCAAAATGCACTTTTGCCTGCTGCACTTCGATTTTTGTAGTAAGAATATGTTTGTTAGTTAACCAAGAAAAACAGAACAAAAAATTCCAACTTACAATTCAATTTTAAGGCAGTTATCAACAAGTTATGGTAAGTTCGTGGAAGTCTGGTGGCAGTGTTGCCAACTCTTATGATATTAATGCCCATCTCCTGGAGTCAAACTGAGTATCTCAACTTTTCATGTTTTTTTTTTAAGTGAATGTCTTGCCCTCAGGATGGCAGAGAAAAGCCTGAAAACATGACCTGAGTGTATTCAAAAGGCACAAAAATCAGAAGACCAAAGAACCCCTGTTTTTTTAATCTTATGATTTTATGGAGCCTGCCTCATGAATTTTGAATGCTTGTGGCTGACAGTACTGATAATACTTCCAATCTTCCTGCACTGCACTTGATTACTTGTGCAGACTGCAGTCTTAATAGTTGGAATGTTGTTTCAGTTGTATTACATTTTTCCTCACACTTCAAAAACAAAAAAAAAGAAAAAAAGGATATTACACTGCTAAGATGAGACGTGTACGCTATATACACACACAAGCATATGTGTGAAATTGTATGATTTCTTTTACTGGCATTGGATTACTCTGAGACTGCAGGTGTTAGGAGGTCATTGGCATCCAATTACAGTGGGTGTCTAGTAGAATATTTTCCATTTGTGGTTTCATATATTGAATCTGTGCTTTCAAAAGCATTTTGTCATTTGCGCATTCTTTTTCACTGCCTGTATGTATTTCTTCCTCTATAACAATATACTTCAGACAATAGCACTCCAAAGGGATACATACAACTAACTAGTTATTTTCAGATAAGGAATACAAAGCAAACAGGAACTCATAGTAAGCAAACCTCGACGTAAATATTGTTTGAACTACTTTTAAAAGAGAAAGGGAGAGAAACTTATTGTGTCTCATCCCTTTTTGTTAAATTACTTCAAAGTCTAAATGGAGATTCAATACAAAACTTGTCATAAAGATAAGCTCCTTTCCATTATATCTCTTCCATTACATCTTTTTGGTACTAGCATGCTTTTCCCCTTGTGTTCTGGCAACAATTAACATACTAAAATAAGGTAATCCAAAGTACACAGAAATGGTGCGACAAGTTGAGTGATTTAACAATTCTGTAAATTACACACAATGACCTTGATTCTCTTTTTTCACGTATGTATAAAAATCAGGGATAACTCCGCTGAATTAAAACCAATGTAAGTAAGAAGAGAATCAGTGGTTAAGTATCATGGTAGAGTAGTGAAAGCTTCCCCCACTTGGCGTCCAGTGGACATGGAACAGGGGTGTAATTTATATACACAGTGGGAGTGTAGCAGGAAAAACACTTAATATGATTGTATAAATTAAGGATGGGGATCCAGATTTTTAGGTAATTGTAAAAGAGTATAGCCCCATTGGTTTCAGTGAAGTTATGGAGTTAGACTGATTTATACTGCCAGACGATCTGGCCCACAATCTTTCCTTACATGAATGCATACTGTTATTTCTCAGATAATAGATTGTTATATCACACATCTATTTTCTGGTCCAATTAAAGCATGCACAGTTCCCCATTGTCCAGGAGTGGCATTCAGTCTGATGTTTCTTTGTTTAAGCACAACAAGAGGACTCTATTAAAGAGGATAACTGACTGTGAGCTATAATTGAGATTCTATTGTAATTGGTAAAGAACTTTGATACCATGTTGCAGTGTAAGCTAAACTGTTCTGACCGTTCTGTTAACCAGTAAATTGAAAGCCACTAGAAAAGGGAATGCCATTGTAGATGGTGATTTATTTTAAAAGGAAAGAGAGGGAAGCATACTTTGAACTAAATGTAATCATAACATTATAGCTAGCACTGTAAGTAGTTTTCTGTGAAAACAAACCTATGCTGCAGTAATGAAGGATGAGGCATTATGTGGCCATAGAATTAGACTATTAGGTAAGTTGTTCTCTCCCTACACAGAAGAGAGACATAATAGTACATGCCATGGCCCTTTTTTCAGTGCTTGGTTTGGAGCAAATGAAAACCACTTCTCAGTTTAATGTAAATCAAATAAATCACAACTCTGCATAAAGTAAGTGAAAAACAGCTAATTTATTCCTAGTCAGTCTGATGCTGTAGCACACAACACACCCAGATCTACTCAACATGATCAAGTGCTTCACATAAAAATGTCCCTAACTATCTTGCCCATCTCTCTAACTGCCAGTTCTGCCTTTTCTTTCTCCCTTTCTTTAGTGCTTAAAGCATGTGCTGCAGTTAGGGCAAATTCCCTTTTTTATTTAAAGTCACACACATGTTAATTTTCTTCTCTCCCTTTCAATCACAGATATGGGTGCACACACAGACACACTTTTTACATTCTTTCCATGTCTACAAGCAGGGCCCCTGTGTGTTCCACAGCCACAGAACATCCTGTGGAATTTACCCTTTGTCACAGACCTGTGCTCCAGAGTCTCAGCTTCAAATTGAAAAAAGTTACAGAGCCAGTCCTATCAAGGTTACTTCCAAAATCAAAACATGAACCAAGTGTAAACCAATTCAGTGGTATCTTTCTGGACAGGTAGACAATTAAACCAATGGCTCTGAGAGTTGTGAACTATCCTATTCATTTCAATAGGTTAACTCTGAAATTTAAAGATTATCATCTTAATACCACCAATATTTCACAGCGGAGCATTGTGACTGGTTTTCCTTGAGATGTCTCCTGAAACTGGGGTACCACCAAGCCCCCTTTACCCACTAGCCTGGGCTCTCTTTACACTGTACTGCTGGGACTAGCCTGCTGAGCCCTCTCCCAGGTTCCAGCACACATAAAGGTAGGGACATATCCAACTGCAGTACATACAGATGCTGTGATCAGCTCTGCATGGGCAGGCTGCAGCTAAGGAGCTGTCCAGCTGCTCAAGTGCACCCCCCTCCTGGAGTGTAAACCAAAAATTATACCATCTTGCTCTGCACAGAGATCAGTATAGCATAAGCTCATGAAATTTGACCCGCTCCCTAAATGTGGAGAAGGATATGCAACAGCTTTTTGCCCCAAGTTATGACTCCCACACACTGGTTTTAGACAAAGCAAAAATAATTGTATTGACTACAAAAGACAGATTTTAAGTTATTATAAGGGATAGCAAACAGATCAACACACATTACCTAGCAAACAAACAAAACATGTAAACAAAGCTTAATATGCTAAAGAGATTGGATATGAGTACCAAATTCTCATCCTAAATGATAATTCAAGTAGGCTGCAAAGATTCTTAAGAGGCCAGCTGCACTTGCTTACAGCTTAAAAATCCCAGGTGTTCCTTTCACAAACTTAAAATCCCTTTAGCCTGCGTTCAGCACTTGCTCCCCAGTTCAGCCTGGGTTCCTCAGTTGTTTCCCAGAGTCTCTTTGGGGAGAGGAGTCAAGTGAAGAACCACAATGATGTCACTCCCCTGCCTTAAATAGTTTTTGCATAAGGCGGGAATCCTTTGGCTCAAAGCTTGGTTCCCATGAACGCAGTGGAAAAACACTGGTATTCCAAGACGGATTCCAGTACCAGGTGACCTGGTTACATGTCTCTGTAGTGTCACATCAGCCATTGTTCTGAGGCCATTTGTAGCATCCTCAGGAAGACCCCCCAGGTGGTGAATAAGCTTTTTCTAAGGCCTATTATTCCCTCTAATGATTTATTAACTTGAATGGGCCCTTCTCAGACAGCTGTCTAGACTGACAGTCTTTTGCCTAGTAGGAATTCTCCAGGTGTAAATACATTTGTGATACAGGTACATAGTCAATATTCCTAAGTTTAGATAAAGAAATGATACATGCATACAAATAGGATAATCATATTCAGTAAATTGTAACCTTTCCAATGATATCTCACATGACCTATCTTGCATAAAATACATCAGAATTATGCCATAATCAGATCATCATAATATCACAGTGAAGAATATGAGGTGTAGTGTCACAAGCATTTTAGCAGAAATATCCAGATAGTCTGCTTGAACTGCATCCCATGTCTCCTCTGGCGCCAAAAGCCTTAGCTGTCTCCCATCAACTTGTCAAGGTGTCATCTTTAGTTACCAAACAATTTGAAGAAGGAAATAAGAACCAACTGTATGTACCCCTTTCCAGTTTCATCTTAATTTTAGTTTAATTAGGTTTTTTTTTGGATCAGCATGATCCCCAAACCAACATATCTATGTAAAGTAATTCAGGTAAAACGAAGAAACAAATCCTTTCTTATACTCTCTCAAGGTCCATGGAATTCACTTTCAGGACTCAGTCCTGCAAGATGCTCAGCCCCATGCAGGATTATGCCCTCGTTGCTGTGTGTGCAGGGAGAGAGCAAAGGGAAGAGGAAGTACAAGAACAAGCCACATTCATAACTGATGCTGTACACTGTATAAAATCCCCAGTCCATTTTTTGCTGGTAAGTGAATACACTTTTTTCTTTTTTTGTGTGCATAGCTTACAAGGAGCAGAAGCATTTCAAAATTCATGTCACTTGAAAACCATCGCTTGTTTTATAATTTATGAAGCAGTGCATCTCATTATTTCACTACAAGATGCGCAGAGACCAAATCCCCTGAATCTATTCAACAATGAAGGACTTTGTGCTAAATTTTCAATATTTGACAAATGACTTGTGGTAACTGTACATTATGTAACAATAAGTTACATTTTTTTGTATGCTTAACAAAATAAAGGAAAAGGGAAGTAAGCAACTTAACATATCTGTAACCTTGGAAAATTTCTGCTAATGAATGAGATGCAGATTTTTTACGCAATTACCAGGTCAAGTTATCCATGAGAAAAATCTGCATCTCATTCATTAGCAGAAATTTTCCAAGGTGTACAGTTACCACAAGCCATTTGTCAAATATTGAAAATTTAGCACAAAGTCCTCCATTGTAACATGAAACATTTACGTAGAAATAAATGCTTCTGAGTGCAGTACCTGATGCGGAATGAAGTCCAAATATTAATTTTCTGAGTGTACAATAGCAGGAAATTCTCTTTCATTTCTGCTCCAAACCCTAACTAATGGCTTTTAACTTAAATTGAGGCCTTAGCCTCTGATCCTCCAATATATAACACATGGGCAGAGAAGTCATCTGGGCTCCAGAGAGGTGCAGCAGTCCATCTGCACATTGTATGTTGCGAGATTGGGGCCTAAAATGCTGAGTTGGTAATGAGGTGTTATGCTCAAGCTCATGTCACACAGACTGGTATAAGGCCCATTAGCAGAGGCAATTGCAGGAATAAAGAAATGTTTCCCAGTCTTGATGCTAGTGAAGCAGGGCCCAGGAGGATGAGCATCACATTGATGTGAATTTGGATATAATAATATCTGCTTATGTTGCTGTAGAAAGAAGTCCAAGATTGTTTCATTGCTTTGCACTGTGCAAGTAGAAGATTTTTCTATAAAATAATACCTGAGCTGTAAAAGATGTTGTTTGTTGTCTTGGCTATCAACCTTAATATTACCACTACTATTATTATGCTAAATTTTATCATGGCTGGTAATTGGTCTGTGTTTAAAAAATGGCACACTGCACTTTGCGAAAATGTAGCACCATTTTTTTTTAACTTCTGTCAAGGGAAATTGAAAATAATCTAAGTCTAGAAAATTTATTTCATCATTTTTCTGTCCTCTACTGGTTATTATCTACAGACATGACTTTGATTCTTAAAGATAGGTGAGCCAGTTGTTCAGGCTCTTGAGAGGAGTCACTTTGGCCTTATATTTCAACATTCTCTTTTAATAATACTGGTGTGACAGAATCCAATCAATCCGTTCTAAACAGTAAAATTTTGATTGATGGTTATCAGACATAAAGAAATAGGAAAATTTGCTATGTACTTATATAGCTAATAAATGAGTCCTTCAAATTTTCCAGGTACCAAAGTTTGTAATATACATTTCATTCAACTGAATACCACATACAATTTTTCTTTCTTTATCTCTAGGTCTGCTTCTTTTCTATTTTCCATCATTCTTGTGCTGTTTTAAATTGCAAATATTTATTGCGACATTACCAATTTATGTTAGGAAAAAAAAACCATTTTTTTTAAATAAAAAAAACAAAGCTTAAGATCAATAAAATGTTTCATAGTGTTTTTTACAAAATATCAGTGGGAAACAGTTTAATTCAAAGTAATAGCATTCCCCCCAGCGTTTCCAACATTAACACTGAAAAATCCTGCTAACATATGAGAACTTGAAACAGATTATAAATAAAAGTGAAACTACTTCTGTGGTCCGGTCTGAGCAAAATGTATAATTAAACATAAAACAGAAAGAAGAAAATTAAGTTCAAATTATAAGAGGCTTTCTATTTAAGTTTCTATAAATACTAAAAGCAGAAAATCTGGTCTTTTTGCAACTGTATATTATTGCTCTTTATTTGTATTATAATAGTGTCTAGAAGCCCTGGTCATAGAGCCATTTGCTAGATGCTGTACAAATATACAAGAAAAAGACAGTCCCTACCAAAAAGAATTTGCAATTTAAGCATAGATTTGTCTCTTTAACGGCCTTATTCACTCTTGAATAAATTGGTGTGCTTTTCGGTATGGATTTTCTTTCTTTCTTTCCTCTCTTTCCCCTCTCCCCTCCCCCCTTCATAACTTAAACAACTATTTCTCTTGTTTATAGAAGTCTGGCAGGTTACAAATTATGGGCTATATCATGCTATTGATTTTCAATGGAAAATTCTTCACTAAGGTCAATGGCACAATGTATGTAACTTATGTATTTTTTTTAAAAAATCCTTAATGATATTAACACTATTTTAGATTATTAAAACTGCCAAAAATTAAACATCTATTTTCCTCTATTATTGCTGTTGTTTCCTTTTTGCATTTCCTGGTGTTAAGGAAAGAAAAAAGCAGCAGTCAATATAATTTTTTCCTCAGTCTCCAATTTGTTCCACATTCTACCTGTCATGCACTTCTGCGCAATACCACAGTATTTGGTCTGTAAACATGACAGACTAAAATCCAAAATACTGTATTTCAATAATAGGAGTGTGTGTGTGTCTGTGTGTATAAACATTTCTATTGAATGTAGAGTTTGTAAAACCTAAATTTGTGGCCTGAATTGACTTATCAGTGACCTTTTAAGTCAAATCATGCTTGGCATATCCTTGTTTGTGTCGTCTTTTCTGGAGTACAGATCATGCAGGGCCATGTACTGCCATTATTTTATGCAGACTATTCCCATGGGAGTCAAAGCAGTTCACATGAAAAATCAGATTGGAAGATTTTGTCCTTCCAAAAGGACCAAAGATGGGACTCAAGTCTAACATAAGAGCTTCTTAGCAACAGGGATGCTAGAACAATTTGTATAGTAGGAGCACTGAGAACCATGGAACCCTGTATATGATGAAAACTATGAGTCTGGCAGCCTAGTACCTGCACCTACACCTCGCAACAATCCTTGCCCCTGAAATACAGCATAGGGACCTCTTCATGCTCTTTTCCTCTCTTCCTGCTGGAGCTGTGAAGCCCCAGGTTTGTAGCAATTTGTTGGGAGTCCATAATTCTGGGATATACAGCTGCTTAGGAGGAGAAAGCGATGGTCAAAATTTTAGGCAGGGCTCTCTAATTCACTTTAGTTAAGGTCCTGGTTAAGCAAAACAATCACTTGTTTGAAGTAAAAGAGGAGCTTAAGTCCCATTGACTTTAATGGGGCCATTCATACCCTCAAAGGTAATGTTTTAAAGTGCTGTGATGAATTGGGGCCTAATTTGATTCATATTGAAAAGTGTGTAATTTAAATATTATGGTTGAATATGACTATATGGTCACTGGAAGAACAAAATTAGTTGAGGAGTAGAACTAAAAGTTTAGGTCAGAGTTAAAGCAAAACATAACCTATGTTCACCATTTTGGCTTTTTAAATTAGCTTATTTTCCAGATACAATGGAAGAAGAATATGTTCCTTGACCAAGTACCTCCCATTTTGCTGAAATATCTATTCGTTTCCCTATAGGCTCATATGCACATCAAAATCTAATTGAAAACAATGAGATTTTTGCTTAAAAGCAGACTGCTTAATGTGACCCAGATTTTTTTATTTCAGTGAGGGAAAATTTCTATGGTGTCCTGTTTTAGATTTCTGCAAAATCCAAGATACACGATTATACTGATTGAATTCTTCCCCTTAAACCCCTATAGTCCCTGTTTGGAAACACAGAGAGCTACACAGACAGTCCATACTGAAAGCTAATATGTGTATACTGTGTGACAAGTAGGATCCTTGGTCTGTTATGAAACTTAAAACCCATAAACATTAATTACTATGGTATATTTTTATCTGGATTTTCAAGTTTGTATTAGCATGACCATAAATAAAACTCCTAAGTATTAGAAGGAGATTGAATCTTTAGGGATTACCCAGCTAAGAAATTCATTTGTGTCAGACCTGAAATTCAAGTGTGTGTGCACATGCATCACACACACACACACACACACGCAAGAAATACACAATACTGATATTGAGAAAAATGGGTAGTCAGTGTGTTTTGTTCACAGATTCAGTGCGCTTATTTCAATAGCAGAAATAATTCACAATGTTTCAATTTACTTACTTAAGTCGCTCCAGCATTTTGGCTTTCCAGCACTTGGATAGATTTAGTATTCAATTGTATATGACAGATTTTCTGAACAGTGTTAAAAAAAACATGTATCAATCGTGCATTGGTTTAGAGGAAAAGAAAGCAATAAAGAATACACACAAAATGAAAACCATTTTGTATCCCTAAAGTAAGGTCTTAATAGAAGAAAAACAACAGAAGATAAAGACAAAAATTTACATTTTTGTATTAGAAAATGATGCTTTAGACACTGCAGGTGATAACCTTAGCTGGTATAAATTCAGCTAGCTCTATTGACTTCAATGGAGCTACATTGATTTACACCAACTGAGAAACTGGCCTTATATCTTGTCAGGCAATTTTTCTTTTTTAGGACTCATTCAGTATTAGCATTTTTTTAACTCGGTCACTATGGCAACTTTGAGATAAAATGTTTCACAAATATATCAAACAGATTTTGTTTATGGGGTTTTCAAGTAAATTAATTAATTACTAAGTTAATGAATTCTGGCTCATTATGGCTTCACAATAATTTCATGACTCAGAACCTTTTCCCCTTGATTTTAACAATCCTTGCCTATATAGTATCTTCTACTTTGGTTACACTTAATTTTGTGTTATTCATCACATATTATGATTCCTCAAGGAACTTCAGAGTCTGGTCTCCTCAAGGTTACACACTAAGGACCTGGTTCTCAAAGGTATGGATTTCAGTGAGATTTAGGTGCCTAAATTCCTTTGTGAATCTGTTGCTAAGGCCCCAATTCTGCAAATATTTATACATATGCTTAACTGTACACACTGTGAGTAGTTCCATAGAAGTCAATGGGACTACTCACAAAACATAAACATGTGCATAAATCTTTGCAAGATTCAGGCCTGATTCAGTGAAATGGATCTTTTAAAAACTTCATCACATCCAAGTTTTCTGTATTTTAGAATGTACAAAACTCATAGGACAATAAATAATACAGGGTTATGGGCAGTCCAAGCTGACAACCATAACTGAGAAATATAGTCTGGCTAAATGACAACTAAAAGAGGAGAACAGGATGAGAGGGGAAACAACACAAATATTTAAGGGCTTTACTACCAAGGAGAGGAAGAGGAGTTATCTAGTGTGTTATCTGGAGGAATAACTAGGAGTAGGGTGAAGAAGTTATGAAGATTGATGAAATTCAGAGTGAGGTGCATAAGGCTGTGGAATAGTCACACAATAGAAATTATGGAAACCACTTCACTTGAGATTTTTAAAACTAGACTATATAAACTACAAAAACTACCAAAAGTTCAGGAAACAATATTGTACTTGTAGAGAGATGAACTGAATGAGCTAACTGATCTTTTTCTAGTCTAACTTCTATGATCCTTTGATTTAAGCACAAGGATGAATAAATAGTTACCAGATTGTGTTCTGTATACTCCATTGAGTTATCAGTATTAGAGACAATGGTACATTGCTATTCATGGTCATAGTCGCAAGTGTACTCAATAGAATGCGCTAATTTGTAATAAAATAATATTTTACAGCTTTTTGATATGATACATCATAAGCACACCTCCAAAGACCCAAGTGTTGGACACAGTGAGCAAAAATTAAGCACGCAAGAAAAAAAAGTTGGTTATCTTGCAATTATGTAGGGGTCAATTCAGGTAAGTGAATTATTGTTATTATTACTATAGTTAGTTATTGTATTGTAACTGTAAGCCTCAGAGCTTCCAGGCATTGTCCAGGATTAGTCTGCTATGCACTGTACAAATAAATAACATTCATGTGAATGAGGCAAGCAAGAATTTGATCCATTCTCTACAATTTCATTAACATGATTCAATATTTCTGATGCAAAATATTACAAATTCATAGCAAACAGAGTATTAAGGTTGCACTGTTAAACACTCTAAACTTTGCCAGAAGGAACCATTGTGATCATCTAGTCTGGCCTCCTGTGACCATAGAACAACATATCTTTTAGAAAAACATCCAGTCTTGATTTAAAACTTGTCAGTGATGGAAAATTCAAAATTACCCTGGGTAAATTATTCCAATGGTTAATTACTCTCACTGTTAAAATTTTATTTCCAGTCTGAATTTGTCTAGCGTTGACTTCCAGCCATTGGATCATGTTATTCCTTTTCACTTCTAAATTGAAGAGCCCATTATTAAAACCACCATGTGCATTGCTATAGACTATAGTTTTAAGTCAGTCCATGGCCTTCTCTTTGTTAAGCTAAATAGATTGAGCTCCTTGACTCTATTGATAATAAGGCAGGTTTTCCAATCCTTTAATCAGTCTCATGGCTCCTCTCTGAACCTTCTCCAATTTATCAACATCCTTCTTCAATTGTGGCCACCAGAACTGGACTCAGTTTTCTAACTTTCTTATGCATTACAGTACTGGACTCAGTCTTCAGCTGCAGCTGAGCTCCATTCAGCACTCCTAGGCAGAAGGCAGGCAGGCAAATTCACTTTGTGGAGCCTCAATCCTGGAGCTAGCTGGGTTCCAGTTTGGCCCTGATGCATCATAAAGCAGCCTTAAGGCTGCTGTAAAGTTGCATTCATTGCAGCTGTTTCCAGTGGCCCATTACACCAATACAGTCAAGACTCCTTCCCCTGGACACACCATAAACAACGAGGCTTGAGTGGAGTGGGACACAGAGCTGGCTACATTGGGTACACACCACATGAGGATTCCCACATCCCTTGAGGGACTCCTCAATTGCCTCTTTAAACTGTCTCAGTGGCCTTTTGTTAATGGAGTGGGCTGGAGCAGGGTCAGTCTGGATCAGTTTTTACTTACCGATCTTATGCTTTTTCTCATATATATTACCGTACATGTTTTCAATATCCTTAGATACACTTTGTGCTGAGGAACTATGAGAGGAATTGTGCCTTTCTAGGACACAGCCCCCCTGGAGCTCTCTCTGGGGCTTTGCAGCTCCAGGCCTCACTTAGTGCAGGACTGTGTATCAAACAGTGCCAGGCCACAGGGTTTTCAGGGCATTTAACCAGAAATAAAAACTATTTATAACCTTTCATATATGTCTCCTACATTGCCAAGTTCACCAAAGAGGTCACCGGTTCTAGCTGAACAAAGTATTTTGAAATAAATGTTATGTTTTTGGGTCCAAATCCTGTTCACCTAGCACCTTACAACAATAGATGAGTTCCATGAGCATGGCTGACTCCTAATGAGGCGAGAATTGCTGTGGCAAATTTTTACTGCTGTAATATTATTATATTCAATAGAACTAGACCAGGTATGAATTAGGGTCTGATTCTGGGAGGTGCAGAGCACCCACATCTCCTACTGAAGTTAAGTAGTTGTTGAGTTTGCTCAGCATCTTGCTGGATCAAACCATATGCTTTCCACCAAGGTAACGTTCACATTTCTGAACTGATTAGGAAAAAAAAAATACATCTTTCTTTTAGCCATATAGTATGATTCACAGAAGAGTAACTTTAGACTTGCATGAAAGTCTGGGAAGGTTTGCAGCAATCTGAATTGGAAGTGAATCAGTTTGCTCCTTTTCAGCAGACAGCACCACATTACTGATAATGCTTTGCTATATTTGCAGGGCAAGTAGACCTTTCTGCTCAGTGAATGGAATGAATAGGCAGGATAGTTCTGAAAGAAATCATGATGAGTTACTATGCCTCACTCATTTCTCGGAGGAATATTTTATAGAGAGAATCTGATTGCTGTGGAAGGGAAGGACGATACAATTTAACATAATTAAATTCTCATAAAACATTTCACAAATCACACTATCAATTCAGCAAAGGACATAATATGCCTCTGTAAACATCCAGGAATGAGACATATACATATATATTACCAAAGGTAGAGAATAGTTTTGTTTGATGGCCAACATCCTAAAAAAGAACAGTGCCAGTGAACTAAAAGAAAATACTAACATTTTTCAAAAGTATTATTGTCAAGGGTGTAGTGTTATTGGTATCAGAGTAATAATAAGATAAAAGAGGACTGGCTAAAGGGTAAGAGATAAAGAGTATACTGATCAATAAAACATTTTCTAGATGGAAGTACAGAACCAATGGAAGATGGAAGAGTTCATGTTTAAATCAGATTTTTATTATTTATGAATTGAGTATACAATCTGAATAAAAGCCCTGAAAATTCACAGATGAAACTAGGCTGAGAATAACAACAATGCTATAGAACATTTCAAACAGACAAGAGAACTAGAGAGATCGTCCTCTTTGGTGAGTTAATGAAGTGGATATCAAGTGTAGTTAAATGTAGGTAAATGAGTGTTATCATTTTGAGCAAAAAATAAAAACTGATTTCTGCTAAATAGAAGGAAGCTGAAGCATACTGACAGAGAAAAAGGTCTGGGATTTAATAGTGAAAGCTCTAAATCCTTGTTGCCATAGTCTTTCCAAATTCAAGAAGATAAACTACTTTTTCAGCTTTTGAAAAGCCTAGTTCCTGGCCTGAATCTTCAGAAGTGCATGCACAGCTCTATATACTCCCTATTTATGTGTATACACATGCAAGGTATATTCACATGCAACCTGACTTGCACATACACTTTAGAAATTATGTGTATGCTAAATGGTCATGTGAAAATTTGCAGCACCATAGGTAGAACCAAATTCTGATATCCTTACTCCCATTAAGTAGCACCTTGCTGCACAAGCAATCCTATTGAGTTCAGCGTGACCCATTCATAGAGCAAGGTAATAGCATCAAAAAGCTTGGCCACAAAATGTAAGCCACAGAGGAAGCATTTATAGGCTGTTGGTACACAGCTACATTTCATATGTTATGAAAAACTAAACTGTGATGAGCTTTAGTGCTCTCAACTCTGTTTCTTATAGATGGATAACAAACCCAGTTTTTAGTCTAAACCTTCCTAGCCATTTTTGTAAGGTTCTAAACAAGGCAAAAGTCTATATGTGTTGCCTTTCTTTGCAATATTAATAAAATATGGGATAGTTAATCCCTTGAAGATAATGAGAACTATGAACTTCAGCTATCCTGATTTCTAGCATTTTATATGCTATGGTGATAAGCTCTTCATAAAAACAGGTAGATTTGAAAAAATAGATACTTCCAAATTCTCAGCTGACATTGAAACTATGCCAATTAACACCACCTGAGGATCTGGGCAATACATTTCCCTGTCACAGCGAGTCATAGCACAACTTCAGTAAATATATATTTCCATCATGAAAGCCTTATATTCCCATGGTGTGAGGAGAAATTTACCCAAATACTTATTTCCAATTTCTAAACACAAGCCAAAATTCCTCATTGGAAGGATACTTACTGGCAAAAATGGTACCCCACAAATGACATACAGTGGAAACACCTGAGAGACATGAAGAGGAACAAATAAAGCATGGAAACATACAGCCAGAGGAGAATATTTAGGCGGAAGGTGGAGTGAAAAGAACAGAGGCTACGAGATTACATACTACAGGGACACACACCTATTGCTGAACTCAGTGGTGGCTTTTGGTTCCACCTGCTTTTTGGAGTTCATGAGAATCTCACAGATGCAAAATGACAGATTTGGATCCCAGTAATTCATTGTAGTTAAAGTCCCTTCTGTGAGGTGCTCCTTCTCCTCTTCAACAGGCAGACATTTCCCTGTGTACAGGCATGGAGAGATGTTGTGTAAGAAATATTTTGCCTGCCAATTTAGTCTTCTTAGGGTTGGGTGTCATCTGAGAGGCCGAATATGGCACCCCCAGCCTGTGTTACCAGATCATCTAATCTGGTCTCCTATATAACACAGTCCACTAACACCACCCATCATACACACACTAAACCCAACAATGAAAATGAGACCAAAGTGTTACAGCCTACAGAAGATTAGACTATTATGTGACATAGGCGGAGAATAGGAGATACTGAGCCGCACCAGTGCTTGAGACCCCCACAATGGCACAGAAATATTTATGTGAGATACACCCAGATAATCCTGGCAACTGATCCACTCCCACACATTGCAGAAGTAGATGAAAAAAACCCTACGGTCACTGCCAATCTGACCTGAGGGAAATTCCTTCCCAACCCCACATATGGCAATCAGTTAGACCCTGAGCATGTAAGCAAGAACCAGCTGGCCAAGCACGTGATAGCATGAATGCTCAGTGTCACCACAAGGCCCAGGCTCACCCTGCCCAATGTCCCATATCTAGTCACAGCCATCCCTGAAGCTTCAGAGGAAAAAGCTTAAAACTACCCTCACGGGATAGACTGGTGATCCAGGAGTTGGGAGGGCGGGGAGAGGGAATCCTTTCCTGACCCACCTGCTGGTGACTGGGTAAACTCTGAAGCAATGTTTCCTTCAGTGCTTCCAGTGTCTTTGTCTTCTAATTACTTTGTCAAACTGGATTAACATACTACTGAAACTGAAAAAAATATTCAAACCACTTAAGCACATGCTCAAGTTTATCCCTATTCAGGGAAGAATTTAAACACATGCTTAAGCATGTGCTTATGTCCTATTGGTTTCAGTGGCATGTAAACATATGCTTATCGTTAAACACATTGAACCACAGGAACGTAGGAGTGGGAGGGACCAAATGCTCTTCTGAAATAGGCATGTTTTCCTGAATCGGACTGTTAAACATGCTTAAATTCTCAGGTAGTCAGTGGGATTAAAACATATACTCATAATTAAGCACATACATGAGCACTTTGCTGAAATGTGCTTTAAGACCACAGCACCCATTGGCTTGGAGCAGCAAACCGCAGCCAGTGGGAGCCGCGATAGGATGCACCTATGGATGCGTCAGATAAACAAACTGGCCTGGACCGCCAGCGGGCTTACCCTGGTGGGCCATGTGCCAAATGTTGCCAATCCTTGGTCAAAAATATACCTTTAACTCAAAGTCTTCCTTTGTGCTTTTAGGTTATTTGGTATTGTTTGAATCAATTGTATATATCCTATATTTGTGGCATTTCAGTTATTAAGAGTAAAGTTCTGCCAAATGTTTACAACTAAACCATGCAAACTAGCCTTTCTGGAAAGTCCAAAATCTGGTTTTTGAAGCAGATTGTTCAGTCTCCATTGACCTTGGAGGCTCTCTGGGGGCAGAATCAGAGTGTCTCACTCGCTATGGACTTAATCACACTCCACTCTGGATTCTACGTCCAAAGATAAATGGGGTATTATCTTTTTGCAGAGCATACTTAAGATAATTATCTTCTACACATACAAACAGTTTAAGGTATTCCCCAAACTGAAGACTTATTTACAATTAATCACTGTTACAGATGGATCCAAAATAAAATGTTGGATCCAAAGGTCCTTATAATTTGAAGCATTTGAAATCCAGATCTGAATTTTGCTGCCTGGGACTGTCTCGTTTTTATTTACTTTTTGCGTTTTCCCTGTTCTTCCACATCAGTATAAATTAGGACTAATTCCATTAAAGTCAATGGAGCTAGCTACATCAATGTAAAATTAAGGTAAGTGATATCAGAATCTGCCCCAAGTTATTTAATATAAACTAAAATGAGAATAGCAGAATGGGCAAAGGAATGCAACCTACACAGCAACAAATACTGAAAATTCTACTGGCAACAACCAGGAGAGGAACCCAAGGTATCATCGAAAACTCATTGAAGTCAATGTGAGTCTTTCCAAGGGCTTTGACAGATTTTGGATCAGACCTTTAGAAAGGAGAATTCCACACACTGAAGATTATACAGAGATAGCAGAGTCATCAAACCATTCTGGACATTTAGGAACATGGGGCCTGTTTTGGGTTTGTCACAACTATATAACCCTCTCTACATTAGAATTCATCTGGACACACCATCCATGTGCAATGGTAAATATGCCCTTCACATTTATGTGTTCCCCACAAAAGCCTTATATCAAGTATAGTGTGTAATTTAATTTCAATTTCTTTTCAGAATTAATTACAAGTCCTCTGAGATAAAATAGAAAATTACATTTTCCATTGGGCTTTTTAGTGACCATAAATAGATGCAGTTTCCTTTTGAGTAATGGTCAGGTTTTACTGATATGTAACTTTTACTCATAACACTAGTGAGAAGGCAATAAGCAATATGAAATATATGTGAATGCACTTGTTCATGGTTTATGATTACCATAAAAAATGCTGGGTTTTGGAATTGCTTATCTTTTTCTAATGTTCTTTATTATGTCTACAAGGATTGATATTTTATATATTAGGCAAAATATATGCTATTCTTACTGTGAATAGAAATTAACACTACAATTTATTCACAAGACATTTTTATAGCTATGTTTATGTGTATTGCTAACCATAGCCTTGCATGAGGCTGAATGGAAGTGATTTGACTATAAAATATGTGGCACCTTATAACATATAGTTTGCTACAGTACTTCATAGATCCCATTTGAAACAATCACCCTTAATGCTTAGAGTATTTCCTGCATATACAGGAAGAAGTTATTTTGCATATTTAACTTTTTCTTATCACTTCTTTAAAAGCCATTGTTCCAGGAATGTGGATTTGAGAACTCATCTTCCTAGCTCAATTTCACCATTGTCCCAGGCTGAATAAAATATCTAAGGTCTGACTATCCTCTCAGTTATACCAGTTTTACACTACCTTCAACTTCTGGTTTACTCTAGTGTAAGTGAGAAGAGAACCAATACCTAGGATTTAAAGTTCCATCAAGCCTTTTATTTAAAAATTTAAACCTGCCCTGGACAGGTGGAACAATAGTCTCTTACTGTTACCAAAGAAAAAATCACTTATAAAAAGGAATGTGCTCAAATGTCTACAAATCCCAATATCATCCCATGATTCCTGTCAGTAAATGTAGCAAAACCAAAAGAAGGATATTTTGGAGAGATTTTTTCTGAAAATAACATACAGATTAAGGCCCTGATTCAGGAAGGTATTTCTATTCAGGAAAGCATTTGCTAAACTTGAAGCATGTGCTTAAGTGTTTACCTGAATAAAATACCTGGTCTCTTGGTGTATGTCACCATGTATTTAAAAATAGTTTTCCCAAGTAGTGTGCCAGAGAAATGCATGACAAACAGAACAGGTGCAGAGATCGAGCAGGAAAAGAAAGGGAACTATATATTTTAATACAGCTGCCTTTCTCAAGGCATATCTCAACAGATTAGTCCATTTACCCCACTGTTCCATGAAGTCTAATCTAGTGGCCCATTTCTTGTAGAAACTTCCCAATTTCTCTTGTTCCTGAAGACCTGCTGCTCTAATGGTTGGAAATATTATATTAAATTTCTCCAGCTGGGTAATGTTGGAGTGGAGTCAGCCATCCCAAACACTAGACATAAAGGAAATATCATTTCAAATATTTCCATTAGGCAGTTCTGTATCTGACGGTTCAGAAGAATTGTATTTTTCTGCAAGCACTCAAAGGGTGCCATAAAGATGAAAGAGCTTTGAAACACTTCTTAGGCCAAATTGTAATTTCCATTTTCCCTCTTGCCTATTTAGCTTCTCCGGTCTTGGTCTTCTCCCTACAATTCCCTTCTCATTCTTTTCATGTTCCTTGCCCATCTATCTAGTACTGTTTTCCTGTCCTCTCCCTTCACATCCCCTTGAGCTACAAAATAATTTATTCTCTTTAAATTTCATTTTTTACAGTCTCTTCCTTCTTAACTTATGACTGACTTTATAGAACGTTTGGAAACTGTGTTCAAGACACTGAAAACAAATAAAATACATTGTATTATTCTATACATGTTTGGTGGAATTCCTGAAGATAATTCAGCCTGATTAGTAACTGTTAAGGATACATGTTTTCTGGTAATATCTCTACATATTGCACCTAAGGAAATTGTCACCGCATAGGAAAAATAAATTCATTATTCTCTCTTCCCCTGCTCCTGCCCTTTCAATAACAACCTCAGACAGGGCATGTCTTTGGGGTTAATGACCCTTGCCAATGCCAAGGATCATCAGCTCCAAGGAGGATGTTAATCCCCAGGAAAAGCCTTGTCTCTCTGTTTTTATTGCTTTAATGTACTGTACATAGACCTAACATGTTACACTGACATGTAACACTGGCTATAAGTCTGGGCTCAGACTCAAGCTCAAACTCCCCTCCTGTCAACACACAATTGTGTCTTACTCTGGCCAGGCCCCTGGGCCCTGCAGGGGTGGAGAGTTTGAGCCTGAGTCCCGAGGTGGCTTAGGCCTAAACTCCATCATTTAGCATTGTGGACAGAGTTCATGAGTGGGCCCTCCAGTCTCAGGTCCTGAGCATCCTCCAATGGTACCCCACAATCCCATGGGACAGTATCCTTTCTATGCCAAAATGGAAGCAACCAACTCCCACATCCCACCTGGTTCAAGTACAGCTGTGCAGCATTTAACCCTTCCATTTTGTTCTAACTGCTGAGCTGAAAGCAGAGTGACCCTTCTCCTGTGTTTCTAATTGCAACCAACACAAATTCCTTTTCCAAATGTGCTGCTAGCTGGTCACGTGAGTACAGCCAGATTTTGGTTAATCTCTGGTGTGAGGCAAGCAAACAGTTCAATTTTAACAAGAGTTCTCATATTGACCATGTGAATGAGGAAATAGCAATGAAGTTGGCAGTGTTGATGATTCGTTGGCTTAGTGAGCAGTGCCCAGAATGGATTAAACAGCTCAGGAACAACTACCTGAAATCCAAAGATGAGAATTGCACCTATAGGAACTCACGATCATCCTATCCCTTTTATGAGGAGTTTGACCAGGTGCTAGTACTGAGGCAGCCTGATCTTCCGGGATGGTCACCTTCTCACCTTTGAATCTACTATAGGACCAGAGGGGAGCCAGCAAACACCAGATCATGCTGCCACAGTGACTCCTGTACTTAAACTGGCCCCCAAGGAGATTTTGTTGAAGCAAAGCTGCAGCACATTCTGAGTCCCTGCTCTGAGGAGTTTTCTGATGACCTTCCAGAGGAATAGCCTGCTGCAGAACTGGTAGTCTACTGGCAAGGATCAGGGGAGCAAGAGGTGTTCTTGGCTGACTGCAGGAGCTGACAGAATTGGACAGATTTGTTGCTGCTGGAACTAAGCAGTTAGTTACTGGCAGAGATGGGAGGAACGAGAAAGGAGCTTCTAGCTGGCTGTTGGAATTTAACTATGACTGGATACAGGGAGCAAAGAATCCTTTGGCACCTTATAGACTAACAGATGTTTTGGATCATGAGCTTTTGTGGGTGAATACCCACTTCGTCAGATGCATGTAGTGGAAATTTCCAGGGGCAGGTATATATATGCAGGCAATCTAGAGAAATATATCGTAGGTTTAGTTCATAATCAGGGAAGATGAGCCCCGTTATATGCAGTTTGAGGTGTGAACAACCAGAGAAGAAAACTGTTTGTGTAGGTTGGCAAGCCATTCACAGTCTTGTTTAATCCTGAGCTCATGGGGCAAATGTTGCAGATAGAGCTCAGCAGTTTCTCTTTGAAGTCTGGTCTGACTTTTTCGTTCGCGATGGCCACCTTAAAGGCTTGCGATAGTGTGGCAGGGAGGCTGAAGTGTTCCCTACAGTTTTGTATACTTGCCCCTTCCAACACTCTGATTTGGTGCCAATTGTATCCTTTTCCTGTATAGACCTCCGTTTAGGCCAATATACATAGCAGAGGCGGCATTGAGCGACATCTATACGGCCATAGTAACCTACATTAGTAAAGGATGGCATGTGTTACATGGAACCTGTGAACGGTTGTGCCAAATAATGCTGAGAATTCAGGTTTAGAGTTCCAGAGTAGTGTCCCGGGAATAAGAAAGTGCAGAGTTGGACAATAGAGATATTATGTAGCAAGGGATCAGATCCTGAGCAGAGTACTATGGGGGTGGCAGTTTACTGGGGGGGGGATATATAAAAATAAATTGTTCTATGATGTTCAGAAAACCGGTTCTGGGCAGCTTGTCTGTGGGCGAGAGACTGCCCTGCATCACCAAGACGCTTAGAACAGATGCGGAATCATTGTCCACGAGGTTGTAGAATACTCTAGAAATACAAGCTTTGTTGCTTGGGAAGGGGGTTCTGACGGGTTTAGCGCGGGCGTATCGTGAGTCAGTGGGTAGTCTGTGGGATGTTCTTCTGATTTGTCGTGCAAGTAGGAAGACCTTCTGGTACATGTCAGGCTCACTGCAATACAGGTTTCCTATTTCGTTGTGTGAGTAATTGAGGTCAGTATTGAAAAATCTTGGTGGGAGAAGTATTGAGGGTTGGGCCTGTCGAGGGGTAGTAGAGCAACTGACGGTAGTATCTCAGTGCCTTGGCTGTATAGACAATGGAATTTTGACCCAGTGTGATCCTAGTGTGCCCGGAATTAGTAAACTTGGAGCATGAATGTATCGCGCATCTAGCGTTGTTCGGTAGCGATTGTATATAGGTGTGTTAATGTGACCATCTCACCTTTAGATTGTGACCGTGAGATGTCGTATTTTTAGCAATAGAAGGTTGTGAAATAAACATGTATCTCACGTCGTTAGATGGTCCTAAGGCTGATCATCCTGATGGTGGGGGAAGCTGGCTGAAACGTGGGAGAACATTTTTTCACACGTCTACTCCCACCAATCAGGATCCATATGAGTATTGATAAGAATGTCATCAATGATATGCGTAAGGTAAGAGAAAGGGGCATGACGTGGATCAGAGTCGCGAGAGTAATGTCATTCAGTAGGTTGTTGCTAGTCCAGGTCGACTCATAAATAAATTACTTGAAGGCTTGGCATGTTTGTAGGGTTGCCATTTGCCACGGTTGTTGCACCTCATAGCAGCGCCTTTTCTGCTATGATTGTGAGATTTCATATATTTGTTCTATCAGAATTTTAAATTGTTGTGTGTGAGGATAAGATGGCCTATCAGAGCTTCTAGCGAGTTCAGTTGTTGTGGCATCATTCAGGATACTTGTTCTGACAGCTTGATTCCATCTTGTGTGTGGGATGTTTTGGTGTAAGAGACTCATCTACATATCATAGGGAGGATAGAGGAGTGGTTAATCGTTCTGTGGTGATAAGAAAAATTGCAACATATCTTGTAGTCCTTCGGAGGATATCTAGTGGGTCATGTTGAGAATTGACTGCTGGAGTATTGGTTGGCTGGCATAGGGTCTGAAGTAGAATAGTCCACATATGCCAGACAGTCCTCATGAAAGTGCCAAAGTGCCAGAGATAGGGCATTCCAGCGATTTCCAGGATTATGTGGAACTTCGGGTAGATAATAGAACAACACTGTCGGGCCTTCCTAAAGGGTATGTTGATTTGTTCCAGTATTAGTGTAGGGAGTGTCCTGAGTAGATGGTGCAGTTTCTTAGTGTATTCCTCAGTGGGATCTGAGGGAAGTGGCCTGTAGAATTTGGTATTGGAGAGTTGTCTGGCGGCCTCCTTTTGGTACTCAGACCTGTTCATGATGACAACAGAACCTCCTTTATCAGCCTCTTTGACGATAATGTCAGGGTGTTAGTCTATAACGTGCCACAGGATTCTTTGCTGCTTTTACAGATCCAGACTAACAGGGCTACCCCTCTGATACATGGATACAGGGAGTGGCCCAGGGCAACATAGAGCCGGGAAGGGAATTAGAACTGAGGTACCCAGGGAAGGAGGCTGCATTGGGACTGACTCAGTGGGGAGCTGTGGTCAGTGAACTGACTTCAAAAAGGGGAGGCTCAGCAGGAAGGTTGGGGGTCACTGAGGACCAGCGGCAGCTCCAGGCACCAACACTCCAAGTGCCTGTCTGGGGTGACAAGCTGTGAGGGGCACCCTGCCGGTCCCTGCTAGGATGGCATCAGGTAGCCTTCAGCGGCGCATCTGCAGGAGGTCCATCGGTCCCACTGATTCGGCGGCAATTCAGCGGCAGGTATGCCAAAGCTGTGGGACCACCAGACTTTCCACAGGCAAGCCACCAAATCCACAGGACCGGGGACCTCCCGCAGGCGCACCTCTGAAGGCAGCCTGCCTGTTGTGCTTGGGGTGGCAAAAAAGCTAGAGCAGCCCCTGCTGAGGACTCAAGTAGGGGCAAGGAGTCCCCAGGGAAGAAGCCCACAGGGTGCTGGTCAATTCCAGAGTAGGAGACTTGCAACCTAGCAGGACCAGGTGAGGGTACCATGATGGGCCCTGTTGGACTGGTTAAAGACAGATCCCAGGGAGGTCTGCAGCACATTGGAGACATTTTGGATTGAGTACCCTGGAAGAGGTTTGTTTGTTTTGCACATGGACAGAGTGTGAGTTGACTGGAGGGCTGAGTCACCAAAGACCTGCCTGACAAGCACATCAGCTCACAGGGGACACTATGAGCAGAGAAAAACTGCAGGCATTGCACACTCAACCAGAGGGCACTTGCAAGAGGTGAGTGTACCCCTTTAGAAAGTCCATAATTTGAGAGCACAGAGCATCCCTAATCTGCCTGGGTTCATCCTGCCCCCACTGTGATAGACAGACTTTTCTGCTTGAATGTAGTATATCAGCAATCCATTACTGTCATAGCTCCTTTCAGGGGCAAATGACTCACGTTTGGCTTCACAAAAGTTATGAGAAGCACAGCAGTCCGCAATAGCATTGTGTCTGTAATCAGTGCCAGTGGGATTTTCATCTACCAAATGCATAACTGAACCACCATTCTGCACCTGCCAAGAGTGTAATAAGCCTTCTTTTGCTAAGCCTTCTGAGATCTGGATATGATTTCATAAACCAAGGCAAAAGGGGTGGGTATTTGAAGTTTTCCAAGTTAACAGCGGGGACAGTTACTCCATTTATGACAATGTCATTTGATGGGAAGAGTGTCCCAGCCTGTTAATGAATGTAAACTCCCAATGCTCAGAAAACATTGGCATAGTGAATTTTTCAAGTGCAGCCCATATTGGCATCCATAAATTGGCTTCTTTGGTCCACCAGGCCTACATAATAATGGAGAAGTGCCTTTTATGGTTCAGGTACTCATGTGCTTCTTGCGGAGGGCAAATTGTGAGCACGAGTCTCATCAATGGCCACAACACAGTTTGGAAACTCCATTGTCTCAAAAGCAACAGTTACTTCAGGGATATTGTGTATGCCCAGCACTTTTGGATGAATCACATACCTGATTGCCTTTGAAACCTCCACAAACATTTCACCCACTGTTGACTTTCCAATGGTTAGCAACAGGGGCGGCTCTAGCGTTTTTGCCACCCCCAAGCACGGCAGTCAGGCAGCCTTCGGCATACCTGCTGCCGAATTGCCACCAAATCCGCGGGACCAGAGGACCTCCCTCAGGCAAGCCGCTGAAAGCTGCCTGACTGCCGCCCTTGCAGGGACCAGCAGAGCGCCCCCTTGGCTTGCTGCCCCAGGCATGCGCTTGGAGCGCTGGTGCCTGGAGCTGCCTCTGGTTAGCAATGGACCTGTAGTAGTCTGGATAGCCAGCTTCCAGATGGTTATAGCTTCTAGAGTGGTATGACCATGCTCATTTGTGTTTCCTGATGCTGGAGAGTTGGTGCAAGCTGCTCACAAAACTCCAGAAATGTACTTTTCTTCATGCAAAAGTTCTGGACCCACTGCTGGTCATCTCAGGTGTGCTTGAAGATGTACTCCCACCAGTCTGTGCTTGTGGCCCTGCCCCAGAAGTGCCAGTCTATATACAGGTATCAGCGGCTACCCCAGAAGTCACAAGCAGCTTCAGCTAATTTGATACTTCTATGTCTATCATCCCTTCTCCTCCTTTTCAGTCAGATTCCTTTGGTAGGTCAGGAACTGCCACCAGAATGTCCACCATTGTCTCGTGGATGCTTTGCCCATTTGCTGAAACAGGAGTGAAAGCACAAGCAAGAGAAGCTGTTCAAATGGTGACTCCTCCATGTTGCAGATTCTGGTTTCTGGGAACATGTACACCCAAAGGCAGCTCAGCGGGATGGGTTGATGGGCTGCAACAACTTCCTGTAACATTTGGGGTGGTCAGTCAAGTTTCCCCACGCTGCACCAGAAACAGAGACTGAGCAGGGCACTAGGAAGCCGGGGATATGGCAGATTGACTTTGGTCTGCATACTGCACTGTAGGTTCTGGAGGCCTGGCTTTGGGGCCTGTGTCTAGAAGTTCTAAACCTAGAGGCAATCTACAGTGTGGATCTGCAACCCAGGGTCCATGAACTCAAGTCCCACTAACCCATGGCTTCCATTGCAGAGTAGACATATCCAAAGAGTTAATTAAAAACATAGGGACAGATCCTTACCAGGTGCAAATTTATGTAGCTCAAATTGATTTCATGCTATGCCCATTTACACCACTGGAGCATCTGGACTTTAGCATGCATATCCATTGTGTAGCAGTTACTATTTCAAAGTACAAATGACACGATAAAAGTTTTTCACTTAATAATAATTATTATTTTATTTATTTGAAAGAATGAAAGGCATTTGTTTACTCTAAACATGAATTGTTCTAAGTGCAGCCATTTGCACTTTGGAATTGAAAAAATGAACAAACAATACCCACACATACACACCAAACAAATGGAATGTAATGATTTCTGCTAATTTGTACAGAAAAAAAAATCCACCAAGTTTCAGCCCAGTGTTTACAAGGAGTTATAAACCTCTCAATAATGAAAAGGCTGACAGACCATTAAAGTATAGTGGCTATTAAAAGCAAGTTCTAAAATATATTGTACCCTTTTTTTTTTTAAAGAAGTGGTAGTGTTTCACCCCTTTGTCATTTGCAGTGTCCCCAATACAGGCTTGTGCTACTGTATAGGAATCAAGTATTAAAGCATTATGGTTAATGTATTCATAACTATTAAATTGTTAAGGGGTTGTGATGGGTTCGGTCACAGAGACCTCCCCCCCCCCCCAGGACTGTTACCTGATGTGCTGAGACTACCTCTGAGCCTGTTTTCTCTGCCAGTTTGGGCCTCCGAAACACTGCCTTGTTGAGCCAGACTCGCAAGCCTGCTGCAACACAGACCCAGAGTCTGAACCATGCCCCTGTGATGAACTGGGACTGTTCTTACTGTGGTCTGTGAATGCTGAGAGGGGAGTGTTGGCCTGGGAGGACGGTCTGCATTGGGGGATGGGAGACTGTCCTTGAGGGAAGATGCCTGAGCATATAACGTGAGAACCCAGGAAGGGGTGAGAGACCAAGTGACACCTCTGCCCGGGAAGCTGTTTTTTTTTGGAGGGGGGGGGGGGGCGCTTGATCCAGTATTCATGCTCTAAGGTGATGTTAGTGCAGAATTCTTTTCAGTTGTTTGTAAGAAAGGCCTGATCTGGCTTACGGGCCTAACTCCATGAGATGGTGTACAGCTGCATATCCCAAACCGAATAGGTGCCTAAGTCCCTTTGAGGAGTAGCGCTTAGGCCATAACCCTCTCTTCAGTCTTTCTTATTGGCTAGCTTATATGGTTCCCCACTCAGCTTGCTGCCTTTTGGGAATCCTTCAGCAACTCACTGTCCCCATGCTTTATACAGGGAATCAGGGCATCTAGTTAGATGTTGTGGATTCTACTGGGCAGCATGGCATCAAAGGTTAGGGGACTTAGACTCAGTATTGCAATGCCTATGTGAATCTAGTCCTAAATGGCTAGGAGCTGGCAACATTTGCAAATTATAAGCCATTACACACAACGGAGGAGGTCTTCATCAGATGGTCATCAGTGTAGCTCCATTGCAGTATGTGTATAAAATTATACATTAAGAATTTTCTGGGACAAATTCACATCTTTAGTCCCTTTGATTGTTTAGCTTCTTACTTTTTTAGGAGTAATTTTCATATCTCATAATGCTAATATTCACTCAAAATTATTACAAATGCCACTTCTTAATAAAGCTGTTCAAAATATGGAGGATTTATTTAAATAGGGTATTATGTTTGACCATCCTAAAACCTGGAGAAAGTTTCAGTCTGGATCCAATTTTTGCTGCCAGGTACGATATGCTTTATTACAATCTTTAAGGTTAGCTGATCCAAATCCCTGGACCCAAAATCCCGTTCTGACAAACTGAGTCGCAAACAAACTTTGGGAAGTTTCAGATAAAGATACAAATTTTGAATAAGTTCAGTCCAATGCCAACATCTTAAAATCAACAATGAAGGGTAATTGTGATAGTTGATGGTAAATATGGTTGTTTCCCAGCATGCCTCTATAGTTTGTTCTATCAGCTACCTCTTTTGGACATAGTCACTACTTTCATTTTCTTTTCTTTTATTCTACCAAAGCTAAGTTTGCACCTCTCAAAGACTTTGCCTGATTAAAAATAATTAGGAATATAAATAGGGATAGTGCTAAAGGATGTGAATTTCAAATAAAAATCTACCCTTATTGTTCACTTATTTGCACCTTCTAGTGCATTAGGAGCTACATTTCTGTGGAATTATAACATCATCAACTATCTAGTTAACTATCCGTAGGAATATATTCCCTATTGATGTGTCAGAGGATACAGTAGAAACTCATTGGTAGTTCATCTATTGGTTTGAGTAGTGTTCAAAATGTCCCACCTCCTTTGGTATATTAATAAATTATATATATTAGTTATTTGTCACAGTTAAAATGGCACACAACCCTAATAGAGGTAGACAAGACTTTGGCTTATGCTACTATATGCTAACCTTTAAAATATTGTACTATAGAAATTAGAGAGACACATCTTTGGTTTCATAGTTTATGAGCAGTTTTGTGGATAACAATGTGTTCATGATTACCAGGGTACATAATATAGCAGGCTCCAATGAATGAGTACTCTTTACTCAATTGTTTTTACCCACTATCCTGATGATCGTGGATTCTCCCTCTCTTCTCCCATCACTCAGATCTTCCTGTCTTTCCCCACTGCCTCACACTGATTGTGTTACTTTGATCACTTACCACTCGTCTTCAAGATTATGTCAGGACTTCCTGCTTCAAGGCTTATCTGAGCACTGCTGATTTTGACAGCCTTCAAGCAGAGTAGCTAGGGAATAAAGTTGCAACATTAAACTAGACAGGGCTAGTAAAATGCAGAAATTATGTGGATCAAAGAGGTGTTGCAGAATTTAAACTCATTAAAATAGTGGATAAAGCGTACTTGAGAAGCAGAGGGGGAATATTGCATTGGTTTTGTTTGATTTTGTGTTCTCTGATAGAAAAATTTGTAAGAACACTTAAAGCATGATACAAAGACCTTTGAAATCAGTGGGAAAGACTCCCATGGCCTTCAGTGGGATTTGAATAAGGCCCTTAGAGCTAACCAGGCTACTTTAATCACCCTAATCTCAGATTAACTATCCAGATTGGTCAACACATCCTAATGCTTTCCCTTTGTGAATGGATCACAGTTGTTTTTAAATGACATTTCCTTGTTGATTTTGCTCTGTACTTGTTATAACACAAGCCATGGTACTACAAGCCATATCTTCAACTTTTGTATATGAATAGTATCCTAGTAAATAAAGTTTTGGCATTATGAACTGTATTTTCTGAAATAGGCTGTTCATAAAGATATGTCTGGGAAGCACCATCAGACAAAAAAATCAAATAATATTGTAGAACAATGTTACTTCAGTAGAATATGCAAAATAAAAAGGCATTAGTCAGCTCAGAGGTTCCTGTTTAAACCAGAAATCCCATTAAGTGCTTAAAATTTATTTAGCCACTCTCCCCTCAAATAATAAAATAAAATTTGTCAAATGTCTTTTAAATCAGATAATAAATAAAAGTAAGTAGGTAAAATCCTCAGGGAAGAGGGGGACCTTAAGGCCGTCTGATTTATTTTTCACATCTATTTCATTTTTTCACCTTTTTTTCCCCCCTGCTGGAATTCATACATACACAATGTCATAAAATAGTGCAGCTTTGGATTCAATTTATCTTCACAAAAAACAATTCATGTGAATTCAGGCCAAAAGAGTATAGAAAATTATGTGGATTTTTTTTTCATTTATATTCACTGCCATGTCTTTTCACTAAAGTTAAAGCATTTCCCCCCAGAGCTAATTCATTTTCATTTAAACCAATATAGTATCTTTGGACTAATGCCTTGTCATGTTTGAACACGCTGTGCTGAATTTTTGTAAATTATAGATTTTAGCTAGTAATAACACTATACAAGTGGTCAAGAAAAGCCTAACCAGAGCTGAACATGAAGGATAATATTCATATTTTGTTTGGGGGGGGCTGTTATGGGTCTAAAGGGGTGCAACTGTTGCCTCCAGGGAAGAATGGTGTTTTCATAGAAAAGGAATGCCTTTTGTTTAAATGTAATGTAGGGAAGAGAAAGAACTGGATATTCTATGGGTTCAGAAATTAGGCCTATACTCAGGTGAGGATTTGAAATTCAAGGAGTTTTGTTTTGTGCAGATTTCAGATGATCAAGAGGTTGCTTGGATTGGCCTTCCAAAATTCCATCCCTTAACAATTTGGAGCATCCTTCATGCCCTGTGCTCACAACACAAACCCATGAGCATGAAGAAGAGAAAGGAACACCCTGGGCCACCAGCACACTCATCTTGTCTTTCCATTAGGTGATATGCAGTTAGAGGAATCCTGAGGCTGCCTCCACTCAGAGAAGGTTTCAGAGGAAGTGAGTGATACCATTCTCATAAATCTACTATCCTCACTTACCTTGAGTAGTACTTGCCTGGATTTTGATCCCTTCACATGTGAATGGAAACAAGATGATCTCCTTGATAGATCTGGAGTCCAGTGATTCATTAGGACCCTAGGTTAAATTCCTCACAGATGAAACTCCGCCCATCATGTGCGTCTATGTGCAATGTAAGAGATGAGAAGTGTTTATGTATCATGTGTATTTGATTTCTAGATTGATTTAGTGTGAGCTCCACAGAGAAGCAGTTGAGGGTGTAGTGATGGGAAATATAAATAATTTTGCTCCCCTCTTTAAGCTATGGCTGGTGATGGTGAGTTAAATAATAATAATATAATTAATAGCTTCATTGAGAGAGATTTTTAATAAATCAGTGGAAAGCAAACCAAGCAATGATTTAAACTAGCATTTTTATATTTTATTGTATTTTGATTATAATTTGATGGGATTTTTTTAAAATCTAATGTAAATTACAGAACAGCAGTAGTTTATCTAGGAAAAAGATGGATTACTTCTCTTAACAGTCCTAGCAATTGTGATTGTCTGGGATACTGTCACTGTCTTTCTGGGGGCAGGGCATTCCTGTGTGTGTGTGCACATGGTGCTGAGAAGCTTGATGCTGGAATTTGCTACCTCTCTCTGGCAGAGGTCAGTCCTAGCCCCTCTGGGGGAACAGAGTAAGACACACATACAACTTTTTCCTTGTTACTTAACTAGTAATGGGAAAGCTCCAAAAGTATCAGAGATTCAGTTCATTAGTTAACTCAAAAGTTTTCATTAACCTCCTCCATTTCTCTCAGATTCTTTGAGGTAGAAACAGGATCATAACTATGGCCAGTTGCACCTCAAAATTTCTGAAATTTGAGAAACTAAACTAATTACTGCATTAACTAACTTGGTTGCAATGAAGGAGAAGCAGAAGTATGTAATGCAAGTGAAAGTAAAATAGGGAAAGTTGTGGTTTTCTTCTGCAACATTTTGAAATAATAAGAGTGATTCTTCTTGGAGTGATGGTCCTAAACATGGATGCACATGAGCCAGATGATTTCTGTAGCAGTGTCCGTTGGCTCACACATGTGCCATACATAGCCCCGTGGTGCAAGCGAGGTTACATAAGGCTGTGAGGGACAATGACCCCTCAGTTCCCTCTACTGCCACATGGTCAGAGTCAGAATCCTCGTTCCTCCATATTTATAGCTTGCCAGCAAGAATGCTTGTCCACAGGGCTGGCCTTACCATGAGGCAAATTGAGGCCGCAGCCTCAACTGCCAGATGGGGGGGCGCCACTAGGACTCAGAGTGTAGAAAATTGTGTCTGCTGCTGGTGCATATGTATTCTCTCTGCTCTAGATGCACAGAGGTGATGGAGTGCTCTGCTGGAGGAAGGAGGGCATAAGAGACATAACAGGCAGACAGGAGAAAAGGTGAGGGAGAATAACAGAAAGCAGCCAGAACTGCAGGGAGAGAGAGAAGGAGAACCCTCTTATGTACCTTTCTAGCACCCCCAGGAGCCTGGACTGATTAACGCCAGCTTCTCAGGGAGCTTCCTGTTTCCTGCTGCTTCCCTGAACCCACTTGAGGAGAACAGGCAGTCAACTGAAGTAATAGGAGCCAGTTAGGCTCTTAAGACGCTGATATCTTCCCTCACACAGACCCTGCTACCAGCCTCCTTATTTGTCCCTTTCAAATGAGTGTTGAGAGCCACTATAGCTGGCACAGAAGAACAGTCATGAGTGAAAGAAGAAAACGCCCCACAGGGGCAGCATTCAGAAAAAGAAAGAAAGCAAAGGAAGCTTTTCTATCTAAGCAGGATGGAGCTGAGATACATAGATACAAATGTTCATGGTGAGCCTTCCAGCCCCAGTAAGGATGTGGGTGGTAAGGAGATGCCTGATCTTCCAGTTAGTCAGAGCGCAGGTGACCTGGCAGCTACTGCAGCATCCATATCTCCATCTCAAATGGATGTAACCATGCACATTTCTGAAGAAAAGTGTAGATCAGAGAAGAGTGTGGTGGAGGCACAAGAACAGCTGCTGCTGAATTTAGTTCCTTAAGTCTAGATGATCAGGACTGTGGACTCACTTGAGCAGTAGCCTGAGGGACTTCCCTGTACTGCGTGGGCCACAGCAAGTGAAAAACTTCATGTTCCCCAAAGACAACGAAAATAGAATTTTCCATCCAACACATTACTGGCGTGAAATCCCCAATGGTGACAAAGTGGAGAAACCATGGCTTATGTACTCCAAAACACAGAATGCTGCATACTTTTTTTTGTTGCAAAGTCTTCCAGTCTAGTGTTCCAGCCACACTGGGTTCTATAGGAACAAAGGACTGGAAAAATCTGGCTAGAAATCTGGCATGCCGTGAGAAGGCAGCAAATCACCAGAGAGCATTCCATAGGTGGAAAGAGCTTGAGATGAGACTAAGTTTAAAGGCCACCATAGATGATCTGCATCAAGAGAAGATTGCATCAGGGTCTCTTTACTGTCAAAATGTTCTGAAAAAGCTCATTGCCATTGTGAGAATGCTTTCTTCCCAAAACCTAGCACCACGTGTCATTGCGATCAGCTGCATGTGCTATGGAAACTTCCTTAAAATTGTGGAGCTGTTGTCCTGAGTTTGATGCTGTACTCCAGGAGCATCTCAGAAGAGTCACCACCCAAGAAATGTACACACACCAATACCTTGGAAAAACAACTCAAAGTGAGATCATACCGTTACTGGCAACAAAAGTCAAACAGAAGATTGTGGCAGATCTGAAGTCAGCAAGATATTACTCTGTTATTCTGGACTGCACATCTGACATCAGCCATATGGAGCAAAGGACTTTAATGGTCTGTTTTGAAACAACAACAGAACCTAGTGAAAATATCCCTGCAATGGTTACTGTCAGAGAGCATGTTCTAGAATTTATTGACATTGATGATACAACAGGAGCTACTATGACAAATGTGCTTTTTAAAAAGCTGGAAGATACAGGAACTGTGATAGCTAACATGAGAGGTCAGGGCTATGATAATGATGCCAACACAAGGAAAGAACAGAGGAGTGCAGACATGTATCCGAGAGTTAAACCCTCAAGCTTTTTTTGTCCCATGCAGTTCTCGTTCATTGAACTTGGTGGTCAGTGATGCAGCATCAGCTTCTAGTGAGGCTGCTGAACTTTTTAATGCAATTCAAAGCATCTATGTATTTTTCTCTGCATCAACTCATCGATGGCAAATTTTGAAGCAACATCTGGGAACATCCTCTCTGACACTGAAACTTGAGTGCTGCATAATGGGAAGGTTGAGTGGAGGCAATAAAGCCTATCAAACACCAAATTGGGAAGATAGATGATGCCATAGTTGCCATTATGGAGGATAATGTTATGACAGGAACTGTTCGTAGGAGAACAATGGCAGAAGAAAATAGAATCACCAGAAACATACATAACTTCAAATTTCTGTGTGGCTTAGTGTTGTGGCATGACATACTGTTTGACCTTGATATATCTAGAGCAATGGAACAACTGAACAAATCAAAGTCCTACCTACAGTCTTACCTGTCAGATGAGGGATTTCAAAACATTCTGAAGAGTGCACAGAAGATGGCAGAAGAACTTCACACTGAAGCTATTTTCCCACCCATGCAGGAATACAAGTCACCAAAGAAGAAGACATTTTGGTTATGAGGCATGGGATAATCCCATAAGAGACTCCAAACAACAATTCAAAGTTGAACTCTTTAACCAGGTGCTAGATTGTGCAATACAATCAGTTGAAGAATATTTCATGCATTTCAAGGAGCACAGCAGTATATTTGGGACTTGTATGATATCCCAAAACTCCTCACTATACCTGAAGAAGACCTACACTAGCAATGCAGGGCACTAGAAACAGTGTTGACACATGATGACATGCGCAATATTGATGTGAGTGATTTAGGTGAAAACCCTTTCAAGATACATTTCAGCAGGATCAATCCCAAAGGCTGTTCTGGAATATATGTGCACAAATAAGATGACCACCCTCTTTCCAAATGCTCTTGTTACTCTGCGCATAGTTCTAACACTTTCTGTAACAGTTGCCAGTGGAGAACACAGCTTCTCCAAGCTGAAGTTAATAAAAACACATCTACACTCCACAATGACACAGGAGTGGTTGGTCAGCCTTGCAACCATCTCAACAGAGCGTGACCTGGCCCAGACTGTGGACCTGCAGGAAGCAGTTCAAATCTTTGCAATCAAGAAGGCACAGAAAGCACCACTTTGATTATTCGAACAGATTAAAATGTCAGTGTTTATGATGCAGACAAGAAAAGTTACATTTGCTGTTCAGGCGTTTGAGAATTAAGCGTTACTTGAAATTTTTGAACAAGGTATTTTAAGTTGTTAGGTCTCCTTTACTGGGGTAGGTAGCAGAGCAGTACCATGAGAGGAGTAGAACAAGAAGAAGGCAGAATTGAGATCTTTCAAAGTTTTGGCCCAAGTGAGGGGGCATGGGGGCGTCATTTGAGCTCCCCGCCTCAGGTGCCAAAATGTTGTGGGCTGGCCCTGTTTGTCTGCTGTACATAGTTAGTGTTTCTCTTTTTTCTTTTCCCATAATTAGTTAGTGCTGTTAATTAGTGTAGCTACTCTCAACCCTCACCCTATTTGGGGCCAGGATCTCCCTCTGCTTCTCTGAGGGACTATGCCGCACATGCCAGGGTTCAGGAATTGCATGTCATGCTCTTGCTCATCCTCTGTGAGTGATGAGCACTGCCACTGCCACTATTGCTTTGGGGAAACCTATCTAGCTGTCCACAGAGACATCTGCTGCTCCTTTCTGAAGCGGACCCATGAGGCTCGCCTCCTCCACCTCTGCAAGTTCCTTTTGGCGGAGGCTCTCCAGCCACATGCTCTGTCTGACCCAGGTCTGTCGGATTCAACAGTGCAATGCCCTTCACAGCAGTGAGAACCCCATCTAGCCCTTCTTGCACCTCAGCTCCAGATGCATAGCCAGTGCTGGAGAAGCCCCAGAGTGAGAGTCGCAAAGGCTATCATGGGCATCTTAACAAGTCCCCATCGCAAACTTCTGCCAAGGGCAATGTTCCCTCTCCGAGCTGCACACGGTTGGGTGAGGTGTCACATGCAGACCCACCATTCCATCACCTAAGCTTCCCCCTTCTGAGAGCAAGACTAAAATGAAGCAGGAGGTGGTGATAACTCTGTTGGATGCACCAGCTGCCTGCCCAGTCCTTCCCAGGGCATGCAGTTGGGGAGGTCACTTCATGCAGGCCACTCTACAGCCCTCGGACAGTAATAACTTTCTGTTACTGCCACGTGGGCTGGATTCAAACTGATTGTTTAGGAATGAAAAGCTCTGTAGCATGTTACCAATCATTTGAGCCACCTATGACTTATACTAAAAAAATGATAAATGTGATGTAGTTTTGTCTTCTTTGAAAGTTTAGTGAAAAGAATGAAACCCCCATAAGTAACACTCTGCATTATGGAAGTATATATTCATATATGTGCAATGTCTTACATTTTAGATCTTTTCAAGCTTCTCAGCGTTATATCAGTTTTTTGACCAAGCAACCTCTTTTCCATGGGGAAAAAAATGATTGTTAAATGGGGACCGATAGAATGGCCTCACAATCAAAATTTAACATTCTAAAAAGGTCAATATTTTCAGTGAAAACAGTCAAAGCCACCATGCTCTTTGTTCTTCAGTTTCTTCAATGCTACAATTAATGTAATTAAGTTAACTTTAAGCTAAGATGCATTGTCATAGATCGTAACCTTTAGAAATCTCTCTGCATTCGGTCTCACACATTTACCTTAGTTAGCATATTTTAATGACAGCTCATGGAGGAATTGTATTAAGTATTCCTGGCTTCTTACATTTTTTTTTAAAGCAACTATCAAATGCACTCAGATCTTGAGAAACCCTGTTTAAACCTGCATCATCATACACATGGTGACTCAGATATAAAAACATAGTGCTAGAGACAAATATACAAAGCAACACTGTAATATTTAAATATTTGTCATATCAAAGCACTCTGTATCTTTATTTGTTTATTTATTTATTATGTGATATGATATTCAGGAGGAAGTAAGGATGTCACCAAAAGAAAGGATGTGTGTATGAATTGTTCAGGCCCTGTCTTATCATTATTTAGACTATTGATACACAAAGCACCTAACTTACCACCATCAAGATGTATGACCTTTTCCCAAACGATCTGACAGTAGTAACACAAGGTGAAATTCTGTACACAAACAACACAGGTAATATGACCAGCAGCACCCAAAGTCTGACATAATTCCCTATTTCAGAGTGTAGGCAATACCCAGGCTCCTGATATCTCAACCAAGAAAATGTGTCTATCACTGGCTGGTTTTCACTAATATGCATAGGCTCAATAACTGTATTGTGACAAACCTAGCTGCACCTCTGTCCCCTTTCTGGTATCTCTGTGTTCACCCACCTCAGGGGCAGGGCCTAGGGCTAGAATCTCATGACTCTTCTACTTTCAGATTAGAGCCCAGGCACCCTTCCCTATGTATACCAGCTGCTTATTATACTGCAAGTCCAATTGGTTTTCAGGCTCCTGCGTTATTTCCCTTCAGGAACCGGTCACCAGTGATTGTGACCAACAGCTTTCTTAAAACAGTGTTTTTGTTTAGCAATCGGAACAAAGCATTAGAAAAAAGAGATTTTTAAAATAACAGCTTATGTGCATATTTAGTCACGTGTAATCCTACACTCCACTACCAGCTATGATAGATAGGCTTTCCTCCTCAGTTACAGGAACAGAACCAAATTAGGTCATGTCTACGCTTTGGGGACTCTAGTGGCATAGCTACAGCATCATAGCTATGTCAGCTTAACTCCTTAGTGTAGATCCGGCCATTGGAGATAGAAAGGTTTTTCCAGCTTTGTGGGAACCCCACCTCCCCAGGTGACAGTAGCTAGGGCTATGTCTACACTACAGAGTTTGGGTGATTGAAGTTATGTTGGCATACAGACATCGCCTGTTGTACATTGCTCGGGCATCTGCATGTTTGGGTGCTTGCTTTCACATGCTCACGGTGAGGGGTTGCTTCAATGTAAAAATGTGGTACTCCACAGATAGGCATCCTGATGTGCCCCACACCAATGTCTTGTGGGACATTTTTCACAGTTCTTTGTGGGATTCCAATGATTCACTGAGGGATTTCTGGGAGCAAATGGAAAGTTCCCTGAATCCCACCATCCAATTTTCTCCATCCCATAGTGCTTATTCCATCAGTAATTGTCATGCTTTTTAAAAACTCCCACCGTCTCACTCTCTGCTTTCAGTCTCAGCCATCTCTCTGGCAGAAGCCTGGACCCTGCAAAACTCACTGCAATTCTCAGGAGCATTGCGGATACAGGCCATACAATTCTTCGGTATTTGAGAACTTGAGTAATTACTACTACTACTACAACTGGGTGTGTGAGGAGGAAGATACAGAGATGTTCATTCATACTAACTGAATGATGATGGACACGGTGAAAAACAGCTAAGTTGCTGCTGGCATTCACAGGGCAGTTCTCCACAGTGGATCGTGCATCTGGGCCTGAGAAATTAGCAGTCACTGGTGGTAGCACATTGGAAGGTAGGTGTGGACTGATGGGCAGCGGCTGCAAAAAATTTTGGATGTGAAAGGCCACATTTCAGGATCTGTGTGCAAAGCTTACCCCAGTCTACTCCAGGATCACAAAATGAGAACTTCATTGACAGTGGAAGATCAAGTGGTGATCACTCTCTGGAATCTTGCAACTGGGCAGCGGGCAATCAGTTTGGAGTTGGAAAATCCAGAGTAGGGGCCATTCTTATCCATTAACTATCTCCTGCTGGATGGGATTATGATACTCAATAATGTTCAGGAAGTGCAGCAATACGGTTCCTGAACTGCAGTGGGGCGATAGCATGCATATCCCTCTTCTGGCACCAATCTGCCTTGTCGCTGAATAGCTCAGTAGAAAGGGATATTTTTCCATTGTTATGCAAGCACTAGTGGATCACCAGGGATGCTTCACTGATATCAGTGTGGGCTGACCAGGGAAGAGGCATGACACTCACATCTTCAAGAACACAGGACTTCTACAAAAGCTGCAAGGAGGAACATTCTTCAATGATCGGCACATGACCACTGACAATGTTAAAATGCCAATAGTGGTTCTGGGGACTCATCCAACCCCTTGCTCGTAGAGCCATCCGCTGGCCTCCTCCACCAAGGAAATATTCAACTACCAGCTTAGGGGGTGAAGTCTGACAGTTGAATTTGATTTCAATGTAGATTGAAGGGTCACTGTCTGCTCACTAGATTGGATCTCACCACAGCAACATTCCCGTAATTCCTGCAGCACATTATGTACTTTATAATAACTGTAAAGTGAAGGGGGAAAAGCTACTGCCAGGGTAGAGAAATTAGATGGATGGGCTGCCTACTGAATCTGACCAGCCAGACACAAATGCTATTACAAATGCCCACTGTGGAGCTCGATGGGTAAGGAGGACTTTAAAAGATTATTTTAATGTCAGGCACATTAATATTGTCCAACAAGCACTTTATGAAATGGTATTTATTGCCTCCCACTGTCAATTCTATAATTTGTGATGTAAACTACTAAATATGGGTGGACTATTACCTCCTGCTATGAATTCAGTAACATTTGGTATAATAATAAAGATACCTTGAGTTTCCAAAAGAAACAAGATGCAAAGAAACAAGGCACCCAAAGTAAAGTGCAAACAAACCTGCCAGGTAAAAACATTGCACCAACACAAGTCATACTTTAAACGTACACTGCAGTTGTTTGTTCCTGTGATTTCACAAGTCAGTGTAGTTGTAGCTGTGGTTCTTCGTGTTTTCCCCGCATGGAATGGAAGGGTTAAGGATGTACAACCGGGCCTGCCAATGGGACAGGCACAATTGCCCCAGCAATTTAAAAGGGCCTGGGCCCCTGGCTGCCGCTGCTTCAGTGACTGGGAGCCCCGGGCATAGGTGGCAGGTGAACCCCCGGCTTGGGAAGGCTAGCCCCCAGCCTGGACCACCCCTTCTGCCTGAGGACTTGCCTCTCCCATTGGAGTTCCTTCTTCTCCTGACATGACAGTCAGACACCCCCCGCCACACACACCCCAGGGTGCTCAAGTGCCACCAATCCCAGAGTGCCAGGTGGGTGAGTGGGCAGCATGCCTCGCCCCCAGGCACAGAACACCGGGTGGGTAAGCGGGCACTGTGGTCCTCTCCAGCCTCAGATTGCCAGGAGGGTGAGCTGATGGCGCAGCCCCCGCTATCCTCGGAATGCCAGGCAGGTGAGTGGGCAGCATGGGCCCCTAGCCGTGGAACGCCGGCAGCACAGCCCCAGAAGCAGGAAGGGGCCTGAGTGTGAAGCATGGGTGGGGCCACACAAGGCTGTTTGGGGAGGCATAGCCTCCTCCTGTCTTCAATACCCTCCACCCATGGCCTCGGGCCCTTTTAAATCACCTGGCTGGGCTGCAAGGCTCCTAGACTCACACAGGGTGGTACCAGTGGCACTGAAGGCTGCTGGGCAGGCATGTAGAAGCCCTGGCCATGCCAGAGAAGTGCGCCCAGCAGTGCAGCCAGCAGCTCCCTGGGCACCAGCAGCACAGCTGGCAGCAGCTCACTGGGGACCAGCCAGTGCAGGCAAAACACCACGCGAAAACCTCAGTCATCCCTTTTTAGGGGGTCCATTAACTGTTCTGATAGGGCCCAGAATAGCTGTCGGTGGACCTATTTACAACCTGTTATGCTGGGGGTGTAGGAAGCACCAATCATGGTGTTCTCTAAGGACTGGAAAGGCTACTTACTCACAGGTCTTTGGGCACATGACTAAGAGATAGAAGACACCTTTTTGTTTTGTTTTTCCCTTGTGACTTTTGTACTAGAATTCAGTGTATTTAAAAATTATTTCCCAAAAAGGACATTAGACTGAATTAGGCACACGGAGTGGCATTTACCCAGTGACACACACAATTTATTTTTACAGTTGGCCATATCCTGCTCCTCATATATAACTGCCAAGAGTTCCACTGTCAGGAACTTGTGAAATTCCACAAAATCTGTGCCTTGTATGCATTACTTTTTCCTCACTGTGATTCCCTGATGCACTGGGGCTTCCCAATCCCTGATGCACAGGGCAGATTGTTGGGCAAGAGAAGGGTGACAGTTGGAGCAAACAAATCTCTGTTAACTTGAGTGCACTGGCCATTCTCCCCTTGAAATTGGAGTGCTGCGGCCACTTCAGCTGCTATCATCCTGAGACTGCAACTCTGATGTTTCTCTGTGGCCAAGTTTCCACCCTGCTGTCCAGCCATCTAGTCTGTGCATTGGTTCCAGGATTTAACCTTACTTGCAAAGTTGCTTCACTCCTTAAAACTTTTTTTTGCTCTTATTAAACACACAAAATAAAATCAGGTAATATGTGAGTTCTTGTCATTTACTGATTTATTGAAAATATCTACATTCACTTCTTTCACTTTGCATGGAAATCTTCTCTTCTCTGAAGATGGTTTTGGGAAAATTGTATTACAGCCCTGTCATAAATAGATAGCTAAGGGTTAATGTTTCTTTTACCTGTAAAAGGTTAACAAAGGGAACCACACACCTGACCAGAGGACCAATCAGAAAACTGGATTTTTCAAAGTCAGGGATGGAATTTTTGGGGGTCTGAGTCTTTTGTCTGTCTCTCAGCTATGAGAAGGTTCTTTCTATCTTCTAATCATCTGTTTCCAAATTGTAAGTACAGGTAGAAAAACAATATAGGCTTTTATGTTGTTTTGGTT
>NC_133769.1:185082664-185116895 GCF_003597395.2 Chelonoidis abingdonii
AAGTTTGGGGGACCAGAGCGAGGCAGGCGCTGTAATTCCTGTCTGGTGGCAGTGAGATAAGATCCAAGCTGGTAATTAAGCTTGGAGGTTCATGTTAGGCACCCACATTTTGGACGCTAAGGTCCAGATTTGGGAAAGAGGCTTATGATAGGCCACATCTCCTTTTTGCTATGAAATCAAAATCAGAAACTGATTTCTTATATAGATTAAAGCATACTGCCGGCAAAACCTCTGTTTGTTCTGAACAGGTGATAGATCTGTTTACAGGCTTCTCAAATACATCGTTTCTGGGGTAATGCTGCATCATTTTAATCTTCATTACATTACGTGAGAACTAAATGCTCAGGTTCCCAGCTTTGATGGTTGATCAGCATATTCTCTCTAGGTGACAAGATGTAGAACAGTTGCTAAGTCAGTTAATGTTTTGTGCTGCTTCTGCTTAATTGACTGATTTTTTTTTTCTAATTGCTGAAATTTAGCACGAGGCTCAATAAATTCCTCCTGTTTTAATGGAAGAGTAAACATTTTGTAAATAACCTCCTGACCCTATTTTAAAAGCATGTCTCCTTGTCATCTGTTTCCCTATGTATAAAATGTTTCACATTCAGCACATCACCAGATCACTTTAACCTCCTGAAAATACATTTCAGATGCCTTGATGGATCTGTTGCTCAGCAGTTGGCCTTGGGAAAAGTATACTCTTTATGGTATGCTGAATGCCACATATAGTAATCTGTCTGAATGGAAACAGCAGATGTAATGGAGGGCTGAAGCAGCTCATTTAGCATTGTGACAGTATTTGTGAATGCAGTGCTGTGTATGGTATTTTTGTCATGCATATATTCGATGTTGATCTTGGAGGTTATGAAAATGATTAGTGAGTTGACCATAATCTCCTGTGTTTGTAGGGTATTGGAGCATAACTTAACCTGCAAGCTATCTCACCCTCCCTCTGCTATCCTCGATGAGTAGGGTTGATAACATCTCCACTATAAGGTGCTCCACTGGAGTGAGGGTGAATGGTTGTGTTGCTTTTCCAATTGCCTATGAAGCAATTCTGTAGAAATCAAGCTTCCCTTTTATTAACCCCAGAGGTCTCTCCATTTGTTTGGTTCTCTCAATCTGTATCTACCCTTCAGTGTCCAGCTAAATTGACAGAGCACACACTCCTATCCCATATAGTATGTTTCTTAGCAGGATCCCCTTAAAAGCTTTTGCACTTTAGAAAAATCAATAGCGCTTATGATATTTTGCAGTCCTCCACCTCTTGAACACTAAATTCATATTGACCCATTATTAGCCTGCCCTGAGGTATTGTTGGAGAAACAGAGAAAGCAAGCATCACAACTTTGGATGGCAGTGCTCTTCAGAAACAATGTTTACCCTTCCTTAATGAATTTACTGAAATGGTGGTGGTATTACACTTACAGGAATGGTGCAAAATCTATTGTACATTGGGGGGGGGGGGGGTAATCTCTGATATACACAATTCCATTAAAGACCACTGCAGTCAAATGAACTACACAATGGAGGAGTCTGGCCCAAAATAATACTAATATTTACACAATGTTTTTACACTATAAATGAATGTAGTGATAACTCCTCTAAATTTTAATGATCTTTCTTTTAAATTTTTGTAAGAGTTTATTGTTCTTTGCACTCTAGTGGGAGAAAGAAAACGCTAAGAGTGAAAAGGAGCATTGGAGAAAATTCAAAAGGAACTAAGGGACGGGGTTATGAATGATGAAAAATTAGCCAATTTATTTCTTTATACAATAATTCAGAAACAATAGACAAAAATCCAAGTCCTACTCACCTTACTATTGTGGTGTATCACTGAAGTACCTTCATGAGTGAGGCAAGTTTGATTTGGCCCAATAGGGTAAGAACCCAAAAAGAATTTGAAAATATCAAGAACAAAAACAGTGGAAGTTCACATATGAGACTTTCACTCTAAATACTTTGAACAAAAATTGGTTAAAAACTGTCAATGTAGATTAAAGTAAGTAAAATACATAGCCACAGGAAAAGGAATATACTTTAGGGAAATCAGATACAAAGGAAGAAGCATTACCTGTATTTCAGGATGGTAGTTTAGGTGTGATAGATGTGCTGTAGATTTGGTTTGGATTTGTAAAGACCAGGCCTAGCTCTTCTCAGAGATGACATGTAACTGCTGATATGGCGGGTGGGGGTGAGGGGGGCAGAGCACCATTCTGAATCCACTCTCTGAAAAAAGAAAGAAAGAAAAAGAAATTTGGTGGGGGCACATGATCCCACATATACCCTCTCAATTTGCCTCTGGATCTTTCTTAGGTTTTTACATCCTTCGGTAGAGACTTGATCCAAAGCCAATTGAAGTCAATGAAAGGATTCATATTGACTTAAATGGGCTTTGGATCAAGCTCTAAATCACTTGTTTTTTTAAATCATGCTATATTCAATTTTCAATGGCCATTTCTTTGAAGTAATATTGTCTGAAACATTCATATTCAAATATCCTGTTTCTCTGCTCCCATATATCATGCTATACTGCTTGTTATGTTCCAGCAGTGCTCTAACTCTTTCAGATTTCTCTGCCATTAATTTTCTCTTCCCCTTTACTTATTTTGTTATATAAACTACTTAAAGTATACCAAAGTGTATGTGTCTCTTATATGCACAATGGTGGGCTAAAGAGGTGCTGATATCTCCACAGTAGACAAATAAATACTGAATTAGCCATACATAAATATCTATATTTTGTAAAATAAATTTAACAATTAAATATTGGTATAGAGCTGGGGGTGTTTGTGTCTCAAATGACACAGGGGAAATGTAATCACTTTTGTGTATAATTGCACAGAAATCCTGGGAAGCCTAATCCGGCTCCTACCGCTGTCAAGTGGTATTTTGCCATTGATTTCACTGACAACAACAGCAAGTTATACAGGGTAAAAAAGTAGATCTTCCTACATGTTTGTACACCGCCTGATTCAGGCCTCTGGGCACTACCATAATGCAAATTAATAATGATGGGCCCTATGGTCTTGGTCCAAAGCTCACTAAAATCGGTGGAAGGATTCCATTGATTTCAGTGAGCGTTTGATTAGGACCTAGCTGAAATGGGAGAGAGGGATTAAAAACAATATAGCTGAATATAGGGCATTCCAGTTAATATGTATCAAGATGCTGGCGTATAAGTATTTTCATTAGCTGATCTGCATTCACTATTCTGAGTTTCCTTAGGTAACATAATCACAATATATTTAAAATCCTAGTACCATTGAAGTCCTTCAAAATTCACTAATCAATCAAATCATTGTTAAGTACAAGGACTTTGAAATTATGATATGAAAAAACATTAAGAAGCTATGAGATAGGGGATGGTCGAGGTAAATGAACTAGAAGATTCCATCCCCCACCCCAGAAACAATTCTAGATTTAGTCACAAATGAAAAGGGTTGCTGCTCTGAGCTTGCTTCCCAGTGTTTGATAATCCATATCACAAAATGGGCACACAATTCAACCTGATGGGCAGTCTTTGTTTAGAAGAAATGAAACTTGGGACTGAAGCTGAAGTGTATTGGCACATCTGTGCAGGGATGCTTAAATAGCAGCCATACCCACAGTGCATATGGCACTATAAATACACATTTCTCAGGTTTATGAGAGTAGGAAGAGGAAGAATGAGAAGTCTGGAAAGCAAAAGGAAGTTGTTTTCTCATAAGCAATGTCAATTCATCTCTGTTTTTGCTGCATTCTTAAAATAGTTAAGGTCAAAGACTGCCAGTTTATAAAGTCTGTGTAAACTGGAATACTGATTAAAAAAAGATTTTTAAATTTGACAGGTGGACCCTAGGCATCATTGAACATCACACATGGTGACATGTCATTGCATGATGGGGTGAGTCCAGGTATCATTTTTCTTGATGTTGTGGTGTGACATGAACAATTTACAAAAATATTCCTTTGTTGGTTTGGTTGTTCTCAGACAACTTAGTCTGAATTTCTTTTCCCACACACATGAGGTGAATTCTTACAAAGTCTCTTTCTTTATGCTGTTCCAATGGAATATCAACACATTTCTCAGTGATAGACAGCGCAGTTTCTTTGCAAATGCTTAGGTTAAAGAGAAGGTATTAACCATTATACATCCACAGATTGTCTAGTCAGATCAAAGGTTGAAGGGGGAAAAAAACCTAAACAACAACAACAGTATAACACACGCAAAGAATCCTTTGAGAAAGTCTTGTTTGTCACTAACTGCCCCTGTTCTGCCCACTATGATGGGTAATCATTTTCTGGTGTTTGGATTTTTCTTTCCCTGTGGGAGAGATGACAGTGCTTTTCATCCACACTCCAAACTAGGAAAAATTGCAGTCAAATATTCACAACTGACAACTTCAAAGACACTTTCCATGGCAACCATACCTCAAAAGCCTGGAGTTGCAGAATTTGCCAATTAGCAACTCCAAAGGGGGCCGTTAGTTCCCTCAAAAACATAGGAGACACTGTTTTAATCACTGATTGTTTCAGCCTTTCAGCAAACCATAAGCAAAGGCTGAACTCCCTACTCCAGAGTGGATACTTAGAAATAAGTTGATGATTCTTGAAAAGAACAACACACATCATGATACTCTCCTTTTTTAATAAAGAATAATTGTCCTCAGTAAATCATCCATGCTAATTTATTTTTGTTTAATTAAAGCAGATTGTATTTACTCATTATCACCAGTGGTAAACCATGCATAACATCAATATATGCTTTCAGTAAGATTCACAGTTATACTGCTGCTCAAGAATAAGCAAATATAAAATAGAAAGTGTCAACATAGATGTGGACAGATAGGGATTGTCTGTTTGTAAAAATAGGCCAAACCAGGAAAAATCAAGGAAATGGAAAATTCTGAGGTCCAGATCCTCAATAGTGAAGCTCCATTGTAAGCCATAGAGCAATGCTAACTTATATTCACCTAAGGATCAGACCCATATCTATTTAAGATTTGCTTTGATAATTCAGCTGTTTAAAGGGTGACTTGATCCCAGTCTATAAGTACCTACACAGAGAACAAGTATTGAATAATGGGCTCTTCAATCTAGCAGGGAAATTTAAAACACAATCCAATGGCTGGAAATTGAAGCTAGACAACTTCAGACTGGAAATAAGATGTAAATTTTTAGCAGTGAGAGTTATTAGCCACTGGAACAATTTACCAAAGGTTTTGGTAAAATTTTCATCAGTGATAATTTTCAAATCAAGCTTGGATGTTTTTCTAAAAGATATGCTCTAGGAACTATTATGGAAAAGTTCTATGGACTGTGAGAATGAACTCTATGCGTAAAAACCTCAAGCTTCTGCTTTTTTAAAAATAATTCTTCCTCTAGCCCATTTGAAGAATATGAAGTGATACACTATTGTCCTTTAGAGATTATGACCAGATATACGAAAACAGTAGCAGTAAGAGAAGTGTGAACTTCCCTTTTTCATCTAAATAAAATGTCATCTCTGAAGCCCAATTATTACCATTGCCAGTTAAATGCTAACATTGTTAACCAGTTCATCAATTCTCCTGCCAGAAACATCCAGCTAAGGTGCTTTTCCAATGTTGCTGGATATATCCATGCTATCCTGATATTTAGTTAATTTGAGATAAGTGGGATGGCAAAATTTGAAAATGCAAACAGCTAAAATAGCTTATTCAAATAACTGAGATACTTGTTACATTATTTAAAGTTTTAGCTTTCATTAGTCTTTTTGTGTCTGGATGCTGTGAAGTGACGCTCATGTGATTTTGTACAACATTTAGGACTTGTGTACATGAGAAAAACACCTGGAATAGCTAATCCATATTAACACCCCACATTGACACTAATTCCATACTAAAAGTGCCTTTTGTTGTTCATGTTAATGTACTTTGTTATTGTACTATAAATTCATACCCTTGCTCTTTTATACTAACTTCTCAGTGAATTCCTCATGTAAATAAACCTTTATTGTAATTGGAACAACTGGACCTGTGCTAATAACTGATTTTTTGATTCCCTGGCTGAACCAAAAAAAAAAAAGGGGGGGGTTCTGGTTGACCAGAAATGAAAATTTTCCAAATTTGTTGGTGAACCAAAAATGTAAAAAATTCATTTCTTGTTGAACATTTTGTTTAATCTGAAACTAAATATTTGTTTGTTTTTTAAACCTTTTAAAAATAAAATTGTAATAAAACTTGAATTAACATCCCTTTCAAATAAAAAAATCATAATGTTTAGTAGTGTGGAGTTTCTTTGTTTTGTTTTGGTTTTGGGGATTTTTGCAAGACTTGGGTTTGCTTTTACCAAAACAATTTAGTAAATTTGACATGAATTCACAAAATGTTTGTCAACCCAAATGTGTATTTTTTTGGGAGAAAAGTTTCACCTGAAAAATTTCACCTAGATGTAGTAACAAGAAGAACATTTTGTTCTAAAAACCTAGGGCCAGATTGTGGTACGCCTTGTCACATTATACTATAATTCTATTGAAGTCAATAGGACTGCTTGTCAAGTAAGGTGCTACTCAGAATCATATACCTAAGTACATATTTTGAACTATTCTTATGTCTTAAAATTATAAATAGTTTTGAAATATAAGAGCAACACAAAGACCTGAAAATAAAAATAAATCCTACTTTCCCCTCTGGCCCTAAATAAACCTCTGAGTTTTGGGAAATTGAGGAGAAATTCTTCAGATTTTACTGCAATCGTATACAGACTGCCATTGTCTGTGACTATGTTACAGCTGATATTTAACATCTAAAACATATGTGTATCACCTTTAACTGCTTACTAATTATGAACAAGCTACCTTGTCGTTGCCTGCCAACAGCACAAATAGGTCATCACAGCCAAAATGTTTTGAAAAGCTTTCTTATTAATGTTAAAATCATACATTAAGGATGAGAAGCAACATGCAAATAACATCAGAGCTCAGAAGCAAAGAGACACAAGCAAGGAAACTACAAATGCCACTTTATTCTTCATCCAGCCTTATTGTGCTGCAGAACGAAAGCACAGAAAATAGTTTAACTGTGGTTTGCAACCTTTTTTTCATTTGTGGACTCCTAAAAAAATTCAAATGGAGGTGCAGATTCCTTTGGAAATCTTAGCCATAATCTGCAGACCCCCAGGGATCCACTGACCACAGGTTGAAAACCACTTATCTGTGGGATTTCAAGGCATTTTGAGACTTCCTTGATAGAGGGCCAAGTTGTTAGGTGCTTCTTACTAGTATTACACTTGCAGTTATCCATCTTCATAAAGGAACCTAGTGCCTCAAATATTATTGCCACTCAAGCCCTTTTTTTTTGTCCATATTACCAGTAGCAAAGCCTGATGATGTGCCCTTTATCTGAGGTTGACATCAGATGCAGGAGGTGGAAGATGAGATACAAGACACATCCACATCTGTTCTTAGGGAAGAAGTGGCTATGATGATAGTAGGGATGCTGGAAACAACAGAAATTTCAGAGCCTCGACACCAGAAAAAATAGATTGTTTTTCAGGAGAGCCCAGTCTTCCCCTTCATCATAGAACATCCCTGACTTACTTGTATAGTTTTTGTATAGCAATCTGCTTAATTGGCCTTTGTATTAGTATGCTAAAAGCCCTCTTGATGTGTGTGTTTCGAATGAGGACCATTGCTCTGGGGAATGGTAAAAATTACCACTTTAAAGATTTCCTTTAAAGAGACGTTACTACCTCACCTGAGCCAGTCACCTCAAGAAAAGATTAAAAGCAGGAAGAATAAAAGCAAAGTGATAAACAGATTAGGGAGCCCATCATTCTCTATTTACTTCTTTCAGTGGTTTACATTGTCTCCCTTTTAGCATTCTGTTTGAAAGAAGCAGATCAGAAAAGATATAGTTTTGACATTTTTAAAGAAGGAAAATATTTTCTTCCGCTGTGACACATATGAGATGCTATTAAAAACACTAGGCATGAAAAACCAAATTAATAAAAGATAGCTTTCTTTTTAATGCAGTCTTAAAAACAAAACAAACAAACAAACAAAAACACCCACACAGCAAAATTCTTTTCCCAAACATTTGCTGTATGCCACAGGTAGTAGAAATATCAGAGGAAATGTGGTCAGAAAGCTATGTTGAAAATTTCCCTTATTGCCTATTCTGCACAATAATGTGCTGCACAGAGAGTTTTTCCATCTACCGGCAATCCTTCCTGCTATGTATTATATTTAGGCCAAAGAGAGGAGATTGTTCAGTGGTTATCAGTAGCCCTCCCAGCAATACAAATGTGAAGGTCCAAAGACTTAAATCCAATGGTTTTTTTTGTTTATTTGTTTTTGAGATTTTTGCTTTAAGAATATAGTATTGTTCCTAAAATTTCCAATTTGGTGGACATTCAATTTACCAGTTGATTCCATTACATTCTGCACTCAATAAAGAAAAAAGAAAAAAACCTTCTACCTGACATCCGCCATTTTAGTTACCAGGTTTCAGTATTCCGCAGTCTCATGATTTGATCACGAGATATGGGATTTTGGAGCCTGTAGGAGAAGGTCTCGCAATACCACAAGAAGCCCATGAATTTTCAAGGCTGCTCCAGATCCAGTAGCAAAAGAATGTGAGCAGCCTCAGAGCTTAGGCAGTACTCCCCTAACACCTCCTCCATGCCCTTTGTTGCTCCAGGCATGCTCTGTTTTCTGCTAGGAGGGAAGAGCAGCTGTCATGCCCCAGAGGAGAATCATTGGTGCAGGGGCAGGCAGGCAGGGGAAGGGGATGGGGGTTGTGGAGCAAGGAGGGGCAAGGCAGGGGTAGGGATGTGGAGGGGAGTCCAGAACTGAGCGACACAAAGGTGATGTGGGATGGGGGGAAGTGCTGCCCATGCTCAGGTAAAGAACAGGATGGCGATGGGAGGGCAGGGAGTACCACTTCTTGCAGAAGGCTAAACCAATCACTGTGTAGCTTTTACTGTGCCATTAGCATTTATATGAATGATTGGTATAAGTTGCTGTATAGAAACGTTACCATTATAGGGTCATTTCAGGACTACTACAAATAATTTCAACATTTAAAAAAATATTTAATGATGGGAAATTACATAACACTGTGCTGCATAAGAATGTTCATTACTGATTGGCTGCCCATTAGCTAACATTGATTAGTTATTCCATGTTTGTGAATATCATCTGTTCTTTTATTATAGTACTACATAAATATATTAATTTACTTATATCTAATGAAAGAGATGCTTTCTCTTCTACTGTTTCATACAATGTACAATACTTATTTCTGTCTACCTCTCTGACATATTCCTCAGCATTGTGTTCTGCTAAATTCAGAAAGCAGGAGTTAAGAAGTATATGTGTAACTCATTATTAAGGCTGTGAGTTTTTCACTGAGGTCATAGAAGTAACAGATTATATGACTTCCTGGGACCTTCGGGACTTCTTCGGCTGGTGCAGCTGACTCCAGCGCTGCTCAAGCTGCTGGAGCGGCCCCATGGCCAGCCGCACCATCCACTGGTCCAGCGGCTTCAGGCAACTGGTTCTGGGCGCTGCTCCGGAGCAGTGGTCCGGGAGCAGCAGTGGCACCCCAGGCGGCCCCCACCCGGAGAAGCAGCAGTGGCGACAGGGCCCCTGGCTGCCCCCACCCCTACTTTCCAGGAGCAGCAGTGACCACTGGAGCACCTCCCTTCCCCTAGCACTTAAGATTTAGTTGGGGAGTTTTTAATAAAAGTCACAGTCAGGTCATTGTCCATGACTTTTTGTTTATTGCCCACGACCTGTCCATGACGTTTATTAAAAATACCCATGACTAAATCATAGCCTTATTCATTATCCCTAAAAAGTAATATGTTATATAACGTAAGTCATAGAAGGTGCAAGTGCAATCCCTGATGCATTAATTACATCACTACACAAACTATTTACCACCCAGCATGTCTGTAATCAAAGAAAATAAACTAAGAGGAGAAAAAGTCAAGTCATAATAGTAAATAGATGATTTTGGGGACCAAACTTATAATTTAAAGCTGGGGGTCTGACTCATGATTTTTGATTGGTCACAAATAGGCACAGACAGCCTACATTATAAAGGATAGCCCCAAAGAAATGTGTATTCCTGCTTTGTGGCTCTTTCCTCTGCTGACTGTAGTTTGTGCTTCAAGGCCAGAACTCATGAGTTGACATCCAGAAGGAGGAGCTTCAGCCTCACACAAACCAGCAGAGCCCAATGGCAGCACCTGGAAAAATATGTGCCCTAATACAAAGTTGTGACAGTTTTGGTGGGGGTTAGCCCCATTAACCTTGGCCTTAGAAAGGGAAAATAAAATACAAATAAATTAGTGGGACAGTTTTGTTTCATGTCAGGCATTCCATGGCAAATATATCCCAGGACCTACTACGGCCAAGCATTATATAGAAGGACTCTTTTCTCAATGCACAGCCAGAGCAAATCTTGCAGAGATCTAATGAAAGGATACTACCATCTTTCTAAGGACATACTCCGGTTAGCATTATGTCTGGTGATTTCCTGTAACTTGCTTTCTATGATGGCAGTTTCAACACTACCCTTCATCTCCTCCTGAATGTAGCACTACTATCTAAAATTCAGTAGGCCAGCTTCATTCAGAGCTACAGCAAAGATAAACATAACGCAGCCCAAAATTTATAAAACAATCCTTCTCAATATGCCTTCTCATCCCTCTCTATTACTTCCCTTCTTTATCACCACTTAGTGCCTCTCTAGTATCGCTGCATAAGCACATCAATATGGTGGCATACCCAGCTCCATTAAACATGGCTTCAAGTACCCTACCTATAGAAACCCTACCCCTAGCTCCAAGTAACCTACCCTTGGAAACCCTAAACATAGGGCAGGGAGCCCTACCCATAGGAACCCTAATCCTAGGATGGAAAACTCTACCCATCGGTAGCTAAACACTAGCTGCAAGTAGCCTACCCCCAGGAACCCTGACCCTACCTCCAAGTACACTGCCCATAGGAACCCTAACAGTAGCTTCAAGTGTGCTACCCATAGCTCAAAGTACCCTACCCAAAAGAAACCTCTTCCCAGAGTGGGAGCCCAATACATAGGAACTGCAACTCTAGGTCCAATTGCCCTACATTTACATATAGTAACCCTAGCTCCAAGTACCCATATAGAAAGCCTACCTCTAGGGCATGAATCCCTACCCATAGACAACCTAAACATAGGGTAGAGGACACTAGCAATAGGAACCATAACCCAACTCCAAGTAACCTACACTTAGGACCACTAATCCTAGGGTCAGGAGCCCTACCCATAGAAAATCTAACCAAGCTGAAAATATGCTACTGATAGGAATCCTAGCTTTAGGACAACGGAGAACCCTAAATCTAGCTCCAAGAACACTACCCATTGGAATACTAACACTAGGGTGGGGAGCCCTGCCCATAGGAAACCTAACCCTAGCTCCACATATTCATATGGCTCCTAACTGTAACTCCAACTGTAACTACCCTACCTATAGGAACCTTAACCCTAATCCCCTATACTTCCCTATACTGATCCTTGCTCCAAGGACCCTACCCACAACCACCATTACCATAGCTCCAAGTAAATGCCCCAACGGCACCATAATCCTAGTGCTTGGATCCCTACCCATAAGAATCATATCCCTAGCTCCAAATACCCTACATTTAGATATCCTAATTCTAGTTCTAAATACTATACCCACAACAACCATTACTATAGCTGCAACTACCTTACCCACTGGAACCTTAATACTAGGATGCAGAGACCTACCCATAGGGACCCTAACTCTAGGGGTGGGAGCCCTACCCATGGAAACCATAACCCTAGGCCAAGTAGCCAACTTATATTAACCTTAACCCAAATACCCTACATTTAGGTATCCTAATCTTAGCTCCAAATATCCTGCCCACAGCAACCATTACCATAGCTCCAAGTACCCTACCAACTAGAACCCTAATCCTAGTGCCAAGAACCTTACCCATAGGAACCCTTCCCCTATGGTGCAGAGCCCTTCCCATGGGAACCCTAACACTAGGGCCCCTAATGATTAGGACACACATGGGTAGGGTACTCCAAGAACCCTACCCATGAGAATCCTCGGGTTTGGTTTTTTATGCCTAGGGCTCCCAACCCTAGGGTTAGAGTAATTATGGGTAGGGATCCCTGCCTTGGGATTAGGGTTCCCACGGGTAGGTTACTGGGAGCTAATGTTATAGTGCCTAGGGTAGAATGGTTGGAACTAATGTTCCTAAGGGTAGGGATCCACATGCTAGGGTTAGGGTTTCTATAAGTAGAGAAACCTGCTCTAGGGTTAGGGTGCCTATGTGTAGGACTTCCCATCATAGGGTTAAGGATACTATGGGTAGCTATGGTTAGGAGTCCTATGATCGGGCTCCCAGCCATAGGTTAATGGCTCCTACATGTACAGCTCTCCAACCTGGAGTTAGGCTACTTAGAGCTATGGTTAGTATTCCTAGGCATGAGATAGAGCTAGGCTTAGAGTTCCTATTCATATGATACTTGGCACAGGAACTAGGGTTCCTATGGAGGGGCATGTGGAACAATGGTTACAATTCCTATGGGTAGGTTACTTAGAACTAAATTTAGGATGCCTATGGATAGGGTATCTGGAGCTAGGGTTAGGATTTCTATGGGAAAGACTGCCTGCCCTAGTCTTAGTCTTAGCCTGCCCTAGTGTACTAGACACTAGGTTTAGGGTTTCTATGGGTAGGGCTTCCCGCCCAGGAGGTAATGGTCTTATGGGTAAGGTACAAAGGACTAGGATTAGGTTTCCTATGGGTATAGCTCCCCTCCTTAAGGTTAGGTTTCCTTTGTGTGGGTATTTGGAGTAAGGTTTAGGGTTCCTATCGTCAGGGTACTTCAAGCCAGTGTTTTGGGTCCTGTATATAGGGCTCCCTGCCCTAGGGTTAGGGTTTATATGGGGAAGCTAATTGGATCTTGGATTAGGGTTCCTATGGTTAGAATTCTTGTGTAGGAGGGGACATTTTCGATAATCCAGAACCCAGTAACATTCATAAACCACTACCTGCATCTGAATACCAATTGGCAGCAACCTATGGTTCTTGTGTTGTAGCTCTTGAGTCAATTTATGGATAAATTCCATTACTGGAACTTAGAGCTCAGGCTGGTAGCCTGCGTGAGTGAGGAATTATGTCCAAAGGAAAGGAAACATCTAAAAGGAAGAGCCATTGAAAATTATGTTAGGAAACAGCCTGACCGATTTGGAAGCCTGGAGCCATTACTGGCCCTGGGGCATTCCTGCACCTCTGTAAACAGATGGTAGCAATGGTAGTAGATAAAGCAATAGATCAGTTAAAGGCCAGAGTGGAGAACCTTGAGACGGATTGGGTCAAGAAAGATGTGATAATTGAAGGATGGTGGGTGGGTAGCTCCCTTTTCTGGACACCCGGCGTGTAGCTTTAAAATCCCTCTTAGTAGCTGCTCTCTAATTGCTCTATCTGTGAAGGGTTAAAAAGTCTCACTGCTATACATAGGGTAAAAGGAAGTGAGGGGGCACCAAAATAGCCAATGGGAAGGCTAGAACTTTTTAAAATTAAAAAACGACTCCCCTTTTGTATGTTTGTTGTTGTTCTCCCGGGGAGATGAGGACAGGGCAGAGATATGCTGTAAGAAGCTTGGACCAGGTATGAAAAAATCATCAGCATCATACCTAGAAATTACTCATTTAAAACCCCAGATATGTAAGTAGCTCAGGAAATGCTGAGGAAGCCGTGATTAGGTTTATTCCTTTTATTTCGTTATGGCTTGTGGATTCCTCTGTGCTACCCCCAGGTGCTTTTGTTTTGTTTGTAACCTTTAAGCTGGGCCTCAAAAAAGCTATTCTGAGTGCTTAATTCTTGGAGTTGCTCTTTTAAAATCTAGCAATAGCCTGAGTTCCCAGACATATTTTCTTTCTCTTTTTTATTAATAAAATTTATCTTTTTTAAGAACAGAAATGGATTTTTGTGTCTTAAGAGGTTTGTGCACATGTTGTTTATTTAGCTGGTGGCAACAGTTGATTGCTTTTTTTTTTCTCTTTGTCAGCTCTTCCCTGGTGCGGGGGTGAAAGGGCTTGAGGGTACCCCAAAAGAAGGAATTCCCAAGTGCACCTTCCTGGGCTCTCAAGGGAGTTCTGCACTTGGGTGGTGGAAGCATCTACAAATCCAAGGTCAGAGAAAAACCGTAACCTTGGGAATTTAATATAAGCCTGGGGTGGCCAGTATTAATTTTTAGAGTCTTTGCAGGCCCCCACCTTCTACACTCGAAGTGCCAGAGTGGGGAATTAGCCTTCACAAAGGACAAGGAAATATCTAGCTTGAAGTTTGAGTCAGACACCCTCCAGGCTTAGATAGTGGCACTGCAGAAGCAGGGATGTAACAGTGAGCTAGGGAGTAACAGACTGGAGCAAGATTGTCTGGACTGAAGCAGCAGACAATGGAGAGTGAAGGAAATGTTAGAAACCTTATTGAATGATTTTCAGGATAAAACCAGATTAGGCAGATTATGGGGAATGTACGATCAAATGTTGTACTCGCAGAGTCATGCTGGGAGAGCAGAAGGGAATAGTGGCAGTGATTTGAGGAATTCATAGTCTGTCAAGGGGAGATGGGTCATAGGAGGACCCCCAACTTGAATCCTTCATACTGTGATTATGAGAAGAATGATCACCATGAGCTTCCCTTTCCTTTTGGGCTCTTCTGGTCAGTCCTCATAGAGTCCCTTGCTTGAAACACTGGAAGAGCGGCAGATGCCCATAGCCCCCATGGTGAGAAATGTTGGTTCCCAAGGTGATAACCCAGAAATGGAAGAATTGGTAGAGGTCAGCCCTTTTCCCCTGACCAGGTTAGAGCCACAGGGAAATGGGTTGGCATATTAAACTGGCGCACAGCCTTGGGATCACTGGCAAGGATATCTAGCACCCTTGGTCTCAGGTGGATGTGACAGTAACTCACACTCTCCTCTCTGAGCCAGAATAAGGGCTAGGGGGTACAGGATCCCAGATGTTTTGGCCCACAGAGCCCCATATCTGGCTTTGTTGTTGCTGTCTGTAATTTTTTTTGTCATAGGTTTCCCCGTCACTTATCTTTTTCTTTTGTGAGTTTTTAGTTTCAAAGTTAAGGGTTAAAGATACAGCTGACTTTACTTTACGTATAGTATTTTACTGTCCTTGAAGACATAGTTGTCAAGCAACAGGTGACTTTACTTTGCTACTGATCCTAATTACTGCCCGGAAAGCAGTTTTGAAAAAAACAACAACAGTACACTAACAAAAAAAGGATCGGGTCCAAGATTGCCATTTATTTTATGGCCATAAAGGATTTGTGGCTCTGCATGAAGCAACCTCATTTAAAGTAATATCCCTCCCAGATAAGACACTAAAGGAAGACGAGGGCTAAAGGAGAAAAAAGAAAATAAGAGACAATTTCACTTAATGGATTTGGGGATGGAAGGGATCCTGGAAATTGATGTCTTGAGAGAATTAAGAGTGTCAGTTGATTTTGCTAACATAGTCGTGGGGGAAATGCCTCCTGGCACATTCTGGGAACCAACGGAGATTTCAGCAAGTTACTGAAAGTTCAGTAACTTGCTGAAAGTTCAGCAAGTTAGCTGCTCTTAAGGTATCTGAAGAACTGGAGAGGCCCAAATAGCCCCCAGAAGTCCTAGCAATTGTAGGGAAACACTGGGAGATGTAGGCCAAGAATAAAATAGAATGTGATAAAATTGAGTCAGAAATCCTAGTTACAGGCCCTGAACCTCCCTCCCTCCCAAAGCAGTATAGGTATCCAATGGCAGCAGAAGTCAGCCTGAAAGAAACACTTGATGGGCTTTTGGGCCAAGGAGTTTTAATAGACCAGCCAAGCCCCAGTAATGCTGCTTTGTGTGGCCAGTCCTTAAAAGTGATGGCAGACTTTGGAGGTTGGTGGTGGATTTTTTGTCCTCTTAACTGATGACCCTGCTGATTGCCCCCATAGTGCTAAGTATCAGGAGGAGATGGGCTCCATTGTAGGAGGGGCCCACTGGTTTTCAGTTTTAGATTTGGCCAATATTTTCTTAGCTATTCCTTTACATCAGGACAGCTATTACAAATGTGTTTTTACCATTCAAGGGAAGCAGCTGTGTTTTGCCAGGTAGTCAAGATGTGGGCAGGAATACCCAAAAGAGACAGTGTCATTCTTTTTTGTGTGGCTGATATCCTGGTTTGCACTCAGCCCAGGGAAGATTATCTGGAGGTATTGGATAGGTGTTATAAAAGATTCAGGAAACTGGGTTTAAAGTGAGCACAAAAGCCTAGCTATACTTCCAGCAAGTAAACTACCTTGAAGTTACTCTGGGAGAAGAGTAACACCCCCCATGATCTACAGAGGGTCAAGTTAATACTCTTACCACTCTTAGATCCTTTCTGGATTTGATTAATTTTTCCCAAAAATGTTATTGATAAAATAGCCTGGCAGATAAAAGTATACAGGGCAGCCAACTCCATGTTCAGTCAAATAACTTCCTGGGGCTGCCACCAGCCCCTGTTCATTTATCATCAACAGGCCAAGCCTCCAGAGAACTCATGGCTTGGCCCTTACCAGCCACACTCCCTTGTAGGATGGGTAAAGTGGGCTATAAGATGGGGGGGTGGTTCCCTGCCTTACCAATCATAGGAGCCCAAAACCTACTCCTACCTGCCATTCTGTTCCTTTAACCAGCACCTCTTTTTTAAGTCCTTCACCAGGTCATTTATCTGGTCACTGGATGTCTTGCCTCTGAAGTACCTGCACTGGACATCCACCACAAGGAGGTGTCAGCAGTTAGCTTGACTACCACCCCTCTACCCCCAAACCCAAATGAGTTCCCAGACATCGCTCAATGGCCTGTTTTATATTGGAGCTGCCAAAAATATCAGCCTCAACTCTGACAGGTGAACCCCATCCTCCCAAAAGAACTCAGTTGCCCCTTGCACTATGCCAGAATCACTGAGGATGCCAGAAGCTGGGTTACCAATGACTGTGTACTGTGATGGACCATACTGATAATCAGAATTCCGAATCCTGAAATTGAAATAACCCATTAAAACTTCCTTCATAACTCAGCTCTGGTCATAGCGCCAAAGATCTTCAGGCCACCAACCATGTCATATGGCTTGGTAAAACACCCCAAAGCCTGTACCTTCTGAAGCACCCAAATTGATTTTCAAACCCGCTTCTAATAAGCATGCTTCCCTCCATAACAACACCCCATAAAATTGACTCAAAAACCATTCCCACATCTTTAAGTCTTCCTTCATCTCTCTAGTAACTAATATATAATGGTGTGGCCTGGCTATGTCCACTTTTGCTGCTGCAAGTCACTCAGAATGCCCACCTAAGGGCAACAACCATGCAGACAAAGTTCACGTGCCCCATAATAGACTGCAAGTCTCATATCATGAGTTTCTTGGCTCGTCCAGCACTCCTGAGCATCCCCAATAGCTCCTGAAGAGGGAGCCACGCTATGCCTGCCCTGGTGTCCAGCTCGATCCCCAGGTAAGTCAATGCAGCGAAAGGGAGCTCTGTTTTCTCTCCGTTAGGGATACCCCAACTGTTTAGTCAGGGCCTGAAATGAGTCCAATAGGTGACCACACTTATCGACCCTGCTCAGCCTGCAAACAAAAAGTCATCTAAATAATGCACTACTTGACATAGTCCAGCTCCCCACACAGCTGCCCAGTACAACATTCTACTAAATGTTTCAAATATTGAGCAGGTTACCACACAGCCCATGGGCATAGCCTTGTCACAATAAAATTGTCCCTCAAAAGAGAAACCCCAAAAGATCAAAGGCCAATGGATGTACTAGCAGCAATCAAAAAGCAGACTTGATATCACACTTAGCCATTAGTGCCCCCAGGCCACAAGACCTAACCATCTGAACAGCTGAGTCAATAGAGGAATAGTGCTTGGAACACAGCACCAGGCCTATTCCATCATTAATGGAGCCACCTTGTGGACATGAAATGTGATGAATTAATCAATATCTCCATGGGAACCCAGAGAGGAAACCTATAAATTCTCTATAGCTAATTGCTTAAATGGCTCTGCCACCCTACCCCTATTTAATAATGGTGTAATCTTTTTTTGAATAACATGGTGTAAGGGACTGCGGAAGATTTTGTTACGGTGGTTTAGCTAAGGCTGTTCGCCTTCTCAAGGACAGGTTATTAAAGGTTGCTGTATACTAGCATATGCTGTTTGTAGCCGGTTGGAACCACTTAGCCTGGGAAGCCCGGCGTGTTTGGAAAAGCCTGGCCCTTTGCCATAAGAGATAGCCCAGTTGTGGGAAAGCTCCCACATGCCTATGTATGAGCTGATTTACATGCAATTAGCATAAAGTTATATTTATAAGAATTTGTTTTGCTGCTTTGGACTCGCTCCCCGCTTTGAGTTAGCAACGTGCAGAGTCCCCGTTGCGGGTGTGTTTTCTTCACCTTCATTAAAAGCCATATCACTCACTGTGTGTGTGTGTGTGTCTCGTCCCTGCAGAGCACTTAGGCACGTAACACATGGCTCATCTCAACTACTGACTTCAATTTTTTTTGACATAACATGAGTCCTGCTCTCTGAAAAGGGGATCCGAAATCCCCATTACACTTGGCTACTTGGGCAGCTCCCTATTCTGTTTGCTGTGGCCCAGATTTCTATCTGTCAACACCTCACTGTGCAACGGAAATAATTTGTCCATATAGTCACCTCTCAAGATTTAATCCTTAGCTGTTTTGAACAGGTGTACTCCCATTGGGTCAGCCACGCAGGCATAACCATACTTGGGACTGACTGAAGGGGCATCCTCAGCACCTTGTTGTCCCACGGCCCTCTCCCACCTCCCCAAGAACCTCAACTCTGTCCTAGGAGGTTACATTTCTTAATGACCAGTGAGTTAAAATGTGCCCCGGCTTTCATCCCTGCCATGGGGATACCATATCTATGTGTCTGTATGGGGTCTGCCCCATCTGCCCATCTCCTGCTTCCCAAACTCATTCCCATGCTGAGCATCACCTGTTACCCTGTCCAGACCCTTCACCTCTGGATGCCCGAAGTTGTTGCAACAACTGCAAATTAGCTTGCAGCAGTTGTATACAGTAACTCCTCACTTAAAGTCATCCCAGTTAACGTTGTTTGTTGTTACGTTGCTGATCAGTTAGGGAACATGCTCATTTAAAGTTGCACAATGCTCCCTTATAACATTGTTTGGCAGCCGCCTGCTTCGTCCACTGCTTGAAGGAAGAGCAGCCCTTTGCTGCTGGCTGGTGGGGGCTTGGAACCAGGGTGGACCAGCAGCTCCCCTATCAGCTCCCCACTCCCCTAAGTTCCCAGTGTAGCAGCTGCCAAGCAAGTTATCAAATGCCAGCAGTTTAGCCATTCCTCCCTCCACTGCCATGTGCTGCTCCTGCCCTCTGCCTTGGAGCTGCTCCAAGGAGCCTCCTGCTTGCTGTGCGGAAGGGGAAGGGAAGAGAGAGGCTAATGTCAGGGTGTCCCTCTCCCCCCTGCTCCTGTACCCTGCTTACCCCATCTCTATAGCATGGGGCAGGGGGGAAGGACAGGTCTCAGGACGGAGGGAGCTTGCAGGCAGAAGCTGCTGTCTCAACTTCCTGATCTGGGTCAGTGTATTTAAAGGGGCAATATGTGTCTCTCTCACACACACAGGGTGTGTGTCTCTGTCTCTGTCTGCTTTGCTGTCTCCCCTCCCTCCATTCGTACTGCTTGTAGAGTGTGAGGCTACATTAACAACAATGGGTTAATGCTTGAGGCAATAGCATAGCTGGGGAGGATTGGCTGCTCTCCCACTGAGCACAAGTGGCTCCTTTTAAATTTTTTTGGGCCTTTTTAATTTTTACTCACCCAGCGGTGCTCCGGGTCTTTGGTGGCACTTCGGCGGTGAGCCCTTCACTAGCTCCAGGTGTCTTTGGCGGCACTGAAGGACCCACCAGCAAAATGCTGCTGAAGATCCATGGAGCAAGTGAAGGTCCTGCCACCGAGGTGCCGCCAAACACCTGGAGCCCTGCCCCATCAGTAAAAGCGCCACCGGCTGGCATCGTTAGTCTGGATCTGTAAAAGCAGTAAAGAGTTCTGCGCCACCTTATAGACTAACAGAAGTTTTGGAGCATGAGCTTTCATGAGTGAATACCACTTAGTCCCATTTTTTTGGGATCGCTTCCCCTGTTCCCTCCACCTGGCTACGCCACTGCCTTGAGGGTTGAGCCAAGTGCTAGTTCATCATTTAGCAGTAAGGCATTCCCTGAGAAATATCCCACCCTCTGACTTCACCACCTCAACCAAGCTTCACAATCATCATCGCTGTGTACAGTATTAAATTGTTTGTTTAAAACATATAATATAGTCTTTCGTCTGGTGAAAAAAAATTCCCTGGAACCTAACCCCTCCATTTACCTTAGTCCTTATGGGGAAATTGGATTTGCTTAACATTGTTTTGCTTTAAGTCACATTTTTCAGGAACATAACTATGACATTTAAGCAAGGAGTTACTGTAATAGCATTAGTTTCCCCATAAAGGTGCACCCCTTTCCCGGTGGGTTGTTTAATCAGGTGTGTGAGTCTAGGATGCCAACAAGAAGATCATTCACTAGGAATTGGCTGAGGGCCATGAACTTTCACTGGATCCTGGCTCTGGTGCAACCAGAATCCTTTGTTGGATGACTGAGGTTATGCCAAGGCCCCTTTTTAAAAAGGAGGGCACTGTAGGACAGGGATATTTTTGATAGACCAGAGCCAGTGTTCAGACCACTGTCCGCAGCTGGAATACCAATTGCTATTCTCATTGCTAAAAGCAACTACAAAGGCCTTTTCTGAAACTTTAGGAGAACAATCAGACCAGAAGGGGAGGGGAAATGAGTGACACGAGGAGTAAGCATGACTCCATGCCCTCCTGATTAGAGCTTTTTTGCCGAATAATGTGGTTTTGCAAGCTGGAAAGTCCGGCAATATCAACTATTGCTAAGTGAAATACAGCTGGTTAACTGAAGGAAAATTCCCTCCCTGACAGATTGTAAAATGCACACTTAACTTCTGCTCAGCAGGGTTTTTTTGATGCACAAGCCATGTAATACTAGTAAATTGGGTATAAAAAGAGAAAGCAAGCTGAGCTTGGTTGGCACCTCTCAAGTTCCCCTACAGATAGAAGGCTGGCCACTATACACCTGAAGACCTTGGGTAAATATTAATCTGGGGTTCATTTGATGTGCTATGTTGCTGTCTGAAACAGATTGTTAAGGGTTAATGCCTCTTTTACCTGTAAAGGGTTAAAAAAGTTCACCTAGCCTAGCTAACACCTGACCAGAGGAACCAATGGGGGAACAAGATGTTTCAAAAGGAAGGAGGGAAGTTTTTCCTTTGTTTGGAGTTTCAATTTCATCTGGAGTGAAAAAGATCAAGGAACCAGCCTCTTATCAGAGTAGTAAGTTTTTAGAAAGGAATAAATAGGTTTATGGTCTATTTCTTTGTAACCTGTCTTATGCCAATTTAGAGGTAGAATCAAATGGGTATTTTGGGTATTATTTTTTTTTGATGTGTAAACTAAAATTGTGCCAGGGAACATCTCTGTGTTTGAAATCTGTTGTTTGTGAGAGTAGCTGCGTATGCTAATCTTTCCCAGAAGGGTTTTTCTTTACCCTTTCTTTTCTTAATTAAAGCCTTTTTCTTTAATATTTTCTTAACATATTTTCTTATCATTTAAAAAAAATCTTGATATTTCTATATTTCTATTTTTCAGATCAGGGGATTGATCTGGGCTCTCACCCAGGGATTGGTGGGAGAAAGGAGGGGGATGGTTAATGGCTACCCTGTTTTAAGATCCAAGGGATTGGATCTGGACTCACACAGGGAATGGTGAAGGAGTCTCTCAAGGCTAACCAGGGGAGGTTTGAGGGGACAGGGAGTGATCCAGACACTGAAATTCTGGATGGTGGCAGTGGTACCATATCTAAGCTAGTAATTAAGCTTAGAAGTGTTCATGCAGGTCCCCACATCTGTACCCTAAAGTTCAGAGTGGGGAAGGAACCTTGACAGTTGCACACATGTGCAAGTGCTGGAGACTAAATAAAGTAGAGGCTTTGAGAGAAAGCAGTTCTGTTTGCCTGCTTGCATCAACTATCTATCAGCTGGAGAGGCCATGTCTCCATTGATTTATTTCTTGCCACCACCTCGCAAAGTGTAAAGTTACCAAGAGCTTTGAATTCAGCAAAAACCCAAGTAACACTTGGAGCTAGGGTCAGAGTTCCTATGGGTACGATATTTCATGCTAGGTTTAGTATTATTATGGGTAGATTACTTGGAGCTGCAATTAGGGTTCCTATGGGTAGAGTTCCCCTCTCTATCAGTACAGTTTCTGTGGGTAGAGAATTTGGAGCTAGGGTTAGCATTCCTATGTGTAGGGTACTTGGAGTTTGGGTTTGGGTTTCTAAGGGTAGGGTACTTGGAGGTTGGATGAAGGTCTCTATGGTTAGGGTACTTTCAGGTAGCATTAGCTTTCCTATGGCTAGGGCTCCCCACTCTAGAGTTAGGGTTGCTATGTGTAGGTTTCTGGGAGTTAGGTTTAGGGTACTCTGGTTAAGTTACTGTGCCCAAAAATGACAATGATTGCCAGAGGCATTCATATAAATTAATACTATGAAATATACACTCTCACTTAAATGTTCCCTTTCTTCTACTTTCATATTGGTGAAGCCCCCTTTTCCATGCCATGGTCAGCCTCTAGCTTTCTGCTCTACCCAAATCTCTTTCTTCCTTCCTGAATATCCTTGCAACATCCTTTGCTACTCCTCTTCTATCTCTCATCTTCCTCTCTGCCTTTTACCACATAAAATTCAAACTCCTCATCCTCATCTTTACCTTGTCTAAACAGTTTCACCTATGCCTAAGTATCTTAGCTAACATTCTTCCTCGCTATGCTCCCACCCTATTCTCTCTCTCAACTGCACACACTTTCTTTTTAATTCACACTCCATACCTTCACCTTATATCTGGACCAGCCTCATAGTTCTTGCTTATATGGCACTCACCTTATTGTTCAGTTATTTCATTTCTTTCATAAAACCTTATTATGTTGGTCCCTGTGCCAATGCTGTATTCTTTTCAACTTTTTCTGGGATTGATTTTTGTTGTTGGAATTGATTTCCTGTGTATCTTAGCTATCTTTCCTAATTGTATCATAAGGTTATCTCAGAGAAAGGAACATGTGCCTTGCAGATATTTTAAAGCACAATGTATATGTACAAAAATAACATGAATAACAATTTATTGCTGAACCCTTTTTTTAGCCAGATGTTTACTTTTGAAAGAGAAAGATATTGAAGTTCCTCCTTTTGATTGGATTTTTGTTCTGTTTTTACTATTGGCTTGATGCATACCTTTATCCTTCATATAACCACTAGACCAGGCCTGCACAACATATGGTCCATGGGCCGCATGCGGCCTGCAGAGGCTCACTGTGCGGCCCACGGCGGGGAATCAAATGGCTCTGGGTTTCCTGCAGCTCCGGGGAGCCTAGAACCCTTTAAATCCCAGCCGCAGCCGGGATTCAAAAGGCTCTGAGCTGCCCGCAGTGGTGGGAAGTCCAGAGCCCTTTAAATGCCAGCTGCTGCGGGGAATCAAAGGGCTCTGGGCTGCCAGCAGCTGTGGGGAGCCCTGAACCCTTTAAATCTCAGCCACGGCCGGGATTCAAAGGGCTCTGGGCTGCCCACAGAAATTCCTGGCTGCAGCTGAGATTTAAAGGGCTCCCCACCACCACGGGCAGCCCAGAGCCCTTTGAATCCCTGCGGCGGCTGAGATTTAAAGGGCTCAGGGCTCTCTGCGGCTGCAGGCAGCCCAGAGCCCTTTGAATCCTAGCCGCTGCTCCAGTAGATGGGCTGGGGCTGCCCTCTGAATCCCAGCCGCTGCTCCAGTGGGTGGGCTGGGGCTGGGATTTAAAGGGCTCAGGCTTCCTCAGCGGCAGGAACTCTGGGACCTTTAAATCCCTGCCCCAGCCTCGCAAAGCTCCAGGTTCCCCCAGTCCGGAGCCCCGGGCCCTTTAATTTGCCCCTGAGGGCTCCTAGCCACCTCTTCAGCTGGGAGCCCCTCGTTGATTTAAATTTAAGTATCACCTCCCCACCTCCAACCTTCCTTTTTGGCCCACAGCTGTTTTGGTGGGGCAGCACTGGGGAAGGAAGGTTTGTTTCTGCAGGGCTGGGCGGTGCTGGGGTGGGGTGTTTCCGCAGGGCCGAGAGGTCTTGGGGTGAGGGGGGTTCCGCATGGCGAGGGGGTTTCGACCCTCAGCTGTTTTCTTTGGAGTAATGTGGCCCTTGCCGCTTTACAAGTTGTGCAGGCCTGCGCTAGAACTATGACACCATTTTGTGAAGAAGAATAGCATTTTTCATCTCTTTTATCCATTATCTGTATGCAGTTTGATTAGACATAGATTTGCGCATTTTGTTTTATTTTGCTTGGTGACTTACTTTGTTCTGTCTGTTACTACTTGGAACCACTTAAATCCTACTTTCTGTATTCAATAAAATCACTTTTTACTTATTAATTAACTCAGAGTATGTATTAAGACTTGGGGGAGCAAATAACTGTACATATCTCTCTATCAGTGTTATAGAGGGTGAACAATTTATGAGTTTACCCTGTATAAGCTTTATACAAGTTAAAACAGATTTATTTGGGCTTACCGTTGGGAGTTGGGCATCTGAGTGTTGAAGACAGGAACACTTCTGTGAGCTTTTTTCACGTAAACCTGCAGCTTTGGGGTAAGTGATTCAGACCCTGGGTCTTTATTAGAGCAGACAGGAGTGTCTGGCTCAGCAAGACAGGGTGCTGGGGCTCCAAGCTGGCAGGGAAAGCAGAGGCAGTGGTAGTCTGGGCACATCAGGTGGCAGGTTCCAAGAGGGTTTCTGAGATCCAACCCATCACAGTATGCATATGGGATGCCTCAGCAAAAACACTTCCCAGCCTTCTTTTGCCCACGGTGACCCAAACTAATCATGTCACATTTTTCCATTGGCATTTTCCAATGGCCCAAAGAATGTAGTCAGTCATGTTGCATCCGGGATGCATTCAACCCTCTGTTTGTACAAGTATACACCAGGACTACATTCCACTCTTAGTTGCACCAGGGTAAAAACAGAGTAACTCCAGTGAAATTACTGAATTTACACTGGTATAAATGACAGCAGAATTTAGCTCACATGATTAAGGTATATAAATACGATGTAAGTGGAAAAAGACAAAGGTAGCTACATAGAAGTATTTTTCGATGGTTGTATACTGTATGTACACATGATATTATAGCAGAATATCACTTCAAATTCTTAGGGTTCCATTGGCATAACTCCAGAGCAGCTGGTCAATTTTCTATCTATTCATGAAATACATTGGGTCTGATTTTCCACTCACTTCTTCTATGAAAATGTCCTACAAAGTGTGATGGAAAGATAACCCTTCTATAAAGTTTTGAACCATCGTAAATAATCTACAACTGAATTCAATTCTTGATCTAGAATTCTACAAGCTAGGTTAAACAAGTCTATAGAAAATATATCTATTATATTCCATAGAAGCTGGCTAAAGTTTTATATATTGTTTTAATTCCTGTTACATTCTATAGGTCTTTTCGATTAGTGTAATGTGGGTGTAAGACAGAAGGAAGTCTATTGCATTCAGTAGAGTGACGCTGGAGTAAGTCAAATGTAAATGCGAGAAGAATCATGCCTCTTGCAAAATTCCTTAGGAACATTATAATTATATGGGATAAGTATAATTCCTATAATATCTATACTCTGGAAAGCACTATGTAATACACTTGTACACAGTTATTGGCATTAAGCACATATCATAGCTCTATCTACCCAAATTACTAGTAAAACTACACTGAGAAGTTCACAATATAGTATATAGAGATATCACATAGTCTTTAACTTTGACTATGACAACTTAATTTTTTGAGTATTGAAAGTATGACTGCTGTAGTCGTAACCAGATTATTTTCTTATGATTGATTATGATATTGTTTCTATCACTGACAGAGACAAGGAGAATTAAAAGGATAGTTGTTGTTTGTTTGTTTATTTTGTTTGAATTAATTATGAAGTAGAAAACAAATGATGAATTGTTAACCATTTTTAACTTACTCCATTTACCAACTACTCACTGAGCAGCAAATCCCGTTCTCTTGGCCGCTCCACAGCTGTGGTGATCTTCCCACAGGATAACTCTTCTGACTCTATTGATCCGTAGGAGTGCAGGAGCTAGTTAGAATATGCAGATAGTCTGCAACATCTCCATGCCACAGTGAACTTATCTGGGGGTCCCTATGTTTCCCTGTAGACTCAAATTTTGGTGAGTGGATAAGGCAGGTCAGGAGACAAAGAGAGATTGGAACTGGCAGAATCAATCCATCTATATTATTATATGGGCCCTTTTACCATGATAAACTAGTACCAACATGGAGTGTCCTGCTACTTCCTCCTTCAGAGTAGAGTCATAACAGCAGCAGAGGCTACTGTAACAGCTCTCCACTGCCACTCCAGAGATCAAGTAGGAGAATTATGTCCTATTGTATGTTCTCCAGTTCTGCCATTAAGACTAGTTATTGACGTACTGAGCTGAAAGAACCTGTACTCCTTACAAGAACAATCTCATACCGAAAACAAAGACAGTTGCTTTGCCTAAGTAAGGACAGTAGGATTTGGCCTTTCAGCATTAGACTATATAGAAGTCCCAAGAAAGGACTTTATCTGAAAGTGTTAGCTAGGGTAATGGTCTTACACAATTTAGGGTTGGCAGTTAGAGCTGGGATTATGGTAAATGTGGAGTAATCACTAGGATGTTAATTGTCCATGGGTGCTAAAGATGCAGCTTCAAGTTTACATACTGCTTGAAGGAGGAACCAGAATATGATAATAAATTATTAAACATTTCTAGGCATCAGTCTGACAACAAAACGTCTGCCTTATCGTGTCATGGTGTTGCAATATAATATTGCCTAAGAATTTTCATCTAGAAGAGCAGCCACTTCTGCATAACCATTCTTTACCCCGTTCTCTAGGGGGCTGTCTGGAAATGAGTTTTGTGGGATAAGTAGTGTCCCTACACAATGCAGACACCAGAGGTAAATCCATCCAACACTGAATGCAGCCTGATGCAGAGGCGCAGGGACCCCACAAGATCTGGGTGGCTTCACATCCTAATATCACCACCAACAGGAAATTAGCTGGACACGGTTCCATGAAATGAAGCTCTCTTAGATTTTCTCTCACTCAGGGCTCCTTCCCCTGGGTTTTAGGTGAGAGGGATTTTTTGAGTGGAGTGCCCCTGTGAAAGAGCAAACTGTGACTGGGAAGTAGGAAAGAGCCTTTGGGAAGAAAAGACCATGCTTTTTAACAATGTGGACTTGTTCTCTCTCTTGTTAGGTCCCTGAGAAGTGTAGAGACGGGTTATCTTTTTTCACCAAGATTGCCAGACTAGAAGAGCGTGGTTTCACTGAAAAACAGAAATGGAAGCTATATGGGAGATTTGTACTTACCTGGAGAATGGACTGCAGGTGTTATACAGACCAGGCTTGCTCCATTCAATAAGTGCGAAGGGGAAGTCCTGTTTCTCAGTTGCCTCTTAACAAAGTATATGGGGAAAAGAATGAATCTCTAGCCCTTGATTATCTACCGCCCAAGGTTTGAGAGCACATAAACCAAGATAGGAGGTGCTGCTGATTAAAGGGTCCTAGGAGAACAAAACTCAAGGGGTGTAGAGAAAGCAGTCTGGAAGGGCCCTTCTCTTTGAAGGCTGGTTAACTATATGTTGCAGAAGACTTTAGAGACAAAGTCACTAAGCATTTTGGGGCCTGGGTATATGAAAATGAATGTGTCTGCTGATGCACTAAACTCCCTAGGTTTTAAGAAAGCGACTAATCTCTGTTTTCATTTATCCCACTATTTCTGTAGGAATCAAGGCATCCTGATTCACTGCTGTGGTTATCCCCACACTGTGTGACTGCAGTAAAACAGTGTGAATATTTTTGTTGGCTCACTATTCCCTTTGAAATCTCTCATGTGTGAATGCAGGAGTATCCACAAGTGAAAACAGTTCTGTCCTTTAATTGTGGCGGAACTTGAAGGATACAATTTCAGCAACTTTTATATTTTTATATATGTTTTTTTCAATTGGCGCTTAAGAGGAGTCCTTCAAAAGTGTATATGGAACCTGTTGATGAGTGCATGTTAGAGGTTCTTATCTGTGGTCACTCCACAGAGGGTATGAGTCTGTCACAGAACCAGCTAAAGAACTTTAGCTCAAGTTGTAGCAGCTCATAATTTTAAATCTGGTTCAATCCCTGCTGTGTCAACTAACATAGTGGCTACCCCAGAAGACTTATGTCAAAGAGTATAAATAATGTTTTGCTTCTCAGTGATGCTGTACTTCCATTGATAGTTTCTTTTAAAGCAAATCAAAATGCTCTAGTAACTGAAATTTCTGAAGCTCTCCAAACTGTGGATCATCCCATGTCTCTCTCGTCTTAGTTTCTGATCTCTGAATTTTAATTTTTTTTGACGCTGAGAAACCTAATGATACTATGGGCTAGATCCTTAGTTGGTGTCAACTGGCCTATCTGACTCCTGGTCTACACTGGGGGGTGTTGATGTAAGATACGCAACTTCAGCTACAGGAATACCGTCGACATATCTTATTCCAAATTGCCTCCCGTCCTCACGATGCGGGATCGACGGCTGCGGCTCCCCCGTCGACTCCGCTACCACCGCTCCCTCCAGTGGAGTTCCGGAGTCGACGGGGAGCATGTTCGGGAATCAATATATCGTGTCTCAACGAGACACGATATATTGATCCCCGATAAATTGATTGCTACCCACTGATATGGCAGGTAGTCTGGACATACACTGTCAGTGTCAATGGACATAGGCTGATTTACACTGTCTGAAGATATGGCTATGTATCTTGAATTGTGACTACTTCAATTGCTGTACAATGCTTTAAAAAAGTTTACTCAATGAGATAGCACTGAAAAATCTCTTTGTTTCCTAATGATCTTCATCACACTATTATTTGAAAAGATGGCAGCAACGTTTAAACAAGTGCAGTTATACAGTGCCACTTACTTGCATTTATTATCATTTTGGTAAGTGCATACCTAGTAAAAATGCACAGTGTTATCTGTTCCCAGAGATTCCCTCGATTAGGCAGCCCAGGATGATGATTCATCTTCTTTTCATTAGAGTAATTTCTTTCTAGAGAAGTAGCTGTATTGGTTGATTCGCTGAGAGTCTCTATTTGTAGCACAAAGGCCTGGTACCTTAATCTATTTCTTTTTGGATTAGACATAATGGGTCAACTTCACTTTTTAGTGAAGCTAGATCTGTGTTGAATTTAGCCTACTGAAGCGAAACACATGTAATCAAGAGATTTAATATATCTTGCAGCATAAAATCTGTTTATTCAAAATGAAATGGTTAAAAGGCCACCACTACATTTTTGTCTTCAAGGATTATTTTTGGTGCTTTCTTTTAAAAAAATAACTTCAGGTTTCCCTTGTGTTTGTTTGTTTGTTATGAACAAATACTATAACAGCACCTTACTTTTGGGCTATCTTTGCCAAAAGGCATATTTGAAGTGGTGAAATTTGTGCATATTGGCTATTCCCTGCATATTCCCTGCTTCTTTAAATTGTAAATGGCATCTAAATATTAAATCAGCAAAACAGATCCATAAATACAGAGCTATACAAACTTTAAAGGGTAAATGAAAGACAGGGGATTAGTCACAACTTTGAAAAGGGCTTAATATTTAATCCAGGATAATATGCCGCACAGAATAAACTGACAAAGTAATGTGAAATGAGTAAAATGCAAAAGTAATCAGAAAGAGATGTCACTGTACAGAAAAAAAAAAGCTTCAGAAAGCTCATTCAAAATGTGTGTAATTAAAGGGATTGGGATTACAAAGTGTGAGCTCAAACCTGACTGGAAGAAAATTGCTCTGGGGAACCCTAGGGTACAGAACTTGACCATGCAGTAGAGCTCATTCCACATCTTTTATGATAGTATAGATAAATGTAAGGGTTGGTCCAGGTCTCATTGAAAAAAAAATCACTGGAAGTGGCGGGGGGGACCAATGTGTAGAATCTGGAGGGGCAGCACTGCCTGCATTTTTTAATAAGAACTTGAAGAAAAAAAAGATTTATACAAAGGCAGAGTGTCTGTGTGGAAATCTCAGTCATGGGACCTCTCAGTACAGAAACTTTGGTGAAACTTATTTTGCATATTAAATGGAAGCATGAAAAAGCAATTTTACTAGAGATCATAGCCTCTTGAGCAGGAAAATCCAGAATGCAATACCATGGCTACTGACCAGACTAAACTAAATAGTAATATTTTCCTATTATATAGTGAGGATTTCAAAGTGTTTTTCAAACAGGACTAGAGAAAAAATAAATAAGAATAATAGCTATCTTATATAGAGCATTTTTCATCAGTAGATCTCAAAGAGCTTTACAAAGGAGGTCAATATTATTATTCCCACTTTGCAGATGGAGAAACTGAGGCACAGATTTCTGTGACTTGTCCAAGGTCACCAAGTGGTAGATGCAGGAATGGACCCCCCCCCAAAAAAAGCAGGACACTAGGGGGCCTCCCATCCAACCCTGAACACATCTACAGTAAGGGTACCTCCCCAGATGGTAAGACACCCACTTAAATCCCTGTCCGTATTACAGGTTTTAACCATTGTTTAGTATACACAGTCTGCTAAACCAATCACAAATAACACACCTCAGCTTTTTCTACCATGTTTTTGTCCATGTAGAGTGACATGCTGTTCAAAGTGAAAAGCCAGGAGAACCTGCTGAATGATGTGAGATGGTTTTGCTGCAGATCAAGAGAGTTTCCATGGGTCTTTATTTCCCTTTCTCAGAGCTAACTGCATGAAAGGCTTGAGTTCACTACTGCTTCTAGCTAAAGGACCTTGGTTCAAGGAACAGAGGAATAACTCAATCCTAGCTCATGGTACAAGACAGCCCTGTCATATTTGTACAGCTGGGTTTTGGCAATTCAGGCAAGGTTGCATTAGAAGAGGATAGAAAGCCCAGTCCTCTTCTTTGTCAAGGTACTCCTCTCCTTCCTCTTTGATGATAGCTCATTGATTTGCTTCTATATGTGGAGGAAAGCTGGCATGAGGATTTATAGTAGGCTGGGGACTCAATAAGAGGTCTTGTGAAGCCAAGAGGACAAGGTGGAAACCAACCCAGTGAGGACATGTCTACAAGGGACACTTGCATAGCCAGCCTGATGGTTCTTTCATCAGGTCACTTGGCCACTGGCTTCTGCAAGTGACCAATCAGCAAGAGTTATAAAAAATCAGGACAAAATACTGCCAGCTGGGACAGACTGTGAAAGCATGGACATGTCTGCTTTCCAAGGACACACAATCACCTAGCCTGCTGCTTAAGGAAGTTTGCATCAGTGTGATCTGGAAATAATGGGTCAGTTTCCCACAGTGCCTCAGCATGACAGAGTATGTAAGGAAATGCACTCTGGGATGTCCTGCACAGACAGTTCTCTTGGGAATGGAGCTAGCAAAGATGAGTTTCATAAACATGGATACCATTCCCCTAGGTACACTGCAAAAAAGTATGCTGAACTGGTTACAGACAGGCAACCATGTGTCATAATAGGCAGTCCCTGATAAAGGTTAAGTGCTGCTTCTTAGTTTACACAATGCAGTGTATGGACACCATCCATTTAGAGAGACAGCCACACTATCATCTGGTTACCAACTCCATGGCAGTGTGAATAGAACTCAATACGGCATCAGCATGAAGCCAAAAGAGGCAACAGCATGGCCATTCGAGAAAACAGTTGATGATTTTAGCAGTACAAATAAAAACGAAAGATAATGCTGATAAAAATCAGCAAACTATATGAGCAAGCCTTACTTCCCAAATAGATTTTTAAACAGCTTTCAAAAATAGGTGTCGTATCCAAATAGTACATATTAAAATAATAAGAATGTTAAGATAATTATATTTTCCAGCCAATGGGAGTTCACATTTAGAAAGAGATACTGTGCAACCTGTCTATGAAACTAATAATATTTGGACATCTGCCTGTTTCTGTTGCATTGTGAATGATCTGCAGATGTGAGGAAGTAAAGTGAGGCATATAGGACTCTGTGGGAGCAGAGCATTTTCTGTATCTACTGCCTACCTCATTAGTTAAGAAGTTCACCATATGCCTATCATGAAACCCTACTTCACTGATTTCTATCTTAACCATTACAAAACAGTTCTGGAATCTTACTCAAAAGAACAAATCTCAACCTAATAATGCTACTATATTTTCAATCAAGGGTAGGAATGGAAATCAAATCAAAGTGATGTAAAAAATTCACCCTCAAAGCCCCCTAATCATGCAAGGCAGGCAAAAACTATCCACATTTTCCAAATGGAGAAACTGAAATGGCGATTGTGTGACATTTAATCTCAGTATTTTATCCAGTGAAGAATTCACTAGTTTCTCTCTCCTTGAAGTTATCTTATGATCTTTTTCTATCATAGCTGTACTCTCTGCAGACATCTTCAGTGAACTTCCTACAGTGATTCCTAAGTCTGGTTCCTCAGAGAACCCAAGTCATTTAGAGACCTTTGCCATGTAAATGTTCTGAGTACACTTGCCAGTGTACTAAAATACAATTGTCTATCATCTTGCTGTCCTGGCTCCAATGTATACAAATCTATCTAGAATTTCTCATGAGTCTTACAAAGACCTGTGCATTTTCTATGGATTATTGACATGCAGATGACATGAGTCAGCCAATTGAGAAGCTCCAGTTGAGGCCAGCATCCTAATGCCATGTCACACAATAGATATAGCATATGTTCAGTGGCAAACTGGATTAATAATACTAGCAGAATAATTTATTTAATAAATTTCACAATATTATTACGAATACATTAGCTAGCCAACATTTCATTTCTTTGTTGTTTACGCTAAGGGAACTGAATAACTCTAGAATGGCATGGAGCACAAAAATGGTAACTGGCAATCTGGTATATTCTAAAACAGATCCAGTCTGTAAAGCAACTGAGGAAATTAGTAAAATAGGATAGGAATTGAACCCACGCAGGTTGCATTGTGTTCTGATTTGGTGTCAGTGAGTTAACAGTGGACCCTTTTGCTGACACTTCAGCTGAAATAGTTGGAACAGCATATCTGTGAATAGCAAGTTAAGGATACCTGCATATGATCTGGTGTGTCTCAGGGGAAATACCTTGATGCGAACTCTGAGACAAGTCTGTTTGCAGCTTCCACTGGGTATGACTCACTGATTCTCCTTCATATCCTGGGTTAGAGCAGCCTCGGGCTTTGTACGAGACTCTGTGCTAGAATTCCTAGATGGGGAATTGCAGGTACATTCCATTCATGAAGTTCAAAGGGTGCAGAAAAAGGCAAAGAATACACCCCTGTAACTTTAACTGCTCTGTATTAATTTCAACTCTGATTTCAGAGTAGCAGCCATGTTAGTCTATATCAGCAAAAAGAACGAGGAGTCCTTGTGGCACCTTAGAGATTAACAAATTTATTTGGGCATAAACTTTCATGGGCTAAAAAGTAGGTTTTAGCCCACAAAAGCTTATGACCAAATAGATGTGTTAGTCTCTAAAGTCCTACAAGTACGCCTTGTTCTTTTTTCAACTCTGAGTTATTAAAGTTCTAATAGAAGATATTGCATTCCTTGTGGACTTTTGATTTTACTAACAAAGACTATAGGTTAGTTACTAGGCAATCCTAATCCCACTTGTAGGGAAACAAGTTTCAATATTATAGAATATTGTCGCATTTTGAGTAACACATCAGTCTGCTGCTCCTTTCTTATCAAGAGCTAGTTATCTGTGCCCACATCCCATAGATATATCAATGGTTGAACAGCTCTTTTTTCTGCAGCAATTCACACTTTTAAATTTGGAGACTGACACAAGCCGGTTTCAGATAAACCCAGCAATATGCAGCACATATGTATCTTAAAAGGGCTTCTGCATGAGTTCTTCAATTCCCTGGAGGGGTTTTATTCAAGACGTGCTTAGGATCATACTGTGGTAAACTTTTCCCAAATCTGGACTTTAGCGTACAAAATCTGGGTGCTTACTGTGAACCTCCCCCAAGCTTATACCCAGCTTGGATCTTATTTCGCTGCCACCAG
>NC_133769.1:185117197-185158443 GCF_003597395.2 Chelonoidis abingdonii
GCTCCGGGCACAGAAATTCCTCTCCCCTCTGCCTCACTAGGAAAAGAAACTCCCACAAGTTTTAAAAATAAACTTTATATAAAAAGAAAGAAAATACAGAACAATACTACTGCATTAAGAAACTCAATACAGGCTCTTGCTTATAAGAAAATATGAATAAACAGTCTGATTTAAAAGATAGCCCAATTAAACCAATCCAGCAAAATCAACACCCATGTAAATACAAATCAAAGCTCATCACAGCCGATTACTTTGGTTCCTTTGTACTCACACTTTATAGCAGAATATTTGAAAGAAGATGGAGTTAGAAGAAAAGCTTGTTTACTCACAGCCGAGGAAAACAAAAAGAGACCGAGTTTCCAGTTCTCTCCCAGACTTTAAAAGAAATCCAGGTCTCTGATTGGTCCTCTGGTCAGGTGTTTGGTTCCCCCTTTTCTCACCCTTTACAGGTAAAAGAAAATTAACCCTTACCTATCTACTTATGACACATACAGACTAAGAATCAGTCCAATACATATACATCATTGAGATTAGATTTATTATCTTGGATGACATTATTTGAATAGGAAATAATTCCATCCAAAATGTTCTATAAAGTATGAGATTTTTATTGCATGAGTAACTGATTAAACTAACTTTTCAGAGAAGGTTTCTTAATGTTTTGAGTAAGGCCACAGGACCCAATCCAGAAAGCCTCATTCAGTTGAAATTTGACCTCAGTGGGAATTTGGAAGAATAAGTGCTAGGAGATTTGATGATTCTCATAAAAAGGGTTGGAATGCTAGAAGGAACTTAATGTTATGATAACTCTTTAATACATAATCTCCTTTATTTTGGGCAAATCCAGGACTTCTTTCCCTCAATTAGCAAAGTAGGGACAATACATAACTGCTGAATAAGGCCATTGTAAAGATTAATTAAAAAATGGGCCTTACTTATTGTCAGCTGTTGGAACCCAGAATGGGAGGCCCAAATGTCGGAAAGTCTCTGTGGAACAGAAGAAATACAGCAATGGATGTTGTCTGCACTGTCAAATTTCTTAGTGGTTGGGAGGAAAGGCTGTAGCCAGCCACTGGAACCCAGAAAATTGACTGCAGTGAGGTTGCATGCGTGTGAGAGTAGAATTTATTCTATTTGTATTTTCAGAACTAAGGTTGCATATTTCTAATGGGTACAAAAGAACGCAAGTCATGAAAGCTTAGTGGCTTCCAGATATATGTTTAAAAAATTGCTTACAGTGTTAATTTCACAGTAACTGGAGAATTAAGAACATAAGAGATTTCATGCCACATTTGTGCATTTTGGCAGTAATCTAAATAAACATGGAATGACCTCATTTACTGATAAATTATTAATGTCCCTATTCTAATTCATATTTGCCATAGATACAGAATCTAACACAAGATTTATGCTTTTGGTATTACATATTAGGAGGCTGGGTTGTGTATTTTACTGTTCTTGAAAGACTTCCAATCTTGTGATAGCAGTTGATAAAAGCAACTCCAGTAATTAAAAGAACATCTTGCAACCTTGTTATAGAGCAAGAAGCATTGTGCAACACTATTGAAACAATCTTTCCTTTGGGTGCACGCAGAAAATACTAGATAAAACATCAGTTCTTTATAAATTATATCATGGAATGCCCTAAACACTTATGGCCAGTATTTTAAAAATAATGTTTTGTTCTTTCCTTTGAGACTTAAATCTACATTTGAAATGTAATTACTTTTGCAGTTTTGCATTACGACATCCTATATTAATTACCATTAAATGACATTGAGCTGCATTTATATTTTTGTAGCTATTTATATTCTTTCAGTTAATGAATAAACTCCTCAAAAGAAAACCATGTCCTTATATAGCTAAAGCTCAATAAATTGTGTTCCAAATCCTAGAACACTCACATACCCTTATTAAATATTACAGTTTCATCATCCAAAAAGAGTGCCAATTTTGCTGGACAATTTTGCTTTTTACCCACTGAATTGGCAGATACTGGTTATAGTGCAATAGCTACATAAGCACTTCTGTGAAGCAGAAACCAGAAACTTCTGCTGCTGCCTTCTAAAGGCTGGAATAGTCAAAATTTTGATCCAGATCCCCCTCAGCTGTAAAAACACCAGCTATCTCCCACATGCAGATATTTTGCATCACTGCAGTCTGGTTAATTGGAAAGTTGCCAGAATACCCTACTAAATGCGATGACGTGGCTACACTAATGGATATAGGAGAATTATAGTGTTTGGTGGCCTGGCTTCTAATTAAGTGAGCGTAGAACCACCTGGTTGGTGTCCCTGGTAAATAAGTGCTTAGAACTATTAATTCATTGCTGGTTTTATTTGTCATTTTGCAATAAGTGCACTGTTTGCATTATATGATTTAATGTATCTCTCTACAGGAAGCTAAGATTCTTAGGCAGGGTCCACTATATGTAGGTGGCACTGCAAGAAGCAGATCAGCTATATTTAAGTTATGGAAGGATGGAAAAATACACTTTTCCCATTCTAAATACATTTTAAAACACTGGTTGCACTGGTATAAATTGGGAATAATGCATGGAGCTCCACCAGTAGAAACGAAATCATAATTCAGTGCTCTGTGTCACACTGTGCAGCGAGAACTTCAATATTATTTAATCTAAGAAGAAGGATGGTTTTGTGGTTAAGGCAATCAACTAAGATTTGGGAAATCTGGGTTAAATTCCCAGTTTTACCACTTCTCATGTGACCTTGGACAAGTTATTTAATCTTTCAGTGTCTCAGTTCTCCACTTGTAAAGTGGGAATAGTACTTCCTTTGTCAGTCTTTTCTGTTTACACTATAGGTTCCTTGGAGCGGGGACTGTCTCTTACAGTCTATAGGCACGTGTCATAAGTAGATAGGTAAGGGTTAATGTTTCTTTTACCTGAGAAGGGTGAACAAAGGGAACCAAACACCTGACCAGAGGACCAATCAGAAAACTGGATTTTTTAAAAGTCAGGTGCGGGAATTGGGGACTCGGGGTCTTTTGTTTCTCCCGGCTGTGGTGAGAGCATCTTTCCTTCTATCTCCAAGCTTCTTTCTAATCTTCTGTTACCAAAGTGTGAGTACAAAGGAAAGCAATAGGTTGATATTGTAAGTTGTATTTACATGTGTGTAATTGCTGGACTGGTTTAAATTGGCTATTTTTTTGAATCAGGCTGTGTATTCCTAATTCTTATAAGCCATATCCCTGTATTGATCTTTTAATGCAGTGTTTAGTTTATCTGTATTTTCTTTCTTTTTTTATATATAAAGTTTTCTTTTTGGAACTTGTTGGATTTTTCTTTTCCTAGTCAGGCAAGGGATAGAAAGTTCTGTTCCAGGCATACTGTCTCTCTCCAGAACAGGCAGGGGGAGGGGAAGAATTACGTTCTGTGTTGAACTTTCCTATTGTCCCAGGGTGGGAACAAGCTACGGGGAAAGAGAGAGAGAATCAACTCTATTCTCTTGTGTTTAAGGTTTTTTTCTAGTTACGGCTACGGGGCAAAGGGAGGGGTGAATCTCTTTGTGGGAGCTTAACTAGGTTGAATGCATCGCTCCAGCTAACCCAAGGAAGGGGGGAAGCTGGGGGATGAGATAGGGAGACCCAGGGGCTCTGGGTCTTGGGGGGTCCCCCAGGGATAAGTTGGGGCGACTTGGAGGCTAATAGGAGCCAAGATCCTATTTGGTGGCAGCGATATCAGATCCAAGCTGGTAAAAGCTTGGGGAAGTTCATTGTAAGCACCCAGATTTTGGACACTAAGGTCCAGATTTGAGACAGACGTTTACCACAGCACGACTATAATACAAACGATTAATAATCTACTTTGTATCATAGCTAAAATTATCTAATGTCTATACAGAACATTTCCACTCTAGAAAAATTTCTCTGCAGACAGATTTCAGTGGAGGAGGAGAATGTACATTGAATCATATGCTCCTGTGCAGCAAGCTATGCAGGAAGAGGAAGCCTCTTTTGTAGTAATTTTGAACTCCGATGAGAAGTTTAGTTCCTGTTGTGAAGCACAGGCTCCTCAGTGGGAGAAGGCCTTGTAAATTCCTCAACTTTAAGAGCTCTGGGTATTTATTGATTTGATCTGGAAAGAACATCCATTGAAATTAAAACATAAACACTTAGGTTAACCAACATTAATGTTGTAAAACATAAATGCTGAATTCATGAAATGCAAAGTGAATCACTATCTGAGCTCTGCCCTCTTTAACGTTCTTAATTACACAATCACAATCACATATCTTGCCTTGTCTCATTTTCAGATTTTTGAGTGTTCAAACATATCACCTTAATTTTACACTAACATAGGTTTTTGAATATTCTATAACTATGTATGTGTGGGCAGGTGTTTTTGTTAACATTATTGTTGCTGATTTTATAACAAAATAGTTTCTCTTGGCAGTCAGTTTGCCAAGAGGAGGTTACGGAAAAATCTACACCATGGTCTGTATCTCAAAAGCTTTTCTTTCTCTATTACTATTGATAATAACTTCTGCTTAGAAAGACAGAGTGGCACTTGTCTTGTATTAGCCTGAATGATGACATCTGGTGTCTAGCTAAATAACTGCAGTGAAAGTGTATTCTCAATCTCCTTCTGGTCTATTCTGCTATAGGACAATGTAATGAATTTGCCTAGTTACCTGAAGGATCACAGCAAGGAAACTTGTGGGCCCCAGTTTCTGAAATATGAATAACTTCACAGACCCAGAACCATTTTTGCCTGATGGCAATATATGATACATTTCTATACTGCAATAGAAAATGTGTAATGATGCATGTAACATCTTTGCACTGTTTTTGTTGGTTTTGTTTTGATTTTTTTGTAGTTTTGTTAGTTTGAAGTGCTGAGTATCTGCCATTCCCATTTACTTCAGTGTGAGCTGATATGCTGAAAGTTTCTTATATTACCACAACTTGGTTTTCACTAGATAATTCCCATAAGGTATGCACAGGATAGCTCTTTCTCTTGCTAATACTGCATCAGACGGGACATCCTTGCATGAATGCACAGTTCTGCAAGAACCAGGGGGTCAACCAATGAAACTAATAGGCAGCAGGTTTAAAACAAACAAAAGGCAGTACTTCTTCACACAACACACCATCAACCTGTGGCACTCATTGTCAGGGAATGTGCTGAAGAACAAAATTATAACGAGGTTTAAAAAAGAATTAGGTAAGTTCATGGAAGACAAGTGTGCCCTTGTTGCCAAGAAGGCTAATGGCATTTTGGGCTATATAAGTAGGGACATTGCCAGCAGATCGAGAGATGTGTTCATTCCCCTCCATTTGACATTGGTGAGGCCTCATCTGGAGTACTGTGTCCAGTTTTGGGCCCCACACTACAAGAAGGATGTGGAAAAATTAGAAAGAGTCCAGCGGAGGGCAACAAAAGTGATTAGGGGGCTGGAGCACATGACTTATGAGGGGAGGCTGAAGGAACTGGGATTGTTTAGTCTGCAGAAGAGAAGAATGAGGGGGGATTTGATAGTTGCTTTCAACTACCTGAAAGAAGGCTCCAAAGAAGATGAATCTAGACTGTTCTCAGTGGTAGCAAATGACAGAACAAGGAGTAATGGTCTCAAGTTGCAGTGGGGGAAGTTTAGCTTGGATATTAGGAAAAACTTTTTCACTAGGAGGGTGGTGAAGCACTGGAATGGGTTACCTAGGGAGGTGGTGGAATGTCTTTCCTTAGAGGTGTTTAAGTTCAGGCTTGACAAAGCCCTGGCTGGGATGATTTAGTTGGGAATTGGTCCTGCTCTGAGGAGGGAGTTGGACTAGATGACCTCCTGAGGTCCCTTCCAACCCTGATATTCTATGATTCTATGAATACCTATTAGCCAAAATGGTCAGAGCAGCCACCCCTACACTCTGGATGTTCCTTGTCTCTGACTGCCAGAAGCTGGGAGTGGATGACAAGGGATGGATCACTAGATGATTGCCTGATCTGTTCATTCCCTCTGAAGTACCTGGCATTGGTCACTTTTGTAAGACAGGATAGTGGGCTAGATGGACTTTTAGTATGGCCATTCTTATGTTCTAAAGGATACAAGAAGCCTTTGCCAACCTTTCCAATCATCAGGTAAGAGCTAAAGAGAAATGCCCACCTACACAAACAGGAAATTCTCTATATCCATTTCCCAAGTGGCAAATACTGCTCCAAAAGAGGACAGAGAAGCAGAAGGGTCAGAACCTATACCAATCTCCAATGTGGAACTAGGCTTGAAGGGGAGCAGGCTGCAGCCCTTTAAAGGTTTGGTACTAGGTGTGCTCCCTCTGGGGAAGAGATACTTCACGCTGACTTCCCAAGTCTAAAAGAACAGAAAATTTGCTCTTTGGATCAGTTTTCTGAACCACAGCTACTTCCTCTACTGTTAACTTATTCTTTATTCCTTGCCTTTTCCTTATTTTTTAAATAAACAGTCATATTAGGATCATTGGAGAGAGAATTTTTTTTAAAAAAATCGCTTAATTAAGACTATTCAGGTATTCATGAAGTACTGAAATATGGATAATGACTTGAACATGTCACTAAAATGATCATCTGTCCCCAATTAATATTGATATATTGCAGTTGTGAGGGCTTTTAATGATCGCATTACTGGAAAATTATTGCTGCTCATATAATTTGTCCTTATAATCATGTATTTATCATAGATACAAAAGACAAATTCCCCAAGATGCTCATTAAAACTCTTATTCTGCTGATTCTTAATTGGTAGAGAAGACAGTCTTTACTGTTTCTTTTGAAAGAGCAACTGAGTTTTTATCAATACAAGGATCTTTTTTTAATTACAATATATACATGCTACACATGCTGTACACTTTGTGGGCATGGAATGTAAGGCCAACTGTATGGGCGGAGAAGGAGGAATGGGTGACCATTTTACAGATACCAGGCTGACTTCTATTCACAAATTGCACTGAATACTAGAAGGAGGAAGTAAAAAATTGGAAAGAGAGATAAATTCTACCAATCCAGTTTTAAGGCATGGTCCTACAATGTTTAGTCACAAGACTAATTTTTAGGCAAGTAGTCCCACTGAAATGGGACTATTCACCAGATAACTACTCATATGAGTAAAGGATCAGCCCCCCTTCCACCCACCCACCCCCACACTAGTGTTACAGGTATCCATAGCATGTCTTCAAGAATATATATTTCAGATTAGTGGAGTTTATGGACTCAGAGATTAAACTAGGGCTCCATTACTAAATCTTCGTTGCCTCATCCAATTTAATTGCCTGACTACCTCCATAAACAAATCACAGCTGAATGTTGTTTCCCCTATATATTTCTATCAGTGAATGAAAAATGTACATGGCCACTGCAAATTTGACACCATCAGCTCAGGACTGAACAAAGACTGTGAATGGCTTGCCAGCTACAGAACCAGTTTCTCCTCCCTTGGTTTTCACACCTCAACTGCTAGAACAGGGCCTCATCCTCCCTGATTGAACTAACCTCGTTATCTCTAGCTTGTTTGCTAACATATATATACCTGCCCCTGGAAATTTCCACTACATGTATCTGACGAAGTGGGTATTCACCCATGAAAGCTCATGCTCCAAAACCTCTGTTAGTCTATAAGGTGCCACAGGATTCTCTGAGAGCAGAATCTGGTTCTCATTATGTATCTTTGACTCCGTCCCTTCCTTTCTGTAGATAACTCACTCATCTAGATTCCCCTAGGCCATTTTAATGAGGAGGAGACAATTAATGTCTTCCCTGCAGGTTGAGAATCTGGTAAGTACCACTGCTGGCTTAGGGATAGATATCAATATGTGTGTGTGTGTGTGCGAGCATTCTCTCTGACCAAACACATGATTGCTTTGACACTACTGCATAATGAGACTATATTTACCATGCTCTGCAAGGTCACTCTTATGAAATATCCAACCTTCCTTAACCCTCAGGTAGATTGTCTGGTGGATAGACTGTGTTGCTGTTGTTTGTCTTGGGTTCTGTGATTTATTGTACAAAGCTCAATTGTTTCTTTAATATAGTTTTAGTTTATTATAAAATACTTTTTTATTAATATGCTTTTCCTTGGGGATGCTTTTCATGTTTATCTATAATTGTGTCTAGACTCCCCCCTCCCTTAAGGGACCCAAGGATATTTTCTTACAGAACATCTTCCAGGATGTATAGAACGAGGAGTCTGTTGTGTATTGCAATACTTCCTTCTATGATTAATTAATTACAATATGCCGTTTTCTACACACACAGAACAATAGTTGGCAAATACCACAATTTTCTGGTCTCCCACATTTTTTTAAGCTTTGGCAATTTGTCTCTTTTTATGAAAATGAAATCTGTCTTGCCTGATAGCGATTGTTATGTTTCATTGTTGTGTGATCAACATGGCTGAGATACTCTCGCAATCCCCAATTAAATCACTTAAAGCTTGGCAGAAAAGTTACATAAGATTCTGCAATTTGTGCTCTAAAGAGATGTGCAAAATATTTGTAATGAACCCCAAAGCTAAACAAAGGGTCCAGTAATAAAGTGGGAAGGAAAGGGAGAAATCCAGCATTTCCTACACAAAGCTGATTAATTAAAATCATAGAATCATCAAACCATATAGTTAGAAAGATAGCAAGGGTCTTCTAGTCTAACCCCCTGCTAAGATGCACGAGTTCTTGTGTCTAAACCATCCAAGACAGATGGCTGTCCAGACTCCTTTTGAAAACTTCCAGTGAAGGAGCTTACACAATCTCCCTCGGCAGTCTGTTCTATTGTCCTACTGTTCTTCCAATTGGGAAGTTTTTCCTGAGATTTTTCTAGGGGATGGATCACTTGAAGATTACCAGTTCTTTTCATTTCCTCTGGGACACCTGGCATTGGCCACTGTCAGAACACAGGATACTGGACTAGAGGGACCTTTGATCTGGCCCAGTATGGCCATTCTTATGTACTTATTGTAACCTTCTGCCTGGTGAAGCCAGCAACAACCAGGGTAGGTTTCAATATCAAGAGGTTCTTTTCCACTGATACAACACAGAACCGGCTCGAGCCCCCAGCCAGTAACCTGGGAAATTTACACACCACCCTGGGGGCCTCTGAGAGGCAATACTTCCCCACTTGCAAGCAGAGAGTCTGATGTAGAAAAGAAACTTTTAATAAAAAGAGGGAAGTAACTCGGCATTAATTTGAGAAAACAACACAAACAAGGTTCATAAACATAAACCATGAGCAAGACTCACCCCAAGTTGAGTGGGCAGTGTCCTTTTCTCCTCAGGTTCACCTGCAGAGTTCACCTTCCCTCCCCCACCCGTCAGGATAAAGAGGCACCTTAATGCCTCCACTACTCAGGCACTCACCTTCTGCCACCACCTGCCTCCCTGCTGTGACCTCTGCACATCAGTCTCTTAGTAATTTTCAGCTCTTTGCAGGTGAAGCAGAAGCACTGCCCCATCTCAAATGATTTCAGTTCTCAGTGATTTTTAGCTCTTAACAGGCAGGGCAGAAACACAGTCCTACCACAACTGATTTCAGCTCTGATTGAGCATTTAGCATGTAGCCTCCTGGTTGGCTGGGACATCTATCACCTACCCTTCTTACTTTCCCAGGGTCCTGGCATTTGAGTTCTTGGCTTAAGAAGGTTACCTCAGCTGAGGGTGACCCCCCTCATTTGGGACATGTTAAGCACAGTCCTGCTTCCCTGTATTACCACAATAATTACAACACTAGTAACCATATTTCACTACCCCTGCATTCAGTACTAAGGTGATTTGTAACTCAGCACCAGCCACAGCTGATCACTTTCACACCGCTCTGTCTGCTGAATATTAGGCGGAGCAGGAGCAAACTGTATTTACATAGGTACACTCTGACAGCTAGCTGAAGGGGAAGTATTCATTCAGACCCTACTTACATTATGTTCTTAAATCTGCTATGATGAACCCGTTGCTTCCTGTCCTTCTTTTTGTGGCTTTCTCCATCTATTTTATGGCAGCCTCAGTTATTTGAAGACCGCTATCATGTCACCCTTTATTGCCCTCTCTTCTAGATTAAACATACCCAGTTCCTTCAGTCTTTGCACATATGGCTTGCATCCATACCTTTGATCATCTTTGTCACTCACCTCTGGATCCTTTCCAGTTTCTCTACATCCTTTGTATACTTTGCTGACCAAAACTGGACACAGTACTCCAGATGAGGCTTAACCAGGGCCGGCTCTAGCCATTTCGCAGCCCCAAGTACGGCGGCACGCAGCGGGGGGCGCTCTGCCACCCGCCGGTCCCATGGCTCTGGTGGATCTCTCGCAGACTTGGCTGCGGAGGGTCCACTGGTCCCACGGCTCCTGTGGACCTCCCGCATGCGTGCCTGTGGATGCTCCACCGGAGCCGTGGGACCAGTGGACCCTCCGCAGGCAAGCCTGCAACAGGTCCACCGGAGCCACCTGCCGCCCTCCGGCAACCGGCAGATCACCCCCCGCGGCATGCCGCCCCCAGCACGCACTTGGCGTGCTGGGGCCAGGAGCCAGCCCTGGGCTTAACTAGAATCAAGTAGAGTGGTACTATCTCCTCCCACGATTTACATGTTGTGCTTTTATTAATGCAGCCCAAAGTTACATTTGCTTTCTTTGCAACTCATGTTGAGGCTGTGATCCACCGCAACTCCCAGATCCTTCTCAGCAGTGACGCTGCCAAGCCAGTTATCCCCAGATCTATATTTGTGCATTTCGTTTTTCTTCCTTATGTAGCACCTGACATTTGTCTTTGTGGAATTTCATTTTGTTGTCTATAGCCCAGTTTTCCAATTTATCAAGATCCGTCTGAGTTTTAGCTCATTCCTCCAAAGTGTTGACAACTTCTCCAGCTTTGTGTCATTTGCAAATTTGATCAGTATGATCTCTAGTCCTACCTTGAAGTCATTAATAAAGATGATAAGCAACACTGGACCCAGAACAAGTCCCTGTGGAACCCCACTTGAGATCTCCCTCCAATCCAACATCATTCCATTCATAGTTAATCTTTATTTCCGGTTATTTAACCAATTATTTATCTACTTAATGGTAGTTCTGCTGAGCCTTCATTTTGCCAGATTACCCATCAGAATGTCACATGGGACTTTGTCAAAAGCCTTGCTGAAGTCCAGGTATATTATATCCACTGCATTCCCCCTATCTACCAAACCAATTACCCTGTCAAAGAAGGAAATCAAGCTGGTTTTACATGATTTATTCTTAGTAAATGCATGATGGCTTCTGGAAATTTTCCCTTTGTTCTCTAGGTAGTCACAAATTGAATGTTGCCCTAGTAGCATCCCAGGTATCAAAGTCAGGTTGACTGGTATATAGTTCCCTGGCTCCTCATTTCCCCCTTTTTAAAGATGTGCACTATGTTAGCCCTTTCTTCGTCATCTGAGACCTCTCCTGTCATCCATGAGCTTGCAAATATCATTGCCAGTTGCTCTAATATTTCTTCAGAAAATTCCTTCTGTACCCTGGGGTGAATAACATCAGGTCCTGAATTCATTCAGATTGGTCAGAAGATCTCTGATGTGTTTGTTACTTATCCTGATCTGCATACCTTCCCTGTTATTGTTTATGGTAACTTTGCTAGTCATTCAGGCATATTATTTTTTATGAGAAGACTGAAACAAATTAGGCATTGAGCAGCTTTCTTATCATCCTTCATAACTAGCTCACCTTCTCCATTGTGCAGTGAATCCACACCATCCCTGATCTTTATTTTTTGTCTGACAAATTTTAAGAACCCCCTCTTGTTGTCTGTAACATTCCTTGTCAGCTGTAACTCATTCTTTGGCTTGGATTTCCTGATTTTGTTCCTACATACTCACACACTATTCGCATGCATACTTCCTTGGCAACATGCCTCTCCTTCCATTCCATGTATGCATCGCTTTAGGTTTTTAGATAGTTAAATAGCTCTTTGTGTAGCCACATTGGTCTCTTGTGGCTCTTTTTATCTTTCCTCTGCATCAGAGTAGCTCAATGTTGAGTCACTAGTATCACATATTTAGGAATTGCCAGCCCCTTTCAACTCACTTTCTTCCTAATTGGTCTTTCTATGGGACCTTATCTACTATTTCTCTGATTTCGCTGAAATCAGGAAAACCAGTGTCTTTGTTTGGCCATTCTCATGTCATCCTTTCCATAGGATCTTGAACTCTATCAGATCATGATCACTTCCTCTCAAGTTCCTGATCACCTTCCTAATTGCAACTAGTTCATCGCTGTTGGGCAAAACCAGATCCAAAATGAATGACCTTTAGTTGTTTCCTCAACTTTCTGATTCAGAAAGTTGCCCCCTACACATGCTAAGAAGGTGGGTTCAGAGGTTTTAAGTATCTACATTCAAGCACTAATAGATTTCAAATGTATCTCACTCCTCAGTCCATCCCCATACCTCCGTGTGCACCACCACACTTAGAGCTAGCAAAAAAAAATCTGGTGTGGTGCATCACGTGTAATGAGGTCCCAATGCACATTTTGTCTGCCCACAGCCCCTTCCCAAGGCCAAGTTGGCAGAGGGCTCTGTGTCTGCCTCTAAACTAGATTAAAGTAACAGGAAATGCCTGTATTTACCATGTATTATTGGTCTTAACATCTAAGCCTTATGAATACCCAGCCAAAATCTTTTTCTTGGTTTTCAGTTTCAAAACTTGGCCCAGATTTGCCAAAAAATTTTTTTCTTTTTTCTGATTTCTAAAATACAACCATCCCACAAAGGAAAATCACAAAATAAACAGAGGATGGTCCATAAGTATAGCTACTCAGCCGTCCCTCTCACCAACAGCCTTAGTGGAGAGGAATTACTTGTGGAAGTTCTCAACACTGGAGTGACCTTGAGCCATGAAAAATTAGAATTCCAGTGACTGGGTTTGGGGGATGAGGTATCCCCATCTCTCTGAGCTTCCATCTTTTGCACTATAGTCTGAGCTTTCACTCTAAAATGTCTTCAGCATTTATGATTGCAAAGAAAATCTTCAAAATATTAACAGTGCCACCGATGCTGTGGTGTCTACAGCGAGCCTGAAACAAAAGCTTAGGGCTTGTCTAAATGTGCAGCAAGCCACTGGGTGAATCTACACCATGCCGGCTTGCTAAGGTAGCGACGTTGCGTGTAGACATGGCCAGAGTGCAGTGAAAGAGCCAGAGGGTGGCTTGATGTACTACTGCTACTGAAAGTGCAGCACACCAAGCTGCACCCTGGGACTTTCACTGCATTGTATCAGTGTCCACACAACACACTACTGTCTGGCAAGCTGCTGCACTAACGTGTCACGCCATGGCTGGTTAGTCAGTAACTTGCCGGGTGGACAATCCCTTAAAGTGGTCTTCAACCCCATGCCCTCTCATTCAGGTGTTAACTCGGGTGCCTATTGATGATACTTGAAACGGCCACATTGTTAACCATTTCACTGCTCAAAGAAAAGAAAGTGAAGATTATTATGTGAAGATCTATCGCTACTTTCCACTCATTTTGGCACCATGAACAGTGGTACTTGGGACAGTACGAACAATTTCTCCCTCTAATCAGAGACTCTCGTGAAGGGGGAGCTAAGCTCTAACACCTCAGAGAGACATCCAATCCCCACTGAGGAGCTGAGGTTATAAATTGTCACTTTATCATCTGCACAATCTGCTGTGAGTGATGACTCACGTTAGCATCTCAGATGGGTACAGTTTAGTTTGGGGGAGAGCTTAGAAGAGTATCACTACTCCCTCATAACACACACACACACACACACACACACACCTTGGAGTTGTGTTTCAAGAGGCCTGAGCAGGGCTGGTGCAAGAATATTTTGCGCCCTAGGCGAAACCGCCACCTTGTGCTCCCCTGCCCCTTGCACATCGGTTCATTGAGGGGCAAATCTCAGTGAACCTTTATAGATCCCAGGGGCCAGCCTGCCCATGGGCCAGCATGCCCGGAGCTGCTCCCGAGACTAGATTCCCTCCTCCCCTCCCCCTGAACTCCCCTGGAGGATGCACAGCCCCCCTCAAGCCCTCCTATCCCCTCCCCACCCCGGCGGCCCCCGCCCTGAGTCCACTCATTGTCTTTGCTGGGCTTGGGACGCTGCAGCAGCTCAGCAGGGAGGAGCCTCCTTCTTCAGGGAAGATGGCTTCTCCCTGCCAAGCCAGGGCACTGCTTTTTGGCACCCCCAACCACTTGGCACCCTAGGTGACTGCCCAGTTTGCCTAGTGGTAGCACTGGCCCTGGACCTGAGCTGCTGTGAGGGTTGTTTCTCTATTTTTGGGGGGTGGTGGGGAGAGGGGGAAAAAGCCATGTGAATTCTAGCAATTCTGTCTGAGTTTTGCTTTCACATTGGGGTTACTTAGACCTGAAACACAAAAATAAAACACAAAAGCTTCAAAGCAATACTGGAAAAATTCACATTAATCCTCTGCCAGCTGAAATATTTGCATTTTGTATAATCCATTTGTAAGCATGGCAAAGACTTGGCAGAATTTAAACATTAACGGTGATGGTAACATTATGAAACGTAGCTCATGTCCATGCTCAGTGGCTACCGTTCAAATATAAGACTAAAAAACACCCTTTTCTTATTATTTTCTGGTAAAGTTTACATTTATTTGGTGCTGGACCAAGAAGTAAGGTCTGGGTCTTACCCTAACATGTTTGCAATCTTAATAATAAATAAGTAAACCTCCTGTTATTTTTAATTTTACTGTTTCACTTTAGGACTCTAATACAGGGGTCAGGACCCCACAGTAGTGAGCACTATACAAACAAGTGCACTTCCTGAGCCAGAGAACAGAGGCAACACACATCAGGTAGGTAGACAAAGGAGGGGACGACAAGGTCACAGTAGAGACAAGTGTATTTGCATCAAACATCATCACAGTTGTTTATGTCACAAGTGGCCACCAGCCTAGCCAATGCAAGACTCACTTGAGCTGCAATTTTTTTATTTGGATCCTGGGTTTCCTGAAATCTGGGATTGTTTCTAAGGGAAATTTTGGTTTCTCTCTCTTTGCTAAAGCTTTCCCCCACTCCTTCCCTTTGAAGTGCCTGAAACTGTAAAAAAAAGCTCTTTGATTGTATTTCAACTAAAGAAAAATGGCTGAAATGATTTAATCTTTTTTTTAAGATGAAATAAAAAAAAATCTCTTACATCTGACCTGACAAGTCATATACCAGTTTCAGCTATATATGATTTAAGGAAGCCAGGTTATAAACTCTGAGAAATGGGGTTTATAATAGAAATAACTGACCCTGAACTTAAATGTTGCAAGCCCTATGCTATAATAGCCGCTGCTATCTTTCCATCTACCACTTCAGTCAACAGACAAAAAATATGCTGCTCATTTATTAACTTGTAGGATAGGTTGCCCATATCCAGGCATTCCATTTCTTCTTTTCACATGGCAGTTGCATATCACTTTTCTAAGATTCACTGATCAGGCAAAGTTAATCTGGACTGAGGTTCTTCCAGTGTCAAGGTGGCTGCTTTGGAGATTATCTGTTTTCACATGTGTTTTTATGGGCTTGGAAGATTTTTTTTTTTTACATAGATTAGGTCAAAAGGGAGTGATTTGTTCCAGGAAGGAGAGGGAACCACCAATCACCATTCTGACAGAGATCATGAGTATGGGAAAAATGAAGATAGTTTTCATTGTGAAAATATTCTGCAGAGAAATGTACTCTAATTGGATACCTCTATCAACATAACTCTGGAAACTAAAGACTTTGGCTATGCATATGAGTATTATACTGTATTCAGTACGCTGCAAGTCAAAGTGCTTGAATTTCACTTGTCTGTGAAATAAAACCTTTGGGACTGAGTAAAAATGGTTCTAAGAAATTTTCACTTTCGTTCAGACAGTTTTAAAGGGTGGTTGAGGAGTGCACACAGCTTGCTGGATATTGCCCCAGCAGGTGTGTGGAAAGCTCTCTAAAATTAAATAGAATTCAATCCTTTTAAGAGCCTTGCAGCTTTCACACTTTTGAGATATGCTAGTTCATTTCCACAGCTGGTGTAAACTCCACTAACTTCAACGGAACCATGCCCGTTTACAGCAGCTGAGGATCTGATCCTCTGTTAGGTTCTGTACATATTAGTAGATAGTGCATTAGCTGAAGAGCTAAAGAGCAGACACACCGAATAAGCCACAGTGGGGTTTGTTTTAGTACTGTGTAAAAACATGTACTGCTTGTACTAAATCCTGCATAAATTGTTTATACAAGAGATATAAAGGATAATGGAGGCTCCATGAGAAAGAAAGAAAGAGAGCAAGCCTGGATCCCACTGATGTAATTTAGAGCTACTCACATGAATAAAGACTGCAAGATTGGGTCTTAAAACTTTAAATAATCTATGAGTCTATAAGCCTAGAATGAGATTCTATGTAATAGGGAACATGAGGCTCTTTTCTAAGCAATACCATTTGACAGCTCTTAAGGCACTTCCCCACAATAAGGGACAGATCCTCCACTGGTGTAAGTTGGAGTAACTCTATTGATCTCAATAGACTGATTTACAACAGCTGAGGATCTGTGGCCTCATAAATTCTAATAATGCACGAGTTATCTTTTTCTCTCTCTCTCTTTTACCATCTCATGCATCAGTACAGAAGGCATGCACGCATGCCTCCCTAAGAACAAGCTGCACAGTTTAAAGCATTTATCTTCAGTGCACTCTTTGAAGAAGTAACCATTAAATGTTCCTTCCTTTAAAGCAGAGGAATTAATAGCTGTTGCATTAAGTACTGCTTACATTGTTCAACAGGCAGTCTTTAGAATCTCAAGTTAATGAGAATGTCAGTCGAGAAGGTATATTGTATGTTAAGATGTGCAAATGAGACATTAACTTAAATGAAGATGCTGTCATCTTTAAATTGTGAGCCAGAGTGCCAATTTTGTGAGATTTCTGGGTTTACTCCAAACTCTGAGCCCCAGTCCCTCTCAACCCCTGTGGGTTTCTTACCCTCTTCCCCCCTTGGGTAGGATTACCCTCAGTCCTTAGAGGGCAGCATCTCCCTTACTTCAGTTCTCTGGTCTTTTAAGTCTCAGCAACACACCTCCAAGCTCCCATCCTCTATCCTGCCTCACCCCGCACCTGAATGCCTGAAGCAGGGGGTTTTATTAGGTTCCTGATAGGGCCTTAATTGACTACAAGTGCTCCAGTTAACCTGTAGCAACCCTCCCTAGTCTATAGGGAACCACACCTTAATTAGCTTAGGGCGCATATATTTCCCCTCGACCACTCTCCTACTGCTCCCTGGCCCTCCTGTATTACATACTCCCCCTTTCCTTGGTCAACACCATGGAGTTGGGCTTCTTGGGATGTCAGACAGTGTTGTTGTTACAAAGGCTGTCCACACTGCCATGTTGGGTTCTGGCTCTATGCTGTATCCAAAAGTGGAAAGGTTGTAGGGATAATCACTCGAGAATTCCTCTCCTTGTTTATGTCCATCCACTGGAGTGGAATATGGTCCGTCACAAGAGTGAACCACCACCCAAGTAGGTAGTACCATAGAATCTCCATGGCCCATTTAATCACTAGGCATTTCTTTTCTTCTACGGCATATCATTGCTCCCTGGACAGGAGCTTCTGTCTGAGGTAAAGGATCAGGTGCTCCTCATCCCCCACTATTTGTAAAAGAATGGCCTCAAGTCCTACCTCTGAGGCATCTGTTTGTAGGATGAATTCCTATTTGAAATCTGGGGCTATGAGCACTGGATGACTGCAAAGGGCTGTCCTTAGGTCTCTGAAAGATTCTTCCACTGCCTCAGTCCACCTAACTTTCCCCAAGCCCTGAGCTCTTATCAGGTCCATCAGCGGCACCACCTTTGTAGCAAAGTGAGGGATGTACCAGCGATAGTACCCCACTATCCCTAAGAATGCTCTGATTTGCTTCCTGTGGATCGTGCGAGGCCATTCCTGTATTGCCTCCACTTTGTTCTACTGGGACTTCACTAGGCCCTTTCTGACTATATACGCAAGGTATCTGGCCTCGGCTAACCCTATTGCGTATTTGAATGGGTTAGCGGTGAGGCCAGCCTGTCTAAGAGCATCTAGTACCACTTCCACTTTCCCCAGGTGCGTCTCCCAGTCAGGGCTATGAATTACTACATCATCTAAATAGGCAGCAGCATACTTGGCATGGGGTCAAAGTAATCTGTCCATCAATTGTTGGAAAGTCGCGGGGGCCCCATGGAGCCTGAAAGGGAAAATGGTATATTGGAAGAGGCAGATGGGCATAGAGAAAGTGATTTTTTCCTTGGTGTCCTCAGCTAGGTGGATATGCCAGTATTGGCACTACCCAGTACAAGGTGGTCAAGTATTGGGCCTTGCCCAACTGATCCACCAGCTCATCAATACATGGTATCAGCTAGGAATCAAATTGGGATATGTCGTTTAACTTCCAGAAGTCATTACAAAACCTCAGGGTGCCATCAGGCTTGGGGACCAAGACAGTAGGCCTGGACCACTAGCTGTGGAATTCCTCAATCAGCCAAAGTTCCAGCATCTTCCTTACTTCTGCCCTAATTTCTTCTCTTTTTGCCTCTGGTATGAGATATGGTTTTATCATCACCCTTGCTTCGGGACAGGAGATGATGTGTTGTTGGATCAGCATCGTATGGCCTGGTTGTGTGAAGAACATGTCTTGGTTCCACTGGATCATTTCAATCACCTCTGTTTGTTGTTTTGGGGCTAAGTCGGGGAATTTCCTTACCTGCCTCTGTGGGCCATCTGCCTGGGGCGGAACCAGCAGAATGGTCAGGCACATTTCCCTAACAAGCCAGGGTTTCAGTAAGTTGACGTGGTAGACCTGCTCTGGCCTTCAGCGGTCTGGCTGCTTCACCTTATAATTCACCTCCCCATGATCATGGCTTCCATGATCTCATAGGATCCACACTAACTGACCAGGAGCTTACTTTCTGTTGTTGGTACCAGCACCCATTCTCCTGGTTGAAATTTCCATGTTTTTGCCCAACAATTATAGTAGGTTCATTGGGCCTCTTGTACTTTCTCCAAAAGCTCTCATTCTATGGTGGGCTCACTTGAGCTATTTGTTCTCTCATCTGGGCCACATGTGTGATGACATTCTTCCCCGGGTTGGGTTGTTCCTCCCATTGCTCCTTCAAAATATCTAATATGCCACATGGGTGGTGTCCGTACAGTAGCTCGAAGGGGGAGAATCCAGTAGATGCCTAGGGAACTTCTCATATTGCAAAAGTCAGGTATAGTAGGAGGGTATCCAAGTCATTTCCATCTTGGGCCACCACTTTTTGAATCATGCTTTTGAGAATGCAGTTAAATCACTTGACCAGACCATCTATTTGGGGAAAATAGACCGAGGTCCACAAGGCTTGGATGCGGAGCAGGGTATATAAGTCTTTCATTACTCTCATCATGAAGGGAGTCCCTTGGTCTGTCAGGATCTCCTTAGGGATACCAACCCTAGCAAAAACCTGCATCAGTTCTTTTGCGATCGCCTTGGATGTGGAGTTTCTTAAAGGAATGGCTTTGGGGTACTGTGTAGCATAGTCCAGGATGGCTAATATGCTTCAGTAGCCCTGGACCATTGGCCCACTAGATCCATGGCTATCCTCTCAAAAGAGATTTCAATTACAGGCAAGGATACCAATGGGGCCCTTAATTGAGGTTGGGGGCTATGCAGCTGGCACTCTAGGCAGGAGGTGCAATAGTGCTGGACTTCTGCCCATACCCCCAGCCAATAGAACCTCCTCAGGGCTCTATCCAGGGTCTTGTCTGCTCCTAAATGTCCCCCAAACAGATGACTGTGAGATAACTCTAATATAGCCCTTGTGTGCTTCCGTGGCACCAAGACCTGTTCTACTACTTCCCCCCATATTGGCACTACCCGGTAAAACAGATCCTGTTTGATTATATAGTATGGCCCTGGGCTTTTGGTTTTTCCCTCCACTGGCATCCCATTTACCTCTACTACCTCCTCCCTCACATTCTCATACAGTGGGTTATAGGCTTGGTCCTGACCAAAACACTCACGTGCGGGTCCGATCTGGCCTGATTCTATTGGATTGGGCTCCCCTCCTTCTCTTGGGGTGCGTCCACTTGTGCTGGGGGCCGTCTCTGGGTCTCCACTGTGCTACCTTGAGATTTCCCTGACAGGGTCTTCTCCCAACCAGGGCAATTCTCTGGTTTGCTGCCAAAATCTTGGTTCCTAATCTTTTATCTGCTCCCCTTTCCCATCTAGATTTCCAGGACTTCCTGGGGGGGGGGGGGAAATAACTCTGGGGAAAATCAAGCAAAAATTGTGGTAGGGCCATCTATGGGTGCCTCGATCTCTGCTGGGGGTTTACTGCCCTTCCCTAACTTGATGGGGGGGAGTAGGCTCTCAAACTCAAAAAAGTCCTTGCCAATTAAGACTGTGTAGGGACCTTGGGGACCACCCCTGCAGTCACCTTGTTAGTGTTCCCCTGGATCTCAATCCATTTTGGGATTGTGGGGTAGAAATTTACTGTGCCGTGGACACATGCTCTTGGCCCCACTCAGTTGGTCTTGCCCTACTAACTTCCCTAAGGCCAATGTGACAGCGCTCCCAGAGTCCACCAAAGCTATGGTCTGGATGCCATTCATCTTTACCAGCCTGGTGTACTCATGTGGGGCTGTCACAACCCCCACCAGGCTGATTAGGCCACATTGGTCCCCAGGATCCCCCAGATTGCATTGCATGGGCTCCTTCCTGTTGGGGCACTGGGCTGCTATATGCCCCAACTCTCACACTCATAACAGCAATATCTCATCCCGGAGGTTGCCCTCTGTCTTGGTCTCTTTGTCCCACTCCCCCAGCCCTCTCCCCATGCTCCCCAGGATCCTTTGGGGCCTAAGGCCACTCCTCGGTGTCTGTTCTTCCAGCTATGGCTTTCCTGGATTTCTCGATGATCCAGGGCCTTGGGGTCAGGACTGGTTTCCTGGAACGCCAATATTGTCTGATGTTTGTCTGTCCTTAATTAATCCAGTTTCATCTTCATGTGTGTAAACTGAGAGCACAGACTGTAATTGTCTACCTAGTGCTTTTGCTAAAATTGTTATGTCATGATTCATCAGAGATACGGACCTAGAGAAATTGCATTAAGTAAGGTCTTTTCCATCTTGAGGGTGAACAACCACAGTAGCTTCTTTCATAGGTTGTAGAAGTTTGTCTACTACAGGGTAGCACTGAAGCTACTTATGAAGGGACCAATAATGTCTTCTTAAACATGTTGTAAAATTCATCTGGAAGGCCTTCAAATTCTAGAGTTTTACCACCTTTCATACTTATTGCTTCGGGATTTCTTCTTGTTATTTCTTTATCTAAAATGTCTGTATCAATATTGCTTATCTTTGGCAAGCCTGCTATTTTTGAATAACGTCAGAGCTTGGAGTATCTGAAGTATAAAGATTTTTTATAATAAACAGCAAAAGCAGCACATTTTATTGGGGCATGTAACTATCTTCTGCTGATTGTTCTTAATTGGTGCAATAAGATGTTTCTCTTTAATCCCCTTATGCTTTTGAGACAATAGCCTATCACTTTAATTTCCTTTTTCATGAAACTTCAACTTTGTATTACCTACAGGCTTTCAGTGGCATCTGTCATTAACAGGCTCAGCTTTCCTCTGCTATTAGTTAATTGTTATGTTTTTTCTAAACCTGTTTTTTTATGAATGTCTTGTAACTTTTTAATCTCCTGTTCTAGATCTATCTTTTTTAGCTCTTTCTTTTTTCTAGCAAGCAGCTATGCTTATCAATTGATGCCTAAATATTGTTTTACCTGCATCCCAGAGAGGCCCTTTTTTATACTTTCCATATTATTTATTTGGAAGTATTGAACAATGTCTTTTTTAATTGCTGCAACCCGATCTCTGTCTTGGAGAAGCAAGCAGTTCATTTTCCAATAAAATGATCTTTGGGACCCAACCTAGCTATTACTTCCACTGGTGCATGATCTGACTATGTAATGTTGCGCATTTGGGTTAACATTAAATCTATTCGAGGGTATAACTGATGAGGGTGTGAATAAAATATGTAATCTCTTTCCCCAGAGTGCAATTCTTTCCAGCAATGTAAAGGACTGAATAGTTGGCACAAAAAAGTCAATGCTCCACCTGCTTCCCTATACCCCATGTTGTTGTTTTTTAATCATATCTGTCCCAGTAAGGAGTTAGAGAAGTCTCCTCCAAGTATAATTTCCCCTTCCTCAAAAGTGTTACCATGTTTTAAAGTCCTTAAAAAACTGTTTTGTTTTTGGCTGGGAGCATACACTGAGCATTGTTATTAACCTAGCAATTGTGCTCTTCAACAATATAAATCATCCTGCCTTATCCTTAAATTAATATTTAATCCAAAAAAGTATATGTTTAATGAATATTATGCCCTCTCCTCCTCTTTTCTTTTTTTAGCTGAAGCAAAATACATCTGTTGAAACCAATTATATTTCATGATCATAAATTTCCACTCCCGAAAATGAGTTTTGTGAAGTAGAATAATCTAAAAGCAGGTTTGCTTAAGTTCTACCAGGGCTTTTCCCCCTTTTGATTACATTATTCAGCTCTTAGATATTACTCTAAAAGGAAAAGACACTGAGAGTAACTATTTAGCTTATTGAAAAATCTCAAATTATTGTGTTTCTTTAGCTGTCTGATGGCATGGATCATTGTGTTGCCAATGTCTCTTGTTTCTAACTATGTTATATTCACTGAATATCACTTGGTTTCTGTTTGTAAACTTCCATATCTGGTTTTTATATTAATTCCCTCCTGCCTCCCCAGTTCCTTCCCCTCTTTTGCATTCCCTTTACTCTAAATCCACAAATGAAATATCAAAGTAACATTCAAAACAGTCACCAAACAACTGTGCTTCATTGAACCCTAAATCCCTGTACTCTCCCCATAAACACTTGGATGACTTCTCTTGCATTCCAGAGGAGATACATTCTCCATTTATGGAATCTTAACCCTCGCCCTTTGGGTTAGATTGCGATCTGATCATTTGAGTTATGGGAAGGGTTAACACAGAATCCATAAAGGCTCCTCTTCTTCCCTTTTCTATTTTCTCTCCTCTCCTCTAAGCTTGAAATCCCCCCAACTTCCCACTTATTATTCATTTACTCCACATTTTAAAATACAGAACACAGTTATTACTAATCAACCCAATTAAAGTAAACCTCATACTATTTTCTTTATAACATTAACATAGTTACTGGTTTGCTGTTTGTTCCTGGTGATTCCCAAGAAGTCCCTTCATAGTGAGGCTTTTGATTACTACCCAAGAATCTGAGTTCTCTCGTAAAGCTTCACTTCTGCCATTGTCAGTATAGTCACTAGAGTTTTTTATCTGTTCTTTTCATGTCTTCTTTTTCCTGGGTTTCACCAGCTTTATCTATAGATACTACCTATGGAGAGTCTTCTTATATGTCTGACATTTGGATTTCTGTCCCAAGTGAAAGGAGCATTTTTTCTGTTTATAGTCTTCTATTGTATAATGCTGATTTTGGAAGTTGATTGAGAGTTTAAGTGGAAATCCCCATCTGTAGTGGAAATCCCCATCTACCCTCCTAAGTGCTACTGAAATTTCCGCCAGCTCTGTCCTCTTTTTTAAAGTTAAGGCACAAAAGTCCTGGAAAATTTGGAGTTTGTAGCTTTTGAGTATGAGCTCTGAATGCTCTTCGGCTTTTTTCATAATTAAATTTTTAGGCCGATAGCATGAATTTTCACAATTAAGTCTCTAGCTTTATTATTTATTATTAGGGCCATGGAGGGGACACAACATGGTGTGTGCTCTCACCACTTTTACCTCTTTCAGAGAGCTCAGATATAACAACTTCACAATTAAAGTTTTTACACATTGGATTGGGTTTCTTCCTTCAACACGTTTAGGCAGTCCCTTAATTCTGATGTTGTTCCTTCTTTTTTTCTATATTGTCCAATTTAAGTTGCATCTCTCTCTCTTTCCTCCATCAATGCCATGCAGCTCTGGAGCTCTGTTTCTCTCTCACTTGCTTCTCTTAGTCGAGTCTCTAACACTGTGACTTGCTATTCTAACTCAGCAATTTCTTTCTTTACTATGAGAAGCTTGATCATCAGATCATCTCTGATGGCTGTAAACTGAGAGATCTTCTCCAGAACTTTTGCTTTGATAGCCATTTGAGTTTCTTCAGTGCTAGCATTTCTGCCTGATTCGGCTGCCGTGTGCTCTTTTGCCATCAGAGGTTTCTCCATGCTGTGAGCCAGAAATATTCTTAGTGAAGTATCATTTTAAATGTTCAGTTTAAATGGATTTTCTTGGCAAATCCATTCTCTGAAACTCTGTGCTTTGTTTTATTTTGGAAAGTTTAGTAGGTTTTGGGGGTCTGCAGGTTTCAGGCAACCATGTTATTCTGGCCTCCTGCTGGTCTTTGAATCTTATTTCTTATTTGTTGCTCTGGCAGCATAAAAGGGAAGAAATGCCCCCTCCTGACCTTCCCAAGAACATTTCCTGCACAGAAGTCCTATCTTTCTAGAGAAGAGCTGTCCTAAGGGCTTTCTACACTTGCCCTGCTCCTGGCCCCTGGCCTAGGAGATGGGTTGAAGATATGGCCAGAGAATTTATTATGGGGGCATGTGGAAGCAGTGATTAATTAAAGCATCCCTGGTAAAGAACTGAGGAGAAACTGAACCAAAAAAAAAAGTGTATGGATTATTAAGGTACGTGGTAAGAGCAAACACTGCACTCTGGTGTTTAACAATCAAAGGTCTCCAAATTGTCTGTGTAGACAAAACAGAAGATAGAGGTGGGACCTTGCCCAGTCACAAGAAGGTGGAGATATTTTCTGTCATAGTTCTTCAGTGTTTCCTCTTTCCAATTAGCACCACTCCAGTCTTGTCTGGATTTAGCTTGAGCCAGTTGCTCTTCATCCAAGAGCTCATTTCCTGTAGGCATTTTGATATCTTAGTGGTGGCAGTGGAAGCATCAGTTGAGAATGAGATATAGAGTTGAGTGTCATTATCTTGCTGCTGGCAGATGATGAGCCCAATATCTCTCTCTCATAGATATTGAAGAGAAATGGTGATAGTAAGGCTCTACTGGAGAGGAACACCTGGAGCCATTGTATTACTGAGCAATCTAATCATATATTATGAAAATGGGTTAGCATTATTATTTTATCGTGGTCTACTATGTCAAACACTGCAAAGAGCAACAGGAATATGACCCTGGAATTCTCGTCTGGGTCCATAGCTATAAGGAGAAGGGCTTTTGTACCTCTAGAGCAGGCTTTGTTTTGTCCTACTCTAAACCCTGATTGTTTGGCATCTGAGATGTGGGCTGATATCATGTGTTAGAGCTTGGTGGTTATTACTTGATTAATTACTTTTCAGAGGAATGAGAGACTGGAGGGTTCCTGTTCAATGGAACTTCTCATATGTGTGATAAGCATATAAGATGAGTGTTTGTAGGTCTGAGGTCTTATTTTAGTTCCTGTGGGTACCCAGTATGCAGGAAAAATAAAGGTTTCCTGACTTGCATAAACATGAAAAATATTAGATGCCTAATAACTGAAGAGGCCTTTGGCTGAACTCTGAAGAAAATATAGCTATGCTATTCAATTATTGTTGTCTAGACCTGGTTGAAAAATGGGAACAGTTTTGCACAAGATTTGTCCCTGTTTTTCATCAAAGTTTTTGAAATTTTTCAATCTGCTCTATTGTCTCCATGAAATGCTTTCTAATTGCTATTAGAAAGGATGCCACTTATCTAAAATGACCTTATCTGATATAGTAAAAGCCTTCCTTTTCAGGTGCTGTACCAGACTGTTTCATTTCTTAGCAGAAAACCACCTTTCAGATACCTTAGCAATGTGCTGCTAACAAAAGAATAGCACACTAGTTTTAAGAAGCCTTCACACCGTGACTTGAAGGAGGAAAAAATGTTATCATGTTCTTATTTTTTCTTTGATTTCTAGGATCTTAGAAAATCAGAGATTTTCAAGTTTTTGAACTCTTATGCACTTAAACATTAAGCTGATGTCAGTCTGGCAGGGGAAAAAAGAAGCCTACAGCCTTACTCTACTTCTTCTCTACAACTGATAAGCTCAGTGTGTGATTTATTAAAAGAGTAAATGTTATTTTTATAGGATCTGGCATTTGAATGGCAAGAACATGCATTCTACAATGAATGCTAAGGGCTCATAACTCTGTTAGATGGCACAGTCACATTTAAGGAAAGGAAAGCAAAAGCGACTCCTCAACTGGCAGCACTTGGAGGTATTCTATCTGTAGCACAAGGGCAGGCAGAATGTTTTAGGGTTGCAAGGGGACTGTGTTGCCAGGTAACCGCTACACTTTCTTTTTAGAGCTGCAGTGTTGCTCCAACAAGGGAAAAAGAACCTTTGCCGCCTCTGTGCCCCGTTGGATTGGCTAGCAATGTTCTTTAGGAGTATAATCTATGCTCTGTTAAGTGCAAGGAATAAAACTGTGGTGATCTCCTATATAAGTAGGGGGTGGCAGGAAAGTACACAGAAATCGGCCCGATCAAAGCTCAGATAAACCCTTGTACCCAAAGGCTGTTCATTAATAATTGTATTAAAGCTGGATGCTATTAAAATATTTAGCAGTTTGCTACTGCCTCAATCAGTAATGTCCAGAAGATAATCAATCATTGTAGTACAGAGCACTAAATCAGATTTTACTTCAATTTAAACCTGCTTGAATAAACTTGGTTACATAGGAACAGGCAGTATAGTTAAAAAATTACCAGTGTTTCAGCCATAAGAAGCCTATAGCTGGAATAGATGGGCTGAATACAGGACTAGGTGGGCTGCATACTTTGTTTAAAAGTGTCTCATTCTTTAGTTTAGTGGGAGTTTACTACAGGTCAGTGGGAGACACAAAATCATTTGCAAGACTGGAGCAATATTTTCCTTCTGGTGGAAAGAAATATAATACAAAGCGAGTGAGGAAAAAAAATAGTTATGTCATGGACACATACAATGCTGAACTTAATACTGGTAAATATTTGTTTGAAGAGGTCATTGGGACACTTAAGATGTGACTGAGTGTAGTGATGGCATGCGCTTTTCCACAATATGAAATTCCTTTTTTTAAAAAAAGAAAAAAGTGAAAAAGATGGTTCATGTAGTGAGGTACATGCCCTTATTTCTAGGCTGCTGGTTTAAATAAGGCCCAAATCAATCATGAACAAAAGTTATTAACATTACATGGTTTCTTGGTGATATATATAAAATGTCCCTCCTTATCCTTAAATTGATCTTCAATCTGAAAAAGTACACGTTTAGTAAATATTCTATCCCAAACACCACTAGTGATCTTATTGAAAGTGGTTGAAACTGCCATCTAACTAAGGATATGTCTACACTAAAGGCCTTACAGCATCACAGGAGTACTGATGCAGCCGCGCCACTGTAGATCTCCCATGGAGCCACTCTAGGCCGATGGGAGAGAGCTCTCCCATTGACATAATTAAACCACCCCCAACGAGCAGCAATCACTATGTCAGCAGGAGATGTAGTGCTGTCTACAAGAGTGCAGGGATTCTGTCGGTGTAAGTTATGTCACACAAATGGGTGTTTTTTCACACCCCAGAGCAACATAATTTATACCAAAAGAAGTACTAGTGTAGACATACCCTTTATCTTTACTGTAGGTTAATACCACAGGGTTTTAGAAATAAGGCATGATGAGAGAAGGGGCATTAATATAATACAGACACTCAGTGCTTGCAAGGCACTTCACACCATATGAGCTGCAGATTATGAACTGAGAAGTATGGAAGGGTGACCACACAGAGCAATAGGGCTGGCTACAGGAGAAATAATGGGCTCCATTGAACCCCACCAGTGATAATAATACTTATGTCTTATATAACACTTTTCCTCCGCAAAAGAGCATTACAAAGGCAGTCTGTGTCATTATCCCTATTTCACAGATGAGGAAACTGTGACAAATAACTTCCCCCTCTCTCTGCCTAAAGTCACCAGCAAATCTAGAAATCAGGAGTCTTGTCCCCCATTCCAGTGTTCTATACACTAGGCCACATTAGCGCATGCTCATACTGTCTTCACCCACAAAAAGTTGTATTATAAGGAATAATGCAAATGAAGTGACTCAAGCAGAAACCTAGGTACTTCATTTCAAGAATGGCATGAATAACTACAAGGGCAGGGGCTTGGAAAGATTAATGAGAAGAGATTAAAATAAGGAAACATATAGCTTATCTAAGTGACGACTGAGGGAGGAGGTGAAAGCAGCAATATCTGGGGAGTGTAAATATAAAGGAAGAAGAATTGTTCAATGAGGCACAACCAGGAGTAAGGTGAGATAATAAAGACTGGGAGAAATATGCTGAAAATATCAGGAAAAATTAAACTGGATAGTTTATAAAATGGACCACCAATGGGAAAAGAGGTGGAGGCCCTATTGTTTAGGAATGTTATAGGTGAAGTGGACAAAACATTAGAAAAATGTACAGTAGGAAGGAAATCTCCATTGGCAAGAAGACAAACTGAGTGCTTAAATAGGCACTTCCCATCATTTCTATAATTCGGAGTGAGAGAGTCAGTGCAAGGAAGCTTTTCTGTTGAAAAGTTTAAGGCTTTGTTCCCCAGCACTCTCATTTAGCACCTTTTACAAGTTCAAAAAAGACAAATAATATAATTCAAAATGGGAAGGAAAAACAACTCTTAGGGTGGAGGGAGAAATGCCAAACCTCTTTAGAGAAAAAGAGTGGGCACTGTGAAACAGCTACAATATATCTACCGCTTTGTTCAAGGTTTAATTTTACTTTTGCTCATGCATTTGTTGCCTATGGGGAAGGCTAAGTAATGTCACTGTCTTTTCAGTCATCCTTATCGCAAATGATTGCTTTGTGGCATGAGTTAATCATCCTCACCCATTTCTGTCTCTCACCTCTAGATTAATAGTTTCCAATTATGGATCCTCGCTTCTGCACAACTATTGTGTATCCATTCGCTAATTCTCTTCATTAGATCAGTGAGTGGGCATAATTATGGTTATCCATCCATCTTCCCATGGACAGTGAGAAATGTACCACAGCAAGTGCCTGATTCTGTACTACTATCTTAGACTAATAAGAAAAAATCCTTTGGCTTTTTAAAGCCCCGGAACATCCTGTGGGAACATCAATCTCTTACTTGGCATCTGTGTTTAGTGAGTAAATTCATTGTAGTTGTAGAAACTGTAGAGAAGGCATGCAGGGAAGAACTGCACACTGTTGGCTTGGTCCTCTCCCATCCACTTTTATAGACAGATTATAAACAGGATGGGAGCTCAATCTTCCCCTCAACAATTTTTGTGGAAAGCCACAGACAAAGGATATAGAAAGGACATACAAGTGACACATTGGTTATTAGCCAATTAAAGCAACTTGGAAACTCCATGACAGGTTAACTAATGTCTAAGTGAGTTTGTAGGAACGCTGCTAAAAAAAATAGTAAAAGGAGATTGTATGGAATTTTCTTGCCTTCCTTCTAGTTTTGTGGTTTCCACTTTTGTAGCTCTGTAGTATATATCTCTCCATAGCATCTCTCTTCTTCTATCCACATAAAAGAATTAACAGTTTTATTGCACAAGCCACACTTTTGTCATCTTTAGAGTAAAGAAAAGAAAATAAGCAAAATTTTTTTTTTACTGGTATAAATGTCCATAGCTCCAGTCATTTCAGGAGATCAATTCCAATTTACACAAGCCAAGAACTTTGCCCATTTATCTCATTTTATTTCAGACAGAGCAACAACCACATATCTCAGCAGATTTTCTTAAACAAAAGCAGAAATTCCCCTTTAATTGCAGTGGGGAGCTTTGTTTAAAAAAAGCAACTTTATATGCTCTAGACATATTAATGAATTAATAATCACAATGCATCTTAAAGGGAGGACTGTTGTATCATCTCCATTTTACAGACTGGGAAATAGATATGCCAAGGCTAAGTGAATAGCCCTAGGTTACATAGTGAGACAATGGCAGAACCAAGACTAGCACCCAGAAATCCTGACTCCTACTTTGTTATCTAAGCCACTAGACTATGCTCCCACCCCTTTTAAGATTGCTTTTAAAATCTTATATTATAGACAGACATGCATCCTATTAATCTTGCACTGTATTTGGATCCTACTCTATCAGGAATTCCCCTTCTTTCCTACTCAGGTAATCGCTTACAGCCATATACTACCATTCATTGCGTAGTTTCAGGAGCAGCTGGTCATAAATTATGAACAAAATGCTCAGGAAGCCCTTGTACATGAACTAAAGGCACATGTGAGAGGATATCACCAGCAATTATGGTTCCAGACAGCAGCAGTGCACAAGATCCACAATACTCCTTCAGTATCCGGAAAAGATGTATGAATGTTGGGGACACCATCAGGGTTACAGAAAAAGCACTCACCCATTGTGACACTTGCACCATCTGATGCCCACCAGATTTGAGATGGACACTGATAAAAGGAATTTTAAGTTACTGATGCTCTTAGCAGCAATAATATGCAATGTGATGAAGAATGATCATAGTGAAATGATCAAAGTACATGAAAACTCTGCCAGTGAGTTACCATCCTACAGAAATTTAGGGCATGCAAAAAAGAAACTGTGACCCTCAGGCTCACAGAATGAGTGAATGCAGCCAATGATCAATGTGTTTTCTGACAGACTCCATGTACTAGCAACTTACATTGCCTTACAGAGCTGCGGTTTTCTTTCTCACACTGCTACTCATGACCCATAACCTTAAAGTAATGGTGTACTGGAGTACAGTATTTTCCTCTGTGGCATTTTCAGTGGGAATAATTAGCTTCCATATATATTTTCCTTCATTAGAGAACACATGCATGTCAAACTTACCACTATTATGGGACACAAGCAATCCAAACGTACCAAAATTATCAAAACGTGCAAAACCTGGTTTTTGCTGCACATCATGACAATTGAAAGGCAGGGTTTATTAACTATAAAACCGTCTTAAGGATATTCCCCTACTGTAGGAGTTAAAGAAGGCAGTTTAAAACAAACTGGAGTAGAAAACAAATGCAACGATAAGGTCTTTCCAAGTATCATCACTAGGGTTTGAATCCTGGACCATTGCAGAAGCCCAAGACCACCTTCCTCCCCACCCATGTCCTGTGAGTTCATCTAGACTCAAGAATCTGGGCCTTAGAGTGAAAAGTAGCAAACACTGAACAAAACCCACCAGTAAATCAGTAGAAGAGGAGAAAATAAAACAATGAACAATAGGAACCATGGTTCATTCCAAGACAATGTGCATAATCCTGGGACACTGAAAACTGACAAAAGCATTTTATGATCCAAAGCATCAAATGCTACTGCTATCTTTAATTAAATGAAATCTGAAGGCAAACCAGCTGTATTAGCCACTGAAAGATATTTACAAAACTTTAATAAATCAGATTTAGTTGCACAAGCTGCTTAGTACGGTGGCTGAGCAGGCTTATCTGAAGCTGGAGAGGTAGCACTGCAAGAGTCCAGATCTAGGACATATAGTCCAAAATGTATTGCAATAAAAGGTATTAGAGGAAGAGAATTTAAAACTAGAAAAGGGTCAAATATAGCCACCAATTAAGGATAGGGATTGGGGAAGTCTGTGTTTGGGTAGGTGGAAGCTATTCCCAACTTTGAGTCCGTAGACTGATACTTCAGTTAATTGCTTTTTTCAGATTATTTAGGTGGCCTAAAGAAACTTCAAGTGACGTCTCTTGTGACATGGTAAGAATGAAACAGTGAAGGAGAACGGAAGGAGAAAATGATAAGATTTTTGGAAGAAGGGCATGAAGCTTGGAGAACAAAGTTGTGAAATGTACCAGCAATGTTTTAATGATAATGCTCTTAACACAGTGAGCCTTATGATACAATAGAAGTGATAGAAATCAGAGAAGCCCCTGACTTGAATTTTTTGTACCAATGGAATAAAACAATACATCCAAAAATCATTGTAAGGAAAACTCAGATTCTGTTGACCAAAACCCTTCCTCCCTCTCCAAAAATATTCCTATAAAATGCTTAGGGGCCTGCAATAGTTTTCATCTGAAAAACTTACTATGAAAATTACATATCTTGAAAGATTTAATAAAAGTGGGACACATGACTATTGTGATGGATTGTTAGAATTACATAGGTAGAATATGACCCTTCTCTCTAAAATTATGTTCTCATTTCAAGCTCCTACACTGGAATTCCATATCAAGGTATTAGAGTTACAAGCCTCTATTTAAATTTTATTTGGGGCAACAAAATCCATAGGGTTAATTAGGAAAGCATTATATAGGCTTCTACTGCGTATTGGGCTAATGGCCCCAAACCTTCGGGGACATAACTGGGCAGTGCAAATATAAGGTTTGATAGAATGGTACAATGGGGTAGCAATAAAGACAGAGCAGAGAGATTTAACTACCTTCTGAGGGTCAATAATTTCCTAACCACAGCAGCTGAGACCTTCTCAGAAGAGTTTCAATTACCAGCAATTTTCCTTACTTTAAAAAATGTGGCCAAAATAAGAATTAGGGCTAGATCTGCATTTCTTAAGTATGTACAGTCCAAACTTCTTGGAGACGTTGGTCCTATATTAGGAAAAATGAGTCAAATTATCAAATCCTCAGCTGGTATAAATAAGCATTGCTCCACTGACTCCAGCACATCTGTCCTGTTTTACACCAGCTGAGCATCTGGCCCAGTTTTACAACCTCTTGATAAACAACATGCTTTGAGAGCACTTGAAGAATGTGATAATGAACTCAAGAGGCAACATTTCAAAATGAGAGAATGAACTTGTTAACCTACATGGAAAAGGCAAAGGTCTTTAAGTCAACAATGAGAATGGGCTCTACATAAGGAAATTTCCTTAGGGCGCTGGTCTTCTGTGTGGCATAGGGATGTTCTCCTCCATGTAAGGTAGTAAAAGAAAGTTACTTTTTCAGTGGTATTTGACATATCGCTTATTTAAATAACATTGATGAAGGTATGTTGAGTGACTGCTGGCAAATGTAGACTGAAAGGTGCCTTTATCCATATTGGAAGGGTGGGGGGAAACAATGTCTGAAAGCACAGGAATATTGGCCAAGTATATTAAGCCTCTTAAAGAATATGACAGAACTGAAAATGCCAACATAAGGATTAGTTGCATTTTTGGACTCACAGCTAAGAAAGCCTATATGCGGCATAACAGAAAATTGCTCTGACACCTTTTGATAGCATCAAAAGTACAATTTTGGAAGAGAAGGAGACCACTGATTTATCTTGTGTGGTTTGGGATTATTGGATATTTACCTACTGGAAAAATTTATGGAAGAGGTGAGTTGGGTGGTGTAAGTGTGTGGACTCACCCCTGCAGCACCTCCTGCTGGTGTCTTAGAGAATTAGCTCAATTTCCAGACCAGAGCACCCTCTGCAGGCCAATGATCTGCCACAGCTTGGCCCCTGTGTCCCTTCCAGACTCTGGTGCCTGTTATCTGGGGTGCTTCCCCCTGGCAGTAACCCCTCACTCTAAGGGTCTTCCCTCCACTCCCCAGGGACCGCAACCCACTAATTCCATTTTGGCTCAGCCAGTGGCTACTGCCAATCAGCAATGAGCCCCTGCTTCCTGGGGCAGGCTGCAGTATAAGATCCAGTCATCACAGGCATGGGGGTAGGACCTACGGTCTTCCTCTACCACCCAGTACCTCAGTGGTGAGCCTAGGACCAGGCCCTGCAGCCTAGGGGGGTCACCAGCCTGGAACTCCTCTAGTCTTTCCCCAGCCCTGCTTCACTCCCAGTATCTTTGCTACCAACAGCAAAGCCCTGCTCCCTCCAAGACTGGAGAGAGCTACTCTAGCTCCAAGTTAGCAGCCTTTTGTAAGAAACTGCTGTGCTCTGTTTGAGGCGTGGCCCCAGCTGTGCCCGCTTTCCTAAGAAGCCTGTGCTTTTCCTTATAGCCCCAGCCCACTCCCAGGGCTGGCCTTAATTCTGTCAGGGCCGGAGCGGGTAACCACCCAGCTACAGGTGGATAATAACTTCATACAGAACTGACTACTATTTCTAAAAGATGGAAAAAAATAAGACAGTTATATTTAAAAAAAAAACCAAAAGTTACCTGGAAAATACAGAAATTATCTACTACAACTGCATATTTACAGTCTTTAGCCTCTTTTCCATTAATATATGAAATTAATCAGAATTAAATTTGTTTAAGGCAGGTGCAATTAAAACATATTTGAAAGTCATAGGAGAGCTCAAATGCTGCGCTCAGATTAACAATACTATTCACGGCAGTACTTTACAATGAAAGAAGGAATAAGATCAGATAGGTAAGTAGTGAGCCCTTATGAGAAATCAAAGACAGTGATCAGAGGAAAGACGGGAAAATATTAAATATTTGGGAGAGCATAGAAGAAAAGAAATACTGAGTTTAGTGTAATCACAACTGGTGAGTAAAACATTATAAATACCACTAATTGGGGGGTATCAGCATCAACCCCTGCATTAGAGAAAAAAAGTCACAATATTCTGGTCCATGCATTGGGTCTAAGCATGATGAGGCTAATGAAGGGTTTCTCAGCAGCAAATAAAAAATATTTAAAAGCTACATGTAGTTGTCACTATTTAATTAAATCAGACAACTATAGCAACATTGTTTGGTCAGATACAGCTAAGTTTTCTGCCTGTAGTACCTCCGCCACTGTCTGACAGATTTATTTTGAAGACTTGAAAGTACAGTTTTGGGATTTCTTCAGTTACCATTCAGTGTCCATGACCAGCCTCAATTAAATACATCATAAACTCCTCTATCTCCCCCAGTCCACAACACCACGATTAGTTAAACACACTTATGTAATCAATGTTCAGTAAAATCATTTAAAAAGTAATTTAACGTTTTTACTACCACATCAGAAACAAAGAGGAAAAATGCTTGTATGAAAATCTCCCATTTACTACTAGCTGAAAAAGCTCTTTCTTTTCTAATGTCAGAATGAATTTACAATTAACTAATGAAATATGAATTAGTTATGTGCAAAACAACAAGCCATTTATAATTGGACAATACAAACATGCTGGGACACATCCTCAGATGCTATATATTGGCACATTTCAGTTGACTGCAGCGGAGCTAAAAAAACTTATAGCTACTATAGAATTGTCTCATTCTAGGATATGTTATATACTTACATATGCATTCAGTCATTTTCATTTACTTAGGTTTAAATGGACAAACACCAGGAAATATATTGAAATACAAAAGGAAAAAAAAAAAGGAAGGGACAATGCTGTGAGTGAAAAGATTCCCTACAAGTCACTGGAGATATGCTGCTTTACACCACCTGAGGATCTAGCTGAGAACCTCCATATTTTGAGCTGACCGTTCAGGCCCAAATTCTACTATCTCCACAGCCACAAGGGCACTGGCTCAGAGGAACAAAAGCAATTCCAAAACAGATGTCCTTTCTATGTGTAACAGAGGTTCACACAGGAGAGGTTGGCTTTTATGGGAGCAGGGAGAGAGAGATGCATCTGGAAGGATGCTAGCAAAACAAAATCTGCATGCTGTTTAGGCTTTTGCAACTTTCTGTATCATAAGGCAATGGAAAAATCCTGATTGTCTATGAATGGTTTTCAGAAGTTTCACAAGATGCTATTAGTGAAAAACTGGCTTATAGACTGTGAATACAACACTATTCTAAAAAATATGAAATCTTTGGCTAGATACTATGGTATACAAGAGACTGTTCCTGTAGTTCTGTTCCCTATGGACCCAATACCTCAAGCTCGTTTCCCTGCACAGTGTAGCTTGCAGGATTGGGCCTTGTGTTTGTAAATGTAAAGACCTGGTATGTGTAACATGAATTTCCATAATACCTTTTGTAGACCATCTCAGGAAAGTACTCTACAGATGGGGCTTTGACAGAACACTTTCTCCGCATATCATCATCTACTTCTACATGTGCCTTCTAAGATGCTGACACTCAACTCCAAAACCAAATTGTAGAAAAGGAACACATTTTGTAGTAGCATTCAAAAAAACAGGAAAAATGGTACCAAATTCGTATATGCATCGCATCTGACTCTGCTAGTGACAGCAGCCAACATTCTGTCAGTTGACATGGCATTTACTGCATTTTTTACAGTAATATAAAAATATCTTCCACTGCAAATAGAAGGATGGTAAAAGGCAAAGGGGGAGGAGGAAAGAAGAATTCAGCTGTGCCAAAAGTGGAAAAACAGATGATAAATATCAAGCATCAATAATGTAACAGACAATTAAATTAATAACAATACTGAATGGCCTAAATCGAAAAAGAATTTTTTACGTCATCATCTTCTTCTTCTCCTTCCTCCTCCTCTTGCTTATTTGCTTCCTAAATGGACTCAATGGTGTGACAATACATCTGGGGGAAAGGGAAGCATACATTTTACTACAAGATAATCAAATGTATTTGGGAATGGCATGATTTTACATGTGTGCACGCACATACACACACATTAAAAATACTTTATTTTCCATAAAGAAAATTAATTGGCTGAGCAAGATTCTTAAGATCAAATTATGTCCACGGGGCCACAATTTCACCCTCAATGTTGCTCTGCTTTTGTTCTGGATTCCTCTAGAAAATATCTTCATTTTCATTCATTGTCACCATCTAGTCTTGCCACAGCAGAAGATTGTTACATTGCACGTCAAAATACCCAGATTAAGTACGTGCTTAACTGGTTTTCTGAATAGGGATAGACTAAGCATTTTTATTGGGGCCTAAGTCGTTAAGATGGTACCAAAATAATATTAGTAAAACCAAAAAACGGGGAGAAAAAAGAACGATCAAGATCATAATTTGCTTGTACCTATGATGGCGATGTCCTCAGCTGGTGTAGATAAGAATAGCTCCATTGACTTCTATCAAGCTATCCCAGTAAGGAAAGTTGATCCAGTGGTTAAGGCATTTACAAATGGGAATTAAGGTACAAGGAAACTAATTCGTTTTCTTCACTGGATTGTTATGAGAATAAATACATTAAAGATTGTGATATTCTTTGATATCTACTGACATAAAGCATTATCTAAAATAGATATTCTTTATACCAGTGCAATAAATCTGTTTTCAAATTTAGTTTAAATGTTTGAAAATAAAGGAAGAGATGGTCAAATGCAAACAAAGAAGGAATAGAGGTCTACAGAGCTGTACAAAATGACTATACTGTATTTCAGGGGATGAATTTTGCCTTTTCAACAATGTGATGAAAAGGTGAAAAACAAGTCACTTTTCTTTGGTGCCATTTATAAGTTTTTACCATAAGCAAAAGCAGTCTAAATGACATTGCACAGAAGGTGAAAGTGAAATTATATACATATCTTGTCTGATGAATTGATGAAAGATGCTAAAAAAAAATGAGTGAAATTCCCCCCCAACAGAATGTTTGCTTGCAAAACAAAATTCTGGATTTCATGCAGAATTGATCACTACTAATCAAAAGCAGACAAAATATATACCAAATACAAGTCAAACAGACCACACAGCTATTTATTTTACAAATATGTGCTATGAATAGGGACCAATTATTGTTATTTTACTTTGAAAGCACACAGCGGCTCCCATTAATACCATGGTCTATTATGACTCGTTCAAATTAGCTCATTTAAAATATCACCTCACATGTATTCATTAAGTAACTTTTGCTATTTTAATAGCTAAGAATGTGACAGTACCCTAACTGATTTTCTGCAGGAAGGGAGATAGTGGCAGAAATATTGGATAGGAACTGGAACATGACCTTTGTCCCAGTGAAGTTGATAGGAATTCTCCCATTGACTTTATTGGAACCAGGATCTTGCTTTCAATTAGAATTGCTAAAGTTACTTGGATAAGGCAGGCAATGTGATGCTCATTTCTGTTTATGAATAAAATAGACCAGAAAGATTTACAAAGTCAGATTGAAAAGGGGCATCAAATAAATCTGATTATTGGCATTAACTCAGATTTGAAGTACTAAAGGATAGTGGGGTATTGTTCCACTGTGCTCCCTTAACCTAGAGCTCACTAGTTTCTGCTGTTCTCAGCAATATATGAAGTGCCCATTGTGTCTGTGTTCCTAACATTCACATTGCAAGCGTCGTCAAAGCACACTATGGGAGCTAAACAAGTTCTTCACACGCATCAAACAAGCTTTGCAACAACTTTATCTACGCATGTAATCAGGTATATAATAGCTACTGTAGTGAAAACAGGGGGCTGGACTTGATGCCCTTTAAGGAGGAGGGATAGCTCAGTGGTTTGATCATTTGCCTACTAAACCCAGGATTATAAATTCAATCCTTGAGGGGGCCACTTAGGAATCTAGGGCAAAATCAATACTTAGTCCTGCTAGAGGGGGCTGGACTGCAATAGACGCAATGACCCTTTGGGGTCCCTTCCAGTTCTATAAGATTGCTTTATAACAATATGGAGATATACCGATCAAAACAAACAATTCTTAACACGCTATATCCCAAAGCACAGTCATATAGGGAATTATATTCATAGAGCCTGATCCCAATCCCATGAAGTTAATAAAAAGACTCTTATTGACTTGTTTGGGCTTGGGATCAGGCCCTTAATAATTTATTAGGGAACTAGAGTGCCTTGTTTCAAACTATAAAGGCTGTTGTAGATGAGACTGTGCAGGTGACAGTTCATATTAGATATTTAATGCTTCCTGCTCAACAAGCAGCAGGAGTCTGACACTCCCTTCACTCACTAGCTCACAAAACTAAGCAGCATCAAAACATTTGTAGCACAATTCTACAACAGCAGCACAGCAGAGTGAGATCACAGATGCTGAGAATTTCTTAAACAGTTTGTAAAGGTCTAAGTATTAATTTCAGAAGAACTTTTGTATTTGAGGCATTTTTGTTTTTAAGCCCCCCAGTCCCATCAGCAGAAACAAATGAGAGACTGGTCTGGAAGCATTATAAAGAAATGCTTTTTGTAATCCTGAGGCATGATGATATTAATGATAACTCATCATTAACATTATATGCATTTCTAAAGTGCTCATTGCTGTAGTGTTTTGGTGCTTGCTATTGATAATCTCAATGGAGAAAGGTACATCCTGCCTTCTGTATCTATATTAGTTGTCTGAGTAAATGTTGACACTATTGGCAGATAAGTAGTACTGTACATCCATCATTTACACAAAGATAGTCCTGATATTAAGGAACAGAGATAGAAAGTGTACCATGGAAAAGAAATAAATGTAAACTTAAGTTGTAGTGAGCATGTTTATACCCAGTCTTTGGGGCTGAACAAAGAGTATGTATGGCATTTCCTATGCTTATTAAAGCTCCTAGAAAAACAAGGCCTTTTCCTGGTTGGTCTCTGAATACTACCATAGTCTAATTGTTAAATAATAAACTCTTTTTGGTCCCTGCAATGCAGCTTTCTTCGTAAGTCTCATTTCTGTCTTTCCTTCCTGTTCTTCTGTTTTCTTATTTTAGTCCCATTTCCCTCACTAACTCCCAGTTGTCCCTAGAGCTCTCTGTTTTGCTCCACTTTACTTTTAATTGAGGCCTATGTGAAAATAATTTGGTGGTCTAAGAGCAATTCCCACTAGACAAGTTTTGACATCACAGAACTGCCATCACAATTAAAACTAATTGACATGTTGTCATTTTCAGCAGAGGGTTCAAAGTCTGAATGTGCATAGAGTCTAAACAATTGGCTTAATCCTATAGGCATTTTCTCCTCGTAAGCACTAAGGTTCATGGGGAAGGCAGTATGGAGAAGCTGATTTATCATAGTCTACACTGTATTTGTTCTTTGGCACGAAAGAAAATTTCATTTTTCAAAGTTATCAAGCACCTTTTATGCTCATTAAACTCACACTTATAAAGACCCTCTAAAATTTTAAATATATAAAGATTCTCATAATCTCAAAGAGGGTAGTTCAGTACACATCAGACACCATTTTGAAAGCCCTGCTGTCACAAGGTCAGTGCACCCCTTCACCCTAGGGGTGCGGCAAGGGCAGGGTAGGACTGCGATTAAAGCCAATAGGACTCCCCCTGGCTGCGGGGAAGTGCATCCCACTGGCCAAAGTCAATAGGGCTCCCCCTGGCTTGGGGAAGTGTACCTCACTGGCCAGAGTTTGTAGGGTTCCCCCTGGCTGCGGGGAAGCATGGCCTAATGGCCAGAGTCAGTGGCAGGTAGTTCGGTCGACAACACCCCAAAGGGGGAAGCTGGGTAGGGGGTCCTGGGACCTCAGTTCTCCCCTGGGTTCTAGCCCAGGGCCCTGGTAGCGGCAAATTGGTTCACCATTAAGTTGGTGGGGAAATCCACCCACAACACGCCATTTTGTGCCAGGACTCTGGCTAGTTCCTCCCAGGGCTACTTCCTATCGTGACTCCTGCAGTTGAAGTCAGGATGTCCTCAGAGTCTCTGGGCTCTGGGCTCTTCAGGTGGTAAGTGCAATCTCCCGGGTGTCCACAAGTACCTTGGCCCCTCTATCTCCTGCTCCCCTGGTCTGGGATCCTGATTGCTCCTTGGCTGGAGCTGGCAAGGTGTGTCTTTCCAGCTGAGCTAGGCTGTTCCCTTTTATAGTGCAGCAGCAGTTGGAGCATACCCGGCAGGGTCAAGGGGCCTGGATTCTGCTGCTCAGAGCATGAATCTAACCCCTTCCGCTCCAGTGTGGAGCCAGGACATCCCATCTCACCTGCTTATGTGGGCCAAGAAAATACTCTGTGTGTAGCAGGGAGTTCACCTGGCAGATATATACAATGGAGCCTATGACTGAAACTGTGTCTAAGAACAACACCAGAAGATGCTAAGAGTCATTGTATGAAGTCAGAAAAAAATGGTTGGGTTTAATTGTGAATGGTTAGGAAAGGTAACACTGCTCTACAGCCAAAATGCTTTTGAAATAAATGTAGTCAAACTTTACTAATTCTGGGTCACTGAGAACGAAAATGATGCTTAAAATTGTTGATTGGCTTTAGTCTAGCTGTTGGGCTCCAGACTACAGCAGTGGAATCTCCTGGCAGGTGATGTTAGGGTTTCCATGTTCCGTGACCATCAAAAGGATCTTGTCCCATTCTTCTTCATGGAAGGTGATCCTGTAGCCTGCAACAATATCGATAGTGTGATGACAGCCCTCAACATCGTTCACGATCCAGATGAGTGGAGACTGTTCATTGATTCATCGAAGACGAGTCTTAAAGCTGTTTTTCTGCATAATGGCAATGTTTTGCCATCAATTCCAGTTGGTCATGCAGTCCATATGAAGGAAACCTATGACAACATGAAACA